>NW_027468881.1:26072096-26224596 GCF_046254945.1 Alosa pseudoharengus
TCAAGTTAACATGAGTGCCATTTATATAGTCATAGCAAACGCAATTAAATTAAAATAAAAACATGACCTGTGCGGGTCAGTTGTAACCCGTCTCTATGGCAAAAATGAACTGATTTTTTCGCGCAACACTTCTGATTGCGAGTTATGGATTTTTATTTTTGTGCCGCGATCACACCCAATTAAAGTTAACAGAGCAACTTGAAATATCACTGTTGGACCAAATGCTTCAGGCATGTAAGAAATAAGCAGTTTATCAACTATATTTACTGGTTTTATCAAGTGGACCAAAATAAGCAAGCTATCATAACACTGTGACATATGGTCTGCAATGGCTAATGCAATAAATTAGCTTTAACAGTCATACATTTGGACTTTGTTGATTTTATATGAAAACAGAAGCTCTTTGTTTAAGCCAGCAGGATTCAAGATTTAAGAGCTGTTACATTCATGACGCTATACTGTTACAACTGTACCGCACTTATTTACGGCTGCGTCAAGGTTGTAACAAACGTAGGCCTACATGCCGCTGTTAATTAAAAGCATGCACATAAACAATAGGCTAGGCCAGGGATTCCCAAACTGTGGTACGCGTACCCCCGGTGGTACGCGAGCTGCCACTAGGGGGTACGCGAGATGAAAAGGGCAATGGCGGAAAGGAGTTAAAAATGATTAATTAATTAATAATACATAATTTCGAATCGGGTTATAATGATATGGAAACGTGAAATTAAAGGAAATCATTTGTAAACTATATAATAGGGTATGTTTTCATTAAAAAATAAGCTACACACAATAGGCTACACGTGATTTCCTACAGGCAGCCAGAATATCTGGCGCGTTAGTTTCGTTGAAGTATAGGCTAGGTAGAAGGCTGCGTAAACATGGAAAACAGGGACACTGTCCAAAAGGCCTAATTAAAGCGATCGAAGAAGAGAAGCGAGAGAAACAGAGCAGGACACAGGTAACGATGGAATGGGATGGGGGGCAGACTAATGAAGGTGGAGATGGAGCGCAGGGTGATAAAACAAAGAACGAGACAGAAAAGACTGCGCGAAGAAAACGAAAGTATGATGAGGCATATAGCCCTAGGCTTCACGTGGATTGGGAGACAGACTGCCCAAAGCCACAGTGCGTTGTCTGCAGTGAGATGCTACCTAACCATTCTAATGTGGTTCTCCACACTGTTTTTTTTTTTTTACGTGAGAGCTCATAGACCAGTTGCACATTTTGATTATGTTATCATGTAGGGCGGCTAATTAAACAACGATGCCTGGAATGCGTCAATAGAATGAGTTACTTTTTTATGTGTTGGATGGTGGGGGTACGCGAGCCGAGTCAGGATGTAGAAGGTGGTCCGCGTGGAAAAAAGTTTGGGAACCGCTGGGCTAGGCTATATAGAGGCCAATATTATGTTACTGGGGGCCAAGCAGCGAAGCTGCGAGGCAACCCACAGTGATTGTTCTTATTATTATAACTAAACACTCATTTGCCATTGAACCATACAGTAAAAAGTTGGGAAATTTGGCACATTGATTCGGTACAGTAATATGATTAATTTCACTAAGTTTCATGTCAAGTGCTCTAGCGCCACCATTGTGTCAAATTTTGCATTACATCTATGCGGTTAACGTTTCAACCGTACACATTGAGGTATATTTGGAATCCTTGGATGAAGCCAAACTCAACGCACCCCATGATGTCAATTTCCACCATATTGGACTTTACGCCATATTGGATTTCATCCAAAACACTTAAAAGTTTTTACAGGTCACAAAATGTGTCCGATTTTCACGAAACTTGACGCAGATCATCGTCAGACCATGACTCATAAAGGCATTGCTTTTTGGAGCCATATTCAAAACCTGTCGGGCGTCACGACCAATCAACAGGAAGTGAAGTAATATCTCAGCAAAGCTTTCACGTATCAAAACCAAACTCAATACATGGGGTCAGGACCCAATAAGGAGGATGCTCAATAAATTTGATGACTTTTCACCTATAGGTGGCGCTATAATAAGCAAAATTACGTTTTGGCCTGTAACAGGTGATGTGTTTGGAATTAAAACTTACTAGTGGTGTCTGTTAATACTGTGGGAGGTCCTAAATCCGACAGATGTGAATTTGTGACGTCAACATAATTGATCCGGCTGCCATATTGGATTTAATCAAAAACCCTTAAAAGTTTTCACAGGTCACAAAGTTTATCCGATTGTCACGAAACTTGACGCAGATGATCGTCATACCATGATTCACAAACGTATTGCTTTTTGGACCTATATTCAAAACCCGTTTCCTGTGGAGACCAATCTAGTTTGGCGGCGAAGCCTCGAAACAGGAAGGGAAGTGATATCTCAGCAAGGCTTTCACTTATCAAAACCAAACTCGGTATATGGACTCACGAGCCAATTAGGAGGACGCCCAAGAAATTTGGTACATTTTGACCACTGTGTGGTGCTATAATCACAGGAAGTATAGTCATATTTTAGCAACGCTTTGACATAAAAAAAAACAGTCAGTACATGGGGTCAGGACCCAATAAGGAGGAGGCTCAATAAATTGAATGACCTTTGACCACTAGGGGGGGCGCTAATCACAGGAAGTGGGCTCATATTTCAGCAATGCTTTCACTTATCAAAACCAAACTTAGTATATGGATTTGGGACCTTATCCTGAGGACACAAAATACATTTGGTGACTTGCAACCACTAGGGCGGCGCTAGAGTAACAGAAGTTTAGGTCATATCTCAGCAATGCTTTCACGTATCAAAACCAAACTTGGTTCATGGACTCAAGACCACATCCTGAGGACACACAATAATGTTAGCAACCTTTCAACACTAGGGGTGCTATAATTTGCAACACTTTCTCGTATCGACACCAAATTCATCCTGAAGATGCTCAATATATTTAGTGACCTTTGAACACTAGGGGCGCTATAATTATCAACACTTTCTCGTATTGACTTCAAACTTGGTATGTGGTCTCATGACTACAACCTGAGGACGCACAATAAATTTGGTGATGTTTGAGATGTGCGTATATGTAGGGGGCTTTTGGGGTGTGTGGGGGAGGAGGTTTATCTGTTTATATATGTGTGTGTTTGTTTGTGTGTGGGGGGGGTTAATTGGGTGTGTGTATAATTTAACAACATTGCGTTGCCAGGACAACTCCTGCTCAACTGCTTGGCCCCCTCATTGCTGCTTGCAGCTATATTTATATTATATTATTGTTGCATGTTCCCTTTGGGACTCGCACAGGCTACTAAACTATTAAAGAAAATACCGATAGGCTAGAGATAAAATGCATTGATGTTATTGCCATAGGCCTATGTTTATGCAGACTGGATGTAATGATCTTTATAGCGTATCCTACTTAGATTACCCAAGAAACGCCGATGGTGTACAGATTCTAGAAGGCTAGGGGGTAAGGGACATGATTAACGTGGGCAGTAGTCCAAGGAGGATACGCTTTTATAGAGTGAAGCATTGTTCCTTGAGAAAAATTGAACTCCGAGTCCGGGTAAATAGACCGACACAGAGAGGACGGGGAATGACGAGCTGATGTTGGGATGAGCCCAGCCCCGATCTGCAAGCTGCAGCCAGGGGTACTTGGGGAGAAGTACGAACCTTTATTTTAACCCCCCCCCCCCCCCCCATTGTCAAAGTCAGCTACCGCCACAAATTGAATCCAATTCTGTGGGAAACACTGCAATACGGCCCCCCCACCCCATCACATCGACTCGCACTTCAGGTCACCTTTTTCCTCAGGTGGCGTCGCTCACCAGGGCGCCGCGATGCGCTCTCTCTCTCTCTCGTGACGTGATGCGTGCAGAACAGGGGCCCGGCGGGGGGTTTCGGGGGAGCGCACGGAGACTCGACAGCAGAGCGGAGAGCGACAGCACACACACACACACACACACAGAGGAGTGGGGCGCGGGCGGCCTCAGAGACGCAGCAGAGCAGAGCGCTGCACTCCAGAGAGAGAAAGAGAGAGAGGTGGCCCAGCTGAGAGAGAGAGAGAGAGGTGACCCAGCTGAGAGAGAGAGAGAGATAGAGGAGGCCCAGCTGAGAGAGAGAGAGAGAGATAGAGGAGGCCCAGCTGAGAGAGAGAGAGAAAGAGGTGGCCCAGCTGAGAGAGAGAGAGAAAGAGGTGGCCCAGCTGAGAGAGAGAGAGAGAGAGAGGATGCCCAGCTGAGAGGACGCTACGGCGTGCTGTGCTGCGCTGTACTGTGGTGCTCTATGCAGTGCTGCGCCGCAAGGTCAAACACTGTGGGCTGGTGCAACAGCGACCCAACAAATCACTGCAGGCAGGCACGATGCAAAAGCACCACACACACACACACACACACACACACACACACACACACACACACACACACACACACACATGCATCATGAACACAAATGCATGTGTGTTCTCAATGAGAAATCCAAACGATGTTACACTGAAACATTGTAGACTCTGCATTTGTTTTCTTTGACATTCAAGGGACCTTTTAGCAACTGGATCACCATTTTCTTCTTTGGAGTGACATGTTGTCTGTCTTCTGAAGCTACTTATGAAAGCAACCACCCCCCCCCCCAACTCACACACACCCCTCCACCCTGCATCAGTGGAAGGTTTCCGAGCCGTGGGGTGCGGACGGGACGGGGTACGGGGCAGTCGGGGGCAAATCCCAGCGTGGCGCGGGGCGGCACAGTGCAGTGGGGACACGGCACACATGGCCACGGGGGGCAGGCCTGACTCACGGTGCGCCACTCAGGACAAACAGCGCCACGAGCCGCACTTTTTAATCAGAGCTCATGAGGAGGAAAAGGGAGCAGGGGTGGGAAAGGGGGGGGGGGACCAGACCCCTGCTGCAACATGTGAGGGCTCTATGATGTCTCTGATGGGTTTCCCTTTCAACTGCATGTCTGTGTCTTAGGGATGCACCCAGATATCTGCCCAACAACATCGCTATTGGTAGATATTGGCCTTGTTGATTGATATTGGCAAATTTATATGATATTTACCGATGGCGGCTGATATTTATCTGTTATGCTGCATCAATTCTGCACTAGGTAAATGTTCTGCTTTGTGCATGTGTTTGTGTGTGTGTGTGTTTGCGTAAGTGTGTGTGTTTGTGTAAGTGAGTGTATATGTTTATCTAGTGAGTATGTGCGTGTGCGTGAATGTGTGTGTGTGTGTGTGTGTCTGCACACGTATGTGTGTGTGTGTGTGTGTGTGTATATTGATACGATTTGAGCTGTGATCTTACACTAAGAGGTCGTGCTGCCGGGGGCCTCTTTACAGGTCCCCTACGCAAAGGGCAGTCATGATTTACAGTCTCCTCTTTGAAACTGCTGCTGATTTATGTGGACACAAAAGCATTTGTTCAGCAGATGACAGATCTCTCTGCTTCGATCTGATCCCTCGCTGGCTCTACGTTAAAGTGTCCTTGAATATGACACTGAAGCCTGACTGAGAGGGAGGCCTGGCTTCCCATGACGGGGGAGGGGACATATGGGAATGTACAATGATCACAGGAGCTCATTAACCCTTTAAACCAATGGACATGTGAGAAGATGCACATATACAGGCATACACCAATGCACAAATATGCTAATGTGTGTGTGTGTGTCTGTGTAGGTGTGTGTGTGTGTGTGTGTGTGTTGCATTACTCCATGCTTTTCCATAGTGTGTGCATCAGAGCAGACAGAAAATGGCGTGTTGGAGGAAGAAGCAGCCAGAGGAGAGAGACGAGAGAGAGAGAGAGAGACGAGAGAGAGAGGAAAGCACTGAGGTCATAAGGGATATACTAAGGGAACCTCTCACACGTTCTCTCTGTCTGATTAGAGGGCTCACTGCTCTCGCTGCTGGAGTGTAACAGAGGAAGCCTCCTGAGAGCGGGGGTGGAGGTGGGGATGTATGCCTGCCGCCTACATGCAAACATCAGGCCAACCACCGCCCACTGGCCAAGAGAGCAAACCCCTTTGCCTTGAGCTGGGCACACTCAGCGGGCATGAACCTGCCCAGTGCCCACCAGCTGGGAGTCAGACTGGCACTGAACACACTTAAATGAGTCACCTTGTTTCAGGCAGCCCATTCCCTTCAGGTGGGTGCTGTGTGTGTGTGTGTGTGTGTGTGTGTGTGTGTCTAGGGCAGCCATGTCCGTGGGCCGTAGTGCAGCTGGGGGTGTCTGTTCGAGTGGGAGAGATGGATGTAGGGGCCGGATTAGATTGAGCTACATTTCATAATCTCCGTTCGCACAAGACAGAGGGGGGGGGGGGGGGGTCAGATGTGTTAGCAGCTTAGGCTGGGGGGGGATTAGCGAATATGTGAGAGGAAGAGTCATGGGCGAGAGCAATGTGTGTGAGGAGGTAGATGTGTTTCACTCAACGTGTTAACACACAGAGAAATAACCTTATCTATATGCACACATACATTAGATTAGAGCACAAAACTTGGATGGGTATTAATAGCTCCAAGGTAATTGTGCTCAGATACCTGATGTTGTAGGCTAATTTCTAATCTCAGATACCTGATATTGTAGGCTAATTTCTAATCTCAGTGTGTACTCTGTGTGTCCGCTCCGAGCTTCATCTCTCCCTCTCCCTCTGTCTTCCTGTTTCATTTCAGCTTCCAAAAATCATCCTCATCCTTCCCTTCTTTTCCTTGTCCCCCTTTTCTCTCCCTCCCTCCCTCCCCCGCTCCATGCCCTTCATCCTCTCCACAAAATGGCCCCTGCCTTCCCCTCCCAGAAACAGCTGTCCATCGTAATTTGGCAAAGCTGTAAATCAAACTGCAAGTGCATCAGCGGAATTACCATGAAGCCGCGATATTAAAATCCTGTATATGGCATTAAGAGGAAGCTCTTATATAATACAATGCTCTTCTGCAGTGACATAACATGCAACACACTCCGCTATTACATAACAACTGTGTGTGCTGTGAGATCCAGCCAGAGTGCGGCTCACACCTTCATACATCCACACCAACACACACACACACAAACCAACACACACACACACACACACACACACAAGCTTCTAGAACAAGTGCTGTCAACACAGCGATCAATAAATGGAATTAATGCGTTTGTTCTTTTGGGTGCTGTAAGTCACCCAAGAACATGCAGCGATCTGTCAAAAAACGGTAAATTATTTGCCGTTTCCCTTACAAGTGTGCTCACCCGTGACCCCACCTGACCCTCCTGCCCCCTGGTCCTGCCCTCTGCCCCATCCTCAGATACACCTGTGCCAAGTACCCTTCTTCAGAGGAAATACTAATAGCCTTTACATAAGTTTCTCCAGAGCAACCTGGAGCCCGGATGACGAACATTTCAGTGACGGTAAAAAAAAAAAAAACAGCACTGCAGCCATTCACCCACAATCTGCACGCCACACCCACAGCAAGGACCTGCAGCCGCTGTGTTGGCCAATGAGAGCGCAGAGGGGGCTGAGACAGGAAGTGCACGCGCTACAGTAGCAGTGACATCATAAAACACTGTACGTACACTTGCCTACTCAAGGTCCTCTGTCAGCAAAATGACAATGGCATCAGCCTGGGTGGCATTAGTGTATAGGCAATCATGCAAATTGATGTCAGGCCCAACCGGTGGCCGGGATGAAAGGGGCGACATCTGGCAAGCAGATTAAACCATTTCACAGAAAGGACGTTCAGGAAGAGTTTTTTTTTTTTTCAGGAATTGAAAAAGCTAACAAGCGAAGCCCACACGGCCGTTGTCAGACACACTAACCTTGAGAAGTGATTCATTCATCAGCCCACACCAACACACCCAGCCCTGACCTGCCTCCACCCGAGTGCTTACACCCACCCCCACCCTAGCCTCTAGCAGTGTGCTTCTTCAGGTAAGTGTCGCAATCACCATTTGGCTCTCCCAGAGAGTGCGGTAGTGCCGCCTGCAATGGCTGCGCACCTTGTTCCAGCGGTATGGTTAAGGACGCCGCCTACCACCTCATCCATCGCGGTGGCGGGCGGCACCACAGGGTCAAGCGATGATGGCGCACTAGGGGGGCGGGAGGGGGGGGGTGGGACTGGAGGCGGCGCGCGCTTTCATGAATCATCGAGGCTCAAGGCCTCACGTTCGCTGTGGGTTGGAGCCACTCAGATGTTGGAGTCATGTCCGTCAGGTATGAGACGCTGAGTGCCGTGAGGGACCAGAGCCGAAGGTGGTGGTGCTGGTGGAGGTGGTGGGGTTGGAGGTCGGATGGGGACGTGCGAGAGTCATCTCATCATGGGTGGCTTTCGTGACATGGCATGGCGTAGGTTTGGGCAGCTTTCCAAGTTTGTGTCCTAATTTGCTGAAATGTGAGACCTGTTAATCTTGCATTCTCTCCCTCTGTCTCTCTCCCACACACCTCATATTACTCTCCCTATCTCCCTATCTATCTATCTATCTATCTCTCTCTCTCTCTCTCTCTCATACCCCTGCCATCTCTCTCTCTCACTCTGTTTATTTAACCTCTAAAACAGTCTGTACCATCTACGACTTGATACCCACTTGCCCTGTGACACCGACAGATCCCTGACATGGCACCTTGGCACCATGCTGACCGACAGCCACCCAATCTCCTCCTGACCACGGCAACAACCCTTTCTGCCCTTTTTGAGAGTTCGTCCCCTTAGAATTATAAGGTTCCATCTGACATTTTTGTCAAAAATGAATTATTGACATATTCTTAATCTGTGACACCTTCATAAGGTGAGTGATATATGACTGATAAAGACAAGCCAGCCTAAATGCAGTGGGGTAACATCTGTCACGACTCTGAGGGGCAGATGTACGAAGAAAGCATAAATGCCAATGTTTTCCGCCTGCAGAAATCACGCGCTGTGCCTTACCTAATTGTGTGGAGTTTACTAAGCTTTCACTTCATCATGTAAACACAGTACTCATTACCGCCCGTCACCACCCTCTAATATCATTTGTGATGGCCACAACAGGACACTATACTGTACATCAATCACAGGCGGAGTTGAATTGAGTCAGCCGGTGATAACATTAAAAGGAATCAAATCAAAAGTTTAGAAATCATGAAGTAATACGATATAAGACGTCAACAAACAGCAATATAATGCTGTTATTTTTCTCCATTTCAAAGAAATACTCTAACTATTTGTGCAGCTAAGACAGATTTAGTATGGCATAGGAAAGTGGATGATGTGATGGCGCAAAGAAATACAAAGGTAACCAAAAGTAAAAGTTGCTTTCGACATTGTTCAAAGCAGAACTGGTGCTGGTGTACTGAATAGTTATTCTGATGTTTCTCGAAGTTTCTCCTCTTGGTGCGTTTAACCGCAATTTTTCACCTACTTTGAAAAGGTGGCATTTCTTCACGGCAAAGTGTGCAATGTTTTCATGCATATGCCGGAATACCTAATCAATTTCTCTTAACACTTCTCCTGTTTTTGCAAGAGACTCCCATTTGTCTCTGGAGCATCCCATACCTGTAAATGCACGTGCATGAGTAAGAAAGTGCAGCTTGCCTGGCCACTCTCCTGTGCCCCATACAATGCCTTTTCACTCAAATGCAATCAATTCGTAGTACACACCATGCCATGTTTTAAGGCGCAAATAAAGCATGAAGCATTCGCTAATGTCCTTTTAGTGTGTCGGTTCTGTAGCATGAGTCTGTCATTCATTTTCTTCATAACTAATGTTATCATAAAAAAACAATGACTGTGATGATCAAATTAGGCATATGTGTTAGGTATTCATCTGCAATAAAACACTACTGTGTTTACTGTGTATCAGTAGTTAGAGCTTGTGCAGACTTATGCAGGACCACACTGTTTGGATATATCCATTTATCAGCCATGCTGCAGAGAGCACTGTGTGTGTGTGTGTGTGTGTGTATGTGTGTGTGTGTGTGTGTGTGTGAGGGGGGGGGCACGTACGCTCTCCTCACTACACTCTCAATTCTCTTCAGCACCTTTTTTATTGATAGCCAATCAGTCACTCTCACACCAATCAATACTCCTCGGCCGTGAGAAATGTGCCAATCAGTTCACCTCTGACTCCTCTCACCATGGTAACGGACTTTTCTCCCTGTTGCTGAGAAAGAAAGCACATGCTGAGAGGAGAGCCTTCCTTCCTCCATATTCTCAGTAATTTCAATAGGCCCACACAGCAGCAGAATATAGCCTAAACACTATATGGAAAAAGTATTGGGACACTTAAAACACCTACTTTATGTGTTTCATTCATTGCCACAGGAAATAAAATCAAGCACATAGTCGTGCAGTTTGCATTCACAAACATTTGCAAAAGAATGGGTCATTCTGAGGAGCTCAGTCATTTCAAATAAGCCTATTGTCATTGGGATTCACACTTGGTTCACAAAGCAAGGTCCAACATCAGTGCCTGAACTCACTAACACTCTTATGAATTATACAAGTACATTATTCAAGAAAGCACAAATAATGCGATTGAAACACAGTTTCCATGTGTTTGGGGGAAGTCTATCAAATCGAATATCTTTGTGCATGGTGCCCTACACCCATTCCATAGCCTACGTTTCAATTCTGCAACATAGTAGGCTACTTTGATTTCGTCATACTCAATGCTAGTCAGAATTTGAGTCTGATACGGCTCCATTGGAACACGATTATTGGGGCGTGTTTCAACCAATACAAGGGGGATCAGAGCAACAAAATAGCTTACCGTGAGCTGTAGGAAGAACACCCGAACCATCCTTCTTCTCTACAAATGCCTTAAAGAGAAACTATGTAGTATTGGCAATTTCTTCACTGTTTTCTCGGTTTTTACTTCTTTTCGCTAGCTCTGTCATGACGAATGTCTGAAAAGCTACCTTGTTCTAGCCGGTGCCTGGCGTGCATGTGTATTTAAATGCAGTAAAGTTGTTACACTAGTTATACTTCCTGACACTGAGGCAATCTGCCCACTGGCCCAAAGTTCCAAGGGTGTTTTTTCCGCTCACAGGCGCTAGGGGGAAGCGAGACGTCCACCATTCAACCCGAAAAAAGTCATATAACCATTCCAATGACTCCAAAGCTGTTAAGTTAAGGTAAATTAAGCTAAAAAAACTGCATAGTTCGCCTTTAACATTGTTTTCTAGTCGTTTTTTAAAGTTATTCCACTGTCAATATCTTGTACAACACCTGATAGTGAAATCTAAGACAACAAAATATGTAGCAGGGTATAGGCTATTCGGAAAAACGGATATTTCCCCTCCTTCGTTTTTAAAAATAATTTTGTTCACACAGATGCTAAAAACAGCTGGGGAAGGGTGTCACAAACCCCTCGAGCAAACAGGTGGCCAATCAGAGATTCCAAACGTATGAATGAACAACATGTCACAATGCAAAAATACTTTTTTCCCTTGATGATGTGAAACCGGAGTTTTCCCACATATCCACTTTGGCAAGAGTTTTTAAAAATAATATGCATTTTTCTTGGGTTAATAAGGTCTTAGCAGCCATCTGTCTAGCTTCTAGTCACAGTGTTTTTGTTGCAAACGAAATCAACATAAGCGTGCTCAGATGACGTGACAGGCACTGTAGCTCATCTGTCCATCATCGTACAAAGCCCAATTTGATTGGTCGGAACAGCTCTGGTTCGGGTTGCTCCAAAACGGAACAATTCCAGGCCTAACTTCCCGACCTCAAATGTTGTAGGCGGGGCTAAATTTGGCTGACATCTTGGGCCCCGTTTCCTGAAAGCATCGTAAGCCTAAGAGCATCGTAAAGTCCCTCTTACAAACGTCTTAAGATTTGCCGACTGTTTCCCAAAACCATCGTAGCTTAAGAGCATTGTGAAAACACTTGCAGATCTACCAGTGCTCCAGAGTTCTCACTACCGGCTAAGAGCGTCTTAAAGCAACACCAAAGAGTTTTTTGTACCTTAAAATAATGTTTCCAAAATTGTTTCCGTGGTTCATCAACTCTTAACAGGGTGAACGGCACTTCTGCATTCGCTTCGCGGCCCTCTATCGGCTGTAACCGCACTAAGTAAGTTTGCCAGATTGGGTAGCGGGTTTGTAGTTCGATGGAATGAGACATAAGAAACTACAAATTTGACTTGCATGATGTCGCAATACATCATACTTCATCAACATATTCTACTTTGTCTATGGACATCGTTATTTGCAAAGCCGTTGCTGGATAAACAAATGGCGTGCGTGCGACAGAGGAAAAGTTCTTTGGTGTTGCTTTAACAGTAGACTACTTCTCACTTAGGTCACCAACAGGACATACAGAGGAATTACAACTTAGAATACATCATCCAACTTACGTTCCCATTCTTTATTGTGTTTAGGCCTACTTGTGATGAATCAGCGTTTTAGCGTGTAAAATAGCATACATTTAAAGATGCCCTGCTACACGTATTTCATTACTTTGTGGTAATGTCTGAAGTTCTACCATGGACATTTTTTGTGGAAAACATGCCTTGGTTACCTTGTTTCAAGCCATTCTAGTGTGGTGGTATTGAAAGCCTGCATGAAGACTCGGCTCGATTTGCGCCAGTTCTCATTAATATTCAACGAGCTAAGCTGCTTTACGGAGCCCCTAAGGGGACATGAGCAAAAAAGTTTAGTTTCATGTGCTCACGTGAAACTTTCATGTGCGCAAGTGAAACTTTCAGGTGCGCACATGAAACTTTCACGTGAGCACATGAAAGTTTCGTGTGCGCACGCAAAACCTTTTCACACGAAACTTTCACGTGCGCACACGAAAGTTTCACGTGCAAGTTTCACGTGCGCACATGAAAGTTTCAGGTGAGCACATGAAAGTTTCACGTGAGCACATGAAACTAAACTTTAGATTTTTTTTTGCTCATGTCCCCTTAGGGGCTCCGTACTGATTGGCTAACAGCTAGTAGGTTTCGTCCATAAAATGACAGCCGTTATCAACTAATTTTAGCTTCATGGCATGAATTTAGCTTGGCTAGCGAGTGCTAGCATTATCCAAATGTGCATAAAACCTGCTAGGCTAGCGAGTTCATTAAACCTGTATAACATAGCACTTCCTTGAGTTGACAATTACGTTTTACTTACAGGCACTGGTCGTAGACTGCGATGGTAGCCTGCTCCAGGCTTCAACAGCAACCTTTTTGCAAAGCCTGTGGCATTGTTCCAAAAAATCAGGGTTCTTGGGCAAAATGCATTGTTGAAGTTCTATTTGTGCATAGCGCTAGCCTGGAAAATCCAGACCCTGATAATCTAGAAAGATTAAGGGTCTGGCCAAGAACAATGTAATGGCCCAACTCGAGGGGCGGCACCAAGCATGCATTTAAAATCTCACTGCACGCAATTGGATAACACTACACCATGTTTACTCTGAATGATTTCGGACTTCAACGCAATCGGATAACACTACGACCAATGTGTACTGTCCTCCAACGTTGCAGCGCTGTCTTCATCAGTTTAGCTGGTTCCCCGGAATGTTGGGGTAAAAGTTACATGCATCATTGCTCTTTGCCAGAGTGTCTCGCAGAGACAATTCCATTGTCCTCTCGCGAGAACTCTGGATTTCCAGGGTAGCATAGCGCACAAGTCCTTTGACATTCAGCCTTTCTTGCATAGGCCTACGAAAACTGTCAGAGCTAAACGAATTTTGTGGGCATGGTCTCAACTGGGCGAGCTCATGAATAGTAATGAGCTCATCAATTCCACGTCAATCTGAAGAGCTTTTGCAATTTGCCTAATTTCTATGCTTATTTCTTTTCAGTGGCTAGAGCTGACAGAGGAGTTAGCTGTTCATTTTCACATTCACGACATAGCACAAACACATATGGACCTAACATGTTTAAAAAAATACAAGTAAAAACGGTTTTGTGTGGCAGGGCACCTTTAATGGTCATACAGTAATAATGTGATTAAAAGCAGACAAAAATGCTATCAAGTTATGAAACGGGACGTTGTTAAAATAGTTTACCATTATCTTTGCTAAGTGAAGGCTATATTTTATTAGGCCTATGAGGTAAAAGCAGAGAAAGGAACATGTAGTTTAGTCTGTGCTGCATCAAAATCTAAGCCTAGGCTTATGTTATTTATGCATACCTATTTCCTCACTTTCTTACTCGACCTCTTTCTTATCTTCAAACGTCTTTATAAGTGACACAGACATAAACGGTGCAACAATCTAATCTTAAATAATTATTATTATATTGTTATATTGTGAATTAATGTGTAGATCCTAAGTTTAAACGGTAGGCCTATAGCTGTGACGTGCAGTCACCTGACATCACCATCAAATTAGAGGATATTTCAGAACTATTAACATGGACAGCTCCCCTTAAAGGTTGTATCAGCGATAGCGGGGATACGTCACTTCTGTGCTAGCTAGCTACTTCCTCTCCCTCCCTCCCATGCAATTAAAACTCTCCTAAACGCACATCTCGTCGGTTATTGGTTGAAACACTTTATTTTGCCTTTGAGTGGGTTGCCAACCCTTGTTGGTAGCAATTGTTTTTGTGTACAGATCTCGGAGCCTAGGCTGCCTACAGAGACGTATTTTTTTAACGGCCTGCTTATGGGGCAGACAGCTAGCGGATCGTTAGGAAAGATTAGATGAATGTGATCACTTATGTTTGGGCCTTTTTTGGGCCTGAAATCGCTAATACAACCTTTAAAAGCATCTTAAGAGCAGTGCACGCGCGTTCACGCTACGGGCATGTTCGGGAAACAGTCAGAAAAACCAAACGAACGATCGTAAGATGAATAGTTGAAAACCCTCGTAAGTGCGTGTCTCCGTCGTTATCGGGAAACGGGGCCTAGGCCTATATCAAAACCCCAAAGGCTTATAGGTTTAAGTTTGTATGTTGATCAGATACAGGAACAAATAATGTCATATTTAGACAGTTTTATATATCATCTTAGAGGCTTTTTTGCTCTGTGTATAATGTACAAAGACCCGACCCAGCTGTGGGTTGAGGCTGGGAGTCATTCATCTGCAAATGGTCTCTGCACTAGGGCACTCGAGCTCGGTTGCCCTGTATAGTCCTTGAGCCAGAGGGGATGGTCGGAACCATCTGAGAGGAATACGTTTTGTAGGGATTTTTGGCAAGGTATATAATACCACCCTAGAGTTAGAAAATAAGTGATAGCATTACATTGGTAGTAGCTTTTTGTGTGTTATCACCCTGCATATTATATGATTATGCAGGGATATATTACAGGTAAATAGGCTAAAAATTAACTAATAGATATCCCCACAAAATTTCCACAGCCGATTATTTACATTAAATTAATATTTTTTTTTATTGGAAGTTTTCTGAAATATTATGTATACGTAAATGAGTCATTATCTAATGAAATATGCAATCATTTGCATACATTTCAAGTCCAGAAATCTTAACACATTGGATAAAGTCAGGTTCAAAATTCTCGTTTTTGTTTTTTTTATTTTGGAGACATTAGAGCGAATGTTATTCCTGAAATGCTATATTTTTGATAATGTCTTCATACATTTTCTGAAACCCCATGTTATAGATGTTCCATTTTGTTCTATTCTGTTTTATTTACTTTCGATGCTATAGTTTACAAATCATATGAACCTCCTCTATAAAATCTGGTGAAGATGTCTGGTTCAGAGTTGTAAAAATGGCGATAATAGATTTTTTTAATGGCAAATTATTGTGTATTTCAGTAGATCATTTACATACTTATAAATAACATTTCAGAAAAGTTGCAATACAAAACAATATTGACTTAATGTAAATAATCAGCTGTGGAAGTTTTTTGGGGATCTATTAGTTACATTTGTTAGCCTATTGACCTATAAGATATTCCATAGAAATACAGTGGACATAAAGAGGCTAATAAAACATATAAATCTACCCCAAATGCTATCACATATTGTCTAATTCTAGGGTGGTTTACTTTGTCAAAAATCACTATGAGACTCATTCCCCTTGAATGGTACCGATTGACCAAAATTAGGGGGTCTGGTTCAAGGACTAGTAGCTCTTGCTGTTGACTCCTCTGTGTTCACCAAGTAAATGCTTCATTACCCAGCAACAGTGTTTTGATGACGCATTTGTTAACCAGTGTCTATTAAACTGCACTGCAGCTCAGTAGAAAACCCAGCCTTGCCTTGTCTGCGTAGCTGTGTGTGTGTGTGTGTGTGTGTGTGTGTGTGTGTTTGTGTGTGTGTGTGTGTGTGTGGACTAATAACTAGCTCAAACAGCGGACGATATATCTGTTTTCATAGAACAGTGTTTTTACACAGAGGGATGGCTGAGCACTTCATCAAAGACCATAAGAAAAGACAAACCTGCACAAGGTCACCGTAGAGGTGAAGGAGGCTCTGTTCGCTGACTGAATAATCAGACAACTAAACGCCTGCAATCCACCAGAAATAATAATAATAACACTCTGTGTGTGTGTCTGTGTGTTCGTGTCCAAGAGAGAGAAAGAGAGCAGGAGAAAGATACTGGCAAGGTTACTGAAAGCGTTTGATATTCTATCGGGTGTTTGTGCTGATGTGTGTGTTATAGAGCGGTGCACAATAACAGAAAGGTGATTAGAGAGAAACGCACTCTGGGGATTCTCGAGTCTCTCTGCGGCCGCAGTCTACATCACAGCTTGGCTGAACTGCACAGACACATCAATACGCTGGCCCCCTGGCCCACACGCAACATACAACAGATATGCCCCACACAATAACACACACAATGCACAACCCATATGTAAGGCATGAAATATTGATGACAGACAAAAGAACAGGTGATACATGCATCAATGCACATCATATATGTCAACTACATACGTGCATAGGTATATGTTACGCCATATAGCATATGCTAGAAATATATATATGTGTACTGCAAAATCATAAAGTCTCTACAGATCATCAAGGTCATATCAAGGGCAACGGCTGAAGTGGCATATGTTTGGTCATCATAATATTATCTTCGCTTTTATATGATTCAGAGGCAACTACTACCCTCAGTGTGCAGCTTTATTACACAACAAAGATAAAGTGTTTGTGTGCGTGTGTGTGCGTGTGCACTGATAAAGGCTTAAACTCCATCCCTCTCAAATGCTGACCGCCACATCTGAGGCCCTGTGCCGTCCGGCCCGAGGCAGCATCCGCATCCCGAGATGAGAAGCGAGCTCTCAGAGGAATCTCTCATCATCACACGCTCGCACACTGTGGTCTCTCACAACTCTTTGTGGGAGGAAAATGGATTTTTTTCTCTGATCAGATATTAAATCACTTGGACACGCAGGACTGACCCGCAGCACTTCTCTCAGCACACACACACACACACACATGCACACACACACACACACACACACACACATACACACACACACACACATGCACTCACACACACACATACACACGCACATATACAGACACATGCACACGCATACACACACAGACACACTTTCCCAGCAATAATGATAACAATCTGTCTAGCAATCTGACAGCCAAAGCCATGGCGTATTTTATCAGGCCAATCATTCCCCATTTGTCTTCCAATTACGAACCAGCACAGCCCCACACACACACTGCCCATCTCACACAAACAACTCGCATTCAGAACCCATCGCATCTCATCACGATAGCCTGCCCACGTGTGTGTGACTGTGTATGTGTGTGTGTGTGTGTGTGTGTGTTTATTAGAAAGAGATTGTGTGTCGGGCAGAGAATAAATGAAAAAAAGCCAGCAAAAGAGAAAGGGAGAAGGAGAGAGGGAGAGAGAGAGAAAAAAACAGCCAGCTCCAGAACATTTCCTAGTGGAGGACAGGAAATTAAATATCCACTTGTGAAATCCCCCATCTTGTGAGAAGGGTGGAGAGCGTGACCTCCCATTAGGCATGTAGATGCATGAACGGGGGTGGGGTGGATAAAGCCCGCCCTCAGCTGCCTGCCAACACACACACACTCAATCAAACACACTAAATGCTGCTCACTTGTCCAATCAATACCAGTGTATGGGGGGCGGGGGGGGGGGGGGTGTTGGAGAGTGGAATTCAAATGATTCAGATGCCACAGTCGCTGATTAGTATGAAATAGAGCACTTTCATAAGAAAATACCAGTGGGTTAGTCAACTGGTAAATGTGTATGTTGGCAAAGGTTTGTGAGTAGTTAGATAGCTGAATATATGTACGTAACTGTATACAGTAGGCTACACTATTATTCCAAAGTTTGGAATCACCCAGTAAAAGATACAGATCAGAAATAATAATGATTTCATCTTGAAATTACCATTTTGTTCGTCATTATTTGCCGACAGCAAAATTTACAGCCATCCTAAAGTTTGCACCTTTACAGTTTGACCGACTTCCAAAAATATCTTGCAGAATTTGGAGCAATGTCTTGGGTCACCGATTTGTTGAAGGGCATCAAGTGCCATCCACAGGGTATGGTGTAGTGATGGAGGGTAAAATGATTCCCATTACAAATGACATACTAACCACATAATTACATGCTTGAGAGATGATGTCAAGTACTCTGACATTTTTAGGTGTTATGCCTCACAAAGGTTCTTCTCTGTTCTCCAAACATCCAACAACTAGCTTAAACTTCTATGACTATAACAAAAAATTTTAATCATCTTGACATTCACTCTTCCATTTTATTCCATATCTGTTCATCTTCGTTTTTTCCCTTGCCTTGGCCAGTCTTGGATAGGTCTATGGATTTGTCTTTGAAATTCAACCCAGTAGGTCAGCATTCTAGGGCCTTGTCACTGTTGATGATCATAGCCTACTGGTGTTTTCCGAGCATTAATAAATTAATACATCTGTCAAGTGAGGGTGTGTGAGACATCTGTTTCTCAAATGAGAAGGTTCTGATGTTTTTTATCGATTTGCTCAGTCGTACGCTGCCGCCCTCAGGCTCTATCTCAATCCTGCAAACTTCCTGTTTTCCTGGCCTTTTCTTGCAATGAAAAGTCTCAATTTAAGGATTAGCTAAAGACCCACTACAGCACAAATCAACTTTTTAAATGGTTTAACTTGTCCTTTGGGTGTTTATACTGTGTTACAAGACATATTATGAGCGGAATAAGCAGTAAATACCATGGCAAAGTATTTCTGGTTTAAATAGGTGCGCTATTTGCTGGAAGGAATCAAAACAGCCTGCCGTTGTCGTATTACAACAGATGGAACCCAATCCTGACTGACCTGCATAGTGGAGTTTGTTACGGGAAATTATATTTTTCCTGAGGATGCAACTGCACATTTAGCTTTATGATATAAGCAAGCCAATGTCTCAGAGTTAGCTATGTAACATTAGCATACTATTGTTTAAAGCCATTAAAGTTGTCAAACAGAGTTGTATACAGTGTCAGGGGCGGGGCACACACTGAGGGAGATACATACAAGCCATTTCAAGGTCATGAAGTGGTTTTGGCTGGACTGCATCTTTAACATGAAATACCATTGAAACATAAGAGGAATGGCAGCAGAAAATTGGCCTTGTATGATAATAGATCTTCATGATATTGGCCCTAAATGATCCATTAAAACAGCTAATTACTGCTGAAATCATTTACAACATTGAGTCTGCAGTATCAGATCAATTTTAGATATTTGGATAGAATATCTATTTGATTTTTCTTTCTTAGTGATTTCAAACTTTTGAAAGATAATGTATGCTGCTCAGTATACACAGTATAGAACACAGATGCATTTATTTGTGATTTGTATCTGCCATTGTGTGTATATTTTGTAAGTGCATCTCTAATGTGATTACATGATTACATGTCATTAGGGGTAATGAGGAAGCGAGGGCTCGGAGGGGTGAGTAGGCAGTCAGATGCCCATGGGCAGGGGTGGAGGGCCTGGGCAGAGCCAACGGGCGCGTGGCACTGCCACCCTGCCTAACCCTGCACAAAACCTGTTATTACAGGCAGCCAGCTCCCCAGCGGTTTAATGCCATCTTTCTAATGTATCCTCACGTTCAGCCGGTGCCAAGGCTGGAATACAAATCAACAACATTCGCAGGATTACTGTTAAGAAGGAGGCTGGCAAGGAACCGCACCGGCTCAGCGTGAAACAAAACCCAAATGAAAGGGCCACCTGATCCCCCCACCCCACTTGTCCACACACACACACACATGCATGCACACAAATGCACACACACACACCCTTACACATCCTTCACTCTCTTCACCCTCCCATTCATCCTACCATCTACACCCCTCTCTCTCTCTCTCTCTGTCTCTCTCTCTCTCTCTCTCTCTCTCTCTCTCTCTCATCCTCTCCTTTACTAAACCTCTGCTTTCTTGGCATTCCTCATCATGAGGTGCTATTGTTGCTTTGATGGGCTCCATTACCTTGCTGTGCACCACTCCGGGGGATGGGGGGCCGGCCGCTACAGACCCCATAATAAGGTCAGCCGTGCAGTGTGTGTGAAGTCTATAGACACATTTCACTCCTTGAATCCAATTTCTGCTTTTAATCCAATAGAGTCGCCAGCCCGCAGACAAATGCCAAGTCGATGAGTGTGATGACACCATCCCGGTGGCCCACAGGAAAACGAAAGACACGCTGTGCTGCGGTCCGCTCCACTCCGTGGCGACCAGCTTCCCCTCTCTCCCGCTCCGAGCGAGCCATAAAAGAGCCGGCCGCCTTATCTGCCAGAGTGCGTCTAACACGAGAGGAAATGTTTGTAGAGCGAAAAAATGACACGTCGTATACATCTTTATGTGCTGTATAAAGATACCAAATAGCTCCGCAGTCTTCCGGCGTGAACACCTTACACAGGAGGCCTCTGTAGACCAGTGCAGGCATGATGCTGACACACGGAAAGCATATAATGTACGCATCCCGAGAGGCCTAAACAAGCTGACCTCAATCAATCATACACAATGACCAGTCTTAAATACCACAGGGGCCTGGGGCATATGTGGTAATCATGGAAGGTAGTGTGTGTCTGTCTGTCTTTGTGTGTACGTCTCGTATGTGTGTGATTGTATGTGTCTTCCTCTGTCTGTATGGATTTGTGCAGCTATAAGTATAGGTGTGTTTGTGTTTTTGTTGGTGTGTGAATGTGTGTGTGTGTGCGCTTGTGCATCTAACTAACAACTGCCATTGTGATGTAGACATGGGTGAAGTGCTGTTCTCTAACCCTGTCTTTTAGCGATCCATTCATCAGCACACCCTCAGGAGCTCTAGGGGGCTATCAGATGCTCAGAGTTCCCCATTCACACACACACACACACACACACACACACATAGACGAGGAGGAGGAGGAGGGGCCAGCCAGCTAATCCACATAAACCACCAGATACACTCCTTATGTTCCAAAAATAGCCACAAGCAACACGACGAAAGAAGTGTTTTTACAGCAGGACATGACATTTGGGTCACTCTGGCCATGAAAGAGCTGTGACGAGCTTCAGAAAGCCCCTACATAACCCTGCTACAGTATATAACAGTGTAAAAATGCACACCATGCCACAGAGATGTGTGCACATCTAACAGCCAGTGCAGTACCACAAATAGGCTGTTGCAATGCCATGAGTAATATATGATGGTGTCACACTGTTTGCGTGTGTGTGTGTGTGTGTGTGTGTGTGTGTGTGTGTGTGCTGGGTAGGAGGTGGCTGTCTTTCACAGGTGATGTGCCTAAAGGGTAGTAATATGTGTTGCTGCTGCTCTGTGTCATGCCAGATGTCCTGATAATCTAAATATGTCTGTAGAAGACGAGGCCAGACCACTGCAGCAGAGCACAGCACAGACCATGTCCCCAATCTCCAGGCAGAGAGCAGCGCTAAACCAGGCCAACACACGCACACACACACACAGACGCAGACACACACAAGCACACACATACAGATATTCAGACACATGCAAATACACACACATACACACACACACACTCTCTCTCTCTAATCACAGATATACACCATATATATACATGTATTGTATCTGTACTATGTGCAAACCCAAATGTACTGTAGTATGCACCTGTCACCTCTGTCATAAACAACTGAATACAAATCGTACAATACTGCATATGCACCGACCCTCCGACACACGGACTCAGACACACACACACATACACACACACATATACAGACATACAAATATGTCTTCTTCATATGCACGCACTGCCTTGGTGCCTTCTTCTAAAGGTAATGCTAAAATATTCCGCCCCTCTTTAGCACATACCCATCTATCTGCAGTGGTGCTTTGGTAGAGGAGACTCCGAGTTTGCAGCAGAGCTGAGCAGAGCAGAGCTGAGCAGCAGAGAGGGAGGCAGCTGACATCACAGCACCCTGGACAGCGACCACATCACTTACACAGAGCTGCCATATGCCAGCCCGTTTCAGCACCTCAGTCAGCAGCACAGGAACACAGCCGATTTTGGGTGAAATTTCAGCACTTTGGACAGCGCCCATGGTCCAGAGCTAAGACTTAATAATGAGCTTCCGAGAAGCCTTGGATGCTCAGTGAGAAATGTGTGCGTGCGTGTGTGTGTGTGTGTGTGTGTGTGTGTGTGTGTGTGTGTGACTTTAGAGAAACGACAGTTCATTTAAATAATTGAATTCAAATAATTCTGTAGTATCATTAGTCCCTTCCAACTGCACCATTACACACATATTGTGAGGAAGAGAAGCCACTGTAAGAGGATGAGCACGCATATGCATGCAGGCAGGCACACATTCACACACACACACACACACACACACACACACACACACACTCACACATCAAAGGGCTGAGAATTTGTTGCAGTGCGCACATAAGGGACAAATCCTAGGCCCCATCTGAGAGCTCTCGAATCTCTTCCACGCTCTCTAAAATATGGCTTACAGAGTCTGTTCATCTCTTTCTCTCTCTCTCTCTCTCTCTCCCTAACACATCTCTCATTTCTTTTTCCTCATCTATCTGACCATCTTTTAGCCTCCCTCTTTCATTCTGTCTCTCTCTCTATCTCATCCCTCCATCCTTCTCCAGCTCTCATTTTTATCTATCTGTCACCAAGCAGCCGTAGGCGAGGAGGGGCACCATGCGAACCAATTCATGAAGTGACAGCGTGTGACAGAGGTAGCCTTCCACGCAGGGTTGCATGGAGAGCACCTGAGTGAGGGATTTAGAGGAGAGGGGGCAGGGATGTGACAGCACTTGGCGGGAAAGAGAGAGAGAGTGTGTGTGTGTGTGTGTGATCCGGCGTCCAAGCGAGCCTTCGACGCTCCGGCATCACCGCATGTCAGGCGGCGGCGGCGGCGGACACAGCGGCCAGCAAACGGAGACATGTCAGCTGGAGGGATCAGTGGGGATGCCATGCACCATCAAGATGCCATACTCTGCTAATTTTAAATCCAGCCTTTATCAAGCACTACTACAGATAGATACAGGGGGGAGGGATGGATAGAGAGAGAGAGAGATACAGAAGGATAGATAGATAGATAGATAGATAGATAGATAGATAGATAGATAGATAGATAGATAGATAGATGAGAGAGAAATAGAGAGACAGAGGGAGAGGCTGGCAGGTAGTGGAAGGTTGATGTGTGAGCCCGGGGGAGGTGACCGTGATGAAACTGGACTGTGCTCCCTCGCCAACTAGCAGAGCCACACTGGAGTCAACCCGATGCTGCAGCAAGCATCTCTCTCTCCCTCCTTTTCTCCCCCCCCCTCTCTCTCTTTTTCTCTTCGTCTCTCGTTTCCTCTCATCCAAACACAGATGCTGATTATCACACACATTCACAATTAACTGACACATACACACACAAACACACTGATATGCAGTCCACGTACTCACACACACACACACACACACACACACACACACACATCCACACACACGCACACACAGAGGCAGACTCACGTGCAATCACTCGCAAACTTAATCACACGTGCACTGCCCCTCTCCAGGCAGAGAAAAAGCATTATTATTCTCCTCACAGCAGCCTTGCAGTAAAAGCTCACCAACACACACGCGCACACACACACACACACACACACACACACACACACACACACATACACACACACACACTTTGCTGCTGCAAAGAGGGTGATACAGTACAATGCTGTCCAACTCTCTGCATACAAAGTGCAGCCACCCACATACACGTCAACACACACACACACACACACACACACACACCCACACACACATACACACACACTGGGGGGGTGACTCACCCTGACTGTTGGGTCCTCCGTCCCCCTCCTCTCCGTCTGTCACGTTGTTTAGCATCCTGGCCTCTTCAGAGACTAGGCACCGGCTTCAGCTGCCTTCTGTCTCCGCGGCTCCGCACCAAGCAAATGCAGAGAAAGAGAGAGGCAGAGAGAAAGAGAGAAAAACACCCTCCCTCGCTCGCGCAGCCACGGAGGAGGAGGAGAAGCAGTGTGGGCTCTCGACGCCTCTCTCTTCTTCCTTTTCTCTCTTTCTCGCTCGCTCGTTCTTGCTCTCTCTCTCTCTCTCTCTCTCTCTCTTTTTTCCCCCTCTCCTCTGGCTACGCGGGAAGAGCAGTGACAAGGAGAGAGAGGCAAGAGGAGTCTTCGACTGGGCAGATTTGAGACTTCTTGTCGTGGTGTGCCTTGCGTATTGCGTGACTCTCTCTCTCTCTCTCTCTCTCTCTCTCTCTCTCTCTCTCTCTCTTGCTCTCTCTCTCCAGGAGGAGGAGGGTAAGGAGAGGGACTGGCTGCAGGGGTGTAGCTGATGATGGAATGCCTCAGAGCTCGGTCGGTCTATCGCTGTGTGTGCGTGCGCTCACACACACGCACATACACACACTACACACGCGTTCGCACGCTTACACTCTGACACACACGCGCATAGGCGTGCGCACGCAGACACTGTGTTCACGCTCTCTCTGTGTGCTTGCCTGCCGCACAGCCAAAGAGCAGCCTGACAGCCTAAGCCTGACCACTACATTCATCAAGCATTCACAAGGTATTATCCCCGCTCTCTCTCTCTCTCTCTCTCTCTCTCTCTCTCTCTCTCTCTCTTTTTTTTTTTTTCTCTCTCTTCCTACTGGCTGACAAGATTGTATTCTGTGATGGAGAGGGAGAGAGAGAGAGAGGGAGGGAGAGCGGGATGACCATTTGATGGAGGAGAGTTGTCTTGCACCGTGACATCCATTCCTCTTGAATGAGGACCCTATTTTGCATTTCTCCTTCCCACAATTAATACTGATGCAGAGTGATGGAACATGACCTTCCTACCGGGGAGAGAACACATCAATCTGATGCCCAGGAATGAAAACAAAAAAAAATGTGCTGCCCACTGCAGCAATCATTAAGAGGCAATGGTCATGGTTCACGGTTCACAACTGCCATCCCCATCCTTTATTCATGTGATAATGCCAAAATGACACTCTGGTCATTTCCTATCCGTGCTCTCCCCACTAGATCATTCAGCCAGTTATTTTTGTCCAGGCAGAGCGTTCACTTAAGAAGAGGACACATGAAAGTGTCTTGGGAGAGGGGATAGTAACGTGCCATTTATCTTTCATATAGGATTTTAAAAATTCATGCAGCACCTGAAACAACAGTGTGTAAGAGTCACAGCCTTTTGGCACCAGACCACATGCATAAGAGAGAGAGATGGAAATAGAGAGAGGGGGATGAGAGCCATGTGTGTGTGAGACAGAGAGAGTGGGTGAGAGAGAGAAAAAGTGTGTGTGTGTGTGAGAGAGAGAGAAAGAGAGTAAGAAAGTGTGAATGTATGTGTGTGTGTGTGTGTGTCTCTGAGAGAGAGAAAGAGAAACAGAAAGAGAGTGAGAAAATGTGAGTGTGTTTGTGTGTGTGTGCGTCTATGAGTGGGGAGGGGGTGAGTGTGTGTGTGACAGAGAGAGAGAGAGAGTATATGTGTGTGTGTGTGTGTGTGTGTGTGTGTGTGTATGTGTAACAGGGTTTGGGGGGGGGGGGTGACTTCCAGATTATGAATTCCTCTCACGGGCTGTCTCTCTGCTGCAGCACTGCATGCCATCATCCGGATGGAGGAAACGCTCCACTGCAGAGCCTCGGCGTGCCGTGCAGGCAGTGGCACCTCACTCTCCGGCGCACGCCTCAAGTGCATTATGTTCTGTGATTCAATTTGGACAAACCTCTGCTGTCGCTCTGACCAATGCTGCAATACACCTGTCTGTGTCGGGAGTAATGCTTCACTAAAAACCAGCACGAGGGCAGTGTTGCAAGGGCTTCTATGCTACAGTCACCTATACAGGCAGAAATGAGAGAGGAGTGTGATATAGCAACTGTTTGCTAATCTGTGATTGTTTAATTAGAGACAGAAGGAGAAAGAAATAGAGTTGCTTGTGGCCAACTCAACAATAGCTCCCCATCAGCAATGTTTTAATGAAATTTTCTGACAGAGGCAGTAATTTGGGAACAAAAGCATATCCAACTCTGGCTTTCACAGATTTATCCTTCCAATGGCAGAGAGAGAAAGAAAGATCAATCAATGTGTGTAGCAGAAAACAAGATGTTTCCAATCTGGTGAAAAAGAGGGAAATCTTTCACAAAACATACCCTACTGGATGTCATCAGCCATCCAGTCAAACCAATCGTGATTCTCCAACATACATGTAGGCTCTAATTCCATGTCATTTTGGACAGACAGCAGTCATATTCGTCACTGATATGAGTGAACTCCATCCACATCTTAATGATGTCACAGAACATCTGTCCCAGCTTAACACTGTTATTTCTAGACTAGAGCTTCATTCAATCTCTGAGTCAAGGCAAACAGCCATGGGCAAATATTTACTGCAGGCGCAACTCCGGCAAGTGTACTGCCGAGTTGAAGCATCCCTGTCCTTTGTGGAAGTGACAGAGCTCGGAGCCGGGCTGGATGGTGGTGTGTGTGCAGAGAGTGCAGAGTATCTCCTAATGCGTCTGGGCCATGTAGAGCACAGGGAGAGTGGGTTAAGGTGCAGAGAGAGAGGAGAGGCAGAGCATGGCTTTCCACTGAAGCAAACGCAATGGGAGTAATGCTCCTGAAAGCATCTTAGACTTTCATAAGCTCTATTTTTAGGAGAGGGGGGATGCCATTGAGAGCTAAATTCCCTCATCTCTTGGCGCGGTAGAGATTGAGAGAGTATAGAAGAGAGAAACAATAGGCCATTGAGTTGATGCTGCTGCCAGAGGTTGCACTGACTGTGTATACACTGCTCCGCAGATTTAGACCATATTGCAATAGACATGATGTTGGTATGGTCTTCCTTGGTAATGACCATATATCAGTTTTATGTGCCAGTGGCCTTGAATGTGGCCATATGGCCCATAAAGCTTGTGTAATCTTGTTAAACAAAGATCTTTCTAACCATCCCCATTTCCGTATCATATACTGTAAGCCTTCTGTAAGCATACTGATCCTTATGGGATGCCTGCACATCTTCCAAAACATGATTGCTATCACAGTAAGCACACATCAGGGGGTTTCCTACATATCAAAAATCCTCCACAGGGTCAATGCTGGGAAAAGCATTGCAGTTGCTGACATTCCTTGATTACATCTCTTACCATAATTACCAATGTTCTCTACGGGGCTTAGATATGGTGCTCTCCAATAATATCAAGAACTTAAATTTAGTGTTGTATCGTAATAACAAGCTTGGCATTATAATTACAATAAAGTTAGGTACTGCAGGTAGAAAGATTGCTATGAGCAAACATGACACTCTTCCACCAGAGTAAAGAGGGGGAAGAGGGAAGAGGCATCCCCTCAGAAGCTCACATGGCAGGACATGAGAGACTGGATGGAGGGACAAGCTGCCGGGCATCTCAGGAGGATACTGTGATCAACAGCATCAGGCACTCCTGGGAGCAGAATCTCAGTACGGGGGGAGGTCCTGGTGCGGCGGAATTGCACTAACCCTCCGGCTGAACCCACGTTGACAACACAGGGATTTACGAGGGTGCAATACAGACTTTCAAACATCCTAATTAGATTTGCCTTAATAAATCATGCTTCTCCAGTCTCTCTCTCATTCAATCTCTCTCTCTCTCTCCCTCTCTCTCTCTTTCTGTCTCTCTCTCTCTTGCTCGCTCTCTCCATCTCTTGTTGATTCGTGTTAAAAGCCCACTCGTTTGAGCGCCTGTCATGTTGTCTTCACAGCCGTGGCAGTTCAACCACGATGGCCTTATTTCATAGATGCGACCACACGGACACGCACAATTTCGTGCCTCCGTTTTAATCATAACACAAGCCACCCCGCTCTGCTGTGATCAGATGCGATCATTTATTTATTTGTATATTTAAAAACTCATTAGCCCATCACAATGCATCTTCTTGCAGTGGCATTAGCAAGAAGTACAGCAATGAAGAGCCAGGCTGTGTGCATTGAAGTCAAGAGTTTATGAGTTTTGTACAACTAGTGATATGATCTACTGTCAGCAACCAGACCAGAATGATGAAATATTGTAAGCACTTTATCCCCACCGACAAAAACTGTGTACGTGTCAATAAAATAGTTTTCACCTTTTATCGGTGCCTCTGTTGCTAATATATCTTCAATGTGACTGCAGATAAGATGGTGGAAAAGGGTAGTATAGTCAGAAATAATTATGTTGTTGTATTGTAGCCCTCATCTGATGCATGACAGGAATTAAAACATTTTTTTTTTGTACCAGGGAGGGGCACACAATCTAACAGTTAAGTTAAACTAATAGAGTAATATTTGTTTGAGTCATTAAGATATCCGCTTCTCTATGTGGATCAACTGTCTGAGGGCCCCCGCTGGGAGCTGGAGGGCCATGGGCACCCTATTGGGCCTTATCAACATACTCAGCAGGTAGGACACCACCCCAGCAGTAATGGTGACAGTGGTCACATCCTACTGAGACAAGCTGCCAGTGCTGTGAAAACAGTTCGTCCTTCACTCTCCTTCACATGGAGCCCAGGAGGGGCCATTGCAAGATTTTTTTTTAATATATATGTTGAGAGAACGTTTTTACTAAAACGTGCACCCATTTTACTAAAATACGTGCTCATTCTTCTAAATCATGTGCTCGTTTTCTTAAATTATGTGCGCCCATTTTGATTTTGTGTCAATGTTTTATTCACAGAAACTAAGCCAGCATAAATGATCAACTTGGGCTACTATGTTGCACAAATACAAAGTTTCCCTTGATCGTGAAGGCAGAAACTAGTCATTATTAAAATACAAACGATACCTCTTTTTCAAACATTGCAGGCCAAGGTATACAACAAGCTACAGCCTAATATTCACAAAATCGAACCTTCAGTACTAGATAAATGACTCATTACGAAATATTGTGTGCAGCTGGCTGTCAGGTGGAGTGCATAGGGACTGTCTACAAAGTGCAACAATGAAAAGAGATTTGCTAACGTCTCTTTTAGTCTGTACAAATCATTTTGTCATTTGTGCTAAGCAATTTTTGACTTCTGATTCATTGACCAAGGGGAACATCCAATGTGTGGATAAACAAATTTTCCAACTTTATCGGACGGCCTATAGTCCTGCCTCTCTTAAGTTCCTGTTAATAAAATGTGGGAATGAAATGAATAAAACATGCACACAATTTGATTACAGTAAAACAAAAGCACAGTTTAGTGAAATGTGCACATTATTTAGTAAAACAAGTGCATGATTTAGAAAAAAGAGTGAATGATTGAATAAAATTAGCACAAAATGTACGACTGTGATTTAGAAGGAATGAATGATTGAATATAGTTAGCGCACAATTTAATAAAACGAGTGTGTGATTTAGCAAAACAAGTGCACATTGTAGTAAAACGAGTGCACAATTTAGTAAAATGAGCGCACACTCTCGATATCCAAAAAGAAATAACACAATTACACTTCCTGGGCTCCGTACCTTCAAGCTAGTTTGGGTAGATTCACCTGCTACCGAAGCATTTGGCATCTTATATAGTATATGTATCCTGTGCATCCTGAGTATTATTATAGTATGCATGCATAATATGTATTTTTTTGTAAGCATCTATAATTCTTTGTCAGTTTTATCCAAGACTTATTGTAAGGCATGTTGTGAGACATTTGAGAGTATGTGAGATGACTCAGATGTCTTGCATAATAAGTGCAAGGAGCAGTTTCACTTTATAGGGGGTTCACCTTGGCCTGGCCCCGCCCACCTAGATTTGCTTTCAGGGAAAAATAGTCTGGAACACCGTAGTTCATAACTGTTTCCTTCAGACAAGGAAAATGTCAGGCCAATCAGCAACAAGAGGGGAAGACGAAAGCGAGACTTGTGATAGACAGAAGCAGCAACACCTGCAAAAATCAAAAAATGCAGTTAAAAATATAGAAATTTATTTACAGAAAAGGTAGACCCACATATATTGTTTTCCTGACTGTTGCTGTTTATTGTCAGTTTGTAAAGTTTAGGCAAAATAGGAAGTAACGTTAGGAATCTCTGATCAATGTGATTGGTAAGGCTGGACCAATGATTTCAAAGTTAATAGGAAGCGTTTCCCAATCGAGTCACCAGACTCTATTCACTTTGTGAATGAGTCTGGATTTTTCCAGGCTATAGGTTCACCTTGCTCTGATGGAAATATGCCCCCAAATCTGCTGGCACACATGCAATCAGAGTCATTCCCACAATGCACCTGTTCCAAGGTCAGGGGGTAAAGCGGTCAGCGCTGGTTGCTACATAACAATATGCCCCCAAATCTGCTGGCACACATGCAATCAGAGTCATTCTCACAATGCACCTGTTCCAAGGTCAGGGGGTAAAGCGGTCAGCGCTGGTTGCTACATAACACTCTGGGTAGAACTTTCAAACTAGTTGTATGCTGACACAGTTCCATTGTATGACTGCCATACCGTTTCACAAAATAATGCCGATTGGGAGGGTTAGATGGAATGTTAAAGCATAAAACTGAGGTTGTTACAAAACACCATCATGTGCTTAATGAAATCTGGTCACTTTTGAAGCTTTTTGCAAATTGTTTGGTCTCATTCAAAAAAGGTGCTACACCTGGAAAGTGAGAGTAACACAGGGTGTGTGTGTCTGTGAGTAATGAGGGAAGGGTCTGGGTTGGTGGCACACATTCGGCTCCTACAGCCAGTCAGGCTCGTGTAGGTAGCTGATGAATGAGGAGGACACCCAGCAAAGCTCTACCTGGCCCAGCATTAGCACTGAGCAGGTGAGGAGCTGTCCTCTGTCTCGGAGAAGGATTCTGCCCTACATTTCTCATTTCACTTTTTATTTACTTACAGTTGCAACCATATCTATATGCAGAACAGAGGGTGGTGTTAAACACTGTCTCAGCTCAACACAGGTGGGTGGAGGGTGGTGTTAAACCACAACACTGTCTCAGCTCAACACAGGTGGGTGATGGAGGATGGTGGAGCAGAAGGGACTCCTACTTCTCAATTTTGTGTAGCCAACGTTATGGCTGTAATATGGCTGTTATGAGCAGGATGTCACTGTTTGATGTGTAATGTTGACATTTTGTTTATCTGTTCATGAAATGTTGCACAGTGTCCCTATGGCTTCAATTTTGCTCATTGGCTACATGGATATATTTTTTAAATCAAGTACTTTTTTGTAATCACCCCAGGCAGCACTGCAACACTGATGAGTGCTGTCCTTGATTTTAAAACTATATTTCCATTACTTATATAATGTCCAACTGAGATTAAGGTGTTACGGCAGGTGTTTTTCTCCTGCCGTAAAAGTTGGTTGTCCATTGCCCATACATTATGAATGCAACAGGATCTGTTGTCCTTGTGCTTGTAGCCAAAGTTCCTGGGCTTAGGTTCCTGGGATGATGGCCCACAGTTAACACGAGGCTCATGAGGGTGGTTGCTGTGAAGACAGGGGTGTGTTCAGGGATACGGTTACCCAGGCCTTACCAAGGAGCAACGCTAAGGGCCCCGCCTATTGGTGTGGCTCACACATGGCCCCTCCCCGCTTCTGATGAGTGGTTGCTTGGACACAACATGATTGGCAGTCGGCCCGAAGGCCATTTTCATCTGCGTCAAGCGGATTTAGCACTCACCCACACGGGTACCACCCGGGCTGACACAAACCCACACCGCCCGGAGATCATACACACACACTCTAGCACTGAGAGACATCGCTGATGCCCTAATCCACACACACACACACACACACACATGTACACACATACACACAACCCTCAGAGACATTACTGATGCTGTAATCCTCAGATTAAGGCCAGTGGAGTCTGTGCCGGAATTCACTATCTCTCTTTTTTTCAATTCCATCAAAACAGTCAAATGAGAAGCAAATAACTTCCTCTTCATCACTCAAGGTGACGAAACAGAAGAGATCTGTGATGGAATAAGAGAAGAGAGAGAGTGTGTATGTGTGTGTATGTGTATGTCTGTGTCTGTATGTGTGTGTGTGTGTATTTGTGTCTGTGTGTGTGTGTTTGTGTGTGTCTGTATGTGTGTGTGTGTGTGTGTGTATATGTGTGTCTGTGTGGGTGTGTGTCTGTCTGTATGTGTGTGTGTGTGTGTGTGTGTGTATGTGTGTCTCTCTGTGTGTGTGCGTATGTGTGTCTCTGTGTATGTGTGTGTGTGTGTGTGTGTGTGTGTGTGTGTGTGTGTGTGAGAAACAGAGAAGGAGAGCATTCTTCCATTCCCATTTTCTCTGTCTGACTGAATCTCTTATAGATCTGTGACCTCTGCTCTGGGAGCACATCATTATTTCTAGTGCAGTGAGACTCTCCTCTCCTCAGCCATCTTAGCTGTCACACGGCCCTACTAAACTGCTGCCTATCGACAAGTAATCGAGCATTCTGGCGACACACACACACACGCATACATACACACACACCCACAAACACACAAATACACACACACACACAAACACACACACACACACACTCACAAATACACACAAACACACACACACACTTCAGAAACAACCTCTCAAACAGTGGGCAGGCCTACCAGGACCCATCAGCGTTTACCCCCCCACCCCCACCTCCACCCCCCCAGATGAAGAGGGGAAGCAGGATAGGTTGTTCATTTGGGCTCTCTGTGTAAATGTCAGGGAGCAGAGGCAGGCGGTGGACGATGGCCCGCAAGGAAACACAGTGCTGGGCAGTGTGAGAACACACACACACACGCACGCATACACACACACACACACAAGCGCGCACGCAAACTGTACACACACACATGCATGCACACACACACACACACACACACACACGCACGCACACACACACTCACATACAAACACATACATACACACACACACACACACACACACACACACACACACAAACACACACACACACACACGCACACAAACAAACAGGCAGGCGGTGGACGATGTCCCGCGAGGAAACACACCCTTTGCTGACTCTGAGCTTCAGGGTGCTGAAATCTGAACGTAACCAGACTCAGAGACCTCTCGACACGTAGGCTAACAGGTAACAGCTAGCCTAAAATTGGCTTCAGTCAAAGTCAGTTCTTGAGGCCAGAAAGCAAGAGAAACAATTTTCACATTCTTAACATAACTGTCAGTTGCTTCAAGCAATGTTATGTTCCTTGACAGCCCTACAATGAGACAATAAAGGTATTGATTTATTGACCAAGTGCTCTTCATACACTCTGTGAGTCAGTGGTCCTGGAGTGAAACTTCATTACTGTAAATGGGTTTCATAATCTACCACTCAGTGATTGGCAGCACATCACTGCTGCCTTACATATTCCTCCAGTCCATCATTCTTATAGGCTATCTCTGATCAAATCACATAGGAGGGGTTTAAGCCTCAGGTTTAACAAAGCACTTTTAGTCAGTACTCATGATGAAAGGTGCAGTTTGGATCAATCAAACACTCTGGTATTGAACTGAATTGGGACAGTATACTTGAGGCATATTGAAATTCTTTGGATAGTTGTGTGCATTGTCATGAGTCTCCAAATACAGTATCTCTAGAGGCTTTTTCAAAGAAGTCTGTTTTTAATCTGCTTGTCATTGCATCAGGCAAACATTTGTCATGTTTGGAATTATTTTGTTGTTGATATTTTTAGTAAGTGGCATTACTATTTGTTTGGCTCTGTTTTAGTCACTCACAGATGCAGCATTGTTGATCCACTGTGTTCACTTTAATAATGCTGTATTAGTAATTCACTTGAGGCAACGCTATTCTGTTACAAGTGATTCAGCGCATACAGTTTTGTTTTAAGTGATTCAATAACAGTAATGAGATTCTGCTTCTCCGATCCAATGCTGATAATTCCAAATTGATTCAGTGCTTTCGAGGTGAGTCCATATCAGAGATTACATTTCCATGATTACTAATGATTAGTGAGACATGATTTTTTTTTTTTTAGACCTGCATGTGCTGCTGTATTTGTTGTAGGTCGGTATTACTGTATTAGTGTCCCTGTACCTGTGCTCTAGCGCAGCAGCTGGTGTGGCTTTTTGAACATTCTAACATAAGATTCCGTTCCACAACAATTGAAGGTTCTAAAATTCTATGTTGATAGGCTCTGGCAGAGCCCAGAGCCATATATAGGTAGAGTTCCGACAACTCCACTGACGCTAATGTTCCATTTTTTTCCAACAATGGCAGCTAATGTAAGCCTCAAATAGTTCCCGGAAGTAAGGGATAACGGCCGCCGAGGTGTCCTGTTATACGGAATTAATGGACGAGGGCGAGGGGCAAAAACTCCCCGACGCGCAGCCCAAGTCCATTCATTCCGTATAACTGGACACACCTCGAAGGCCGTTATCCCGCTTATCACCCGGTTGCCACTGTAAACACTGTAAACACGCGGTTCTGTTTAAAAAGAAGCTCACTAGTTCAGCTTGTTGTACAACTTTAGCATGGACAGTTAGCTTGTTTACAGTTGATTCCATTGTTGGGAAGCCTGCAACCAGAAGATTCTAGAGCGCTGCAACCGTCGTCCTACTATGGTTGTTATAGTTACCATTCATAAGCATTGATATGGAACGGTGTCCTGTTATTCAGAATTAAAGGCCACCCGCCAGCCAATCAGAAAAGAGTATTTCTTCTCTCCGGGTGATAACAATTAATAATAGCAGTAGTGCAGTTACAGCAGTATAGACTGTTTGTAGCCAACATTTCAGACTCAGATTTACATTCCTTTGCCTCATCCGAATAATAATAATAATAACAGTAATAGTAGTAAAGTAATAGTAGGCTATCAATAGCCTAATTATAATAATAAACGATTTATGTATCGACTATGACTTTTCTGCTGCTCAGTCTTTATCAGTTCCTCAAATAAATTAAAAGAGGCTAAGCCCAATAAATGTGCCACACGTAATAGCCGAATATAAGATAACCATTGCCTATCCCATTTAAATTAGGCAGCACTACACCACCACGCACAAGCTGTCATTAAGTTTTTGCGTTTAGTAGGCCTACAACTTTTATGACGTGACGTTTCTTGGGCATTTAGCTTCACCATCACGTCATTGTAACGTATGCGCAATGCTCATCTAGGCTATGGATTTAAGTGGCTTAAAGGCAGCAAAAGTGGGATATAGTGCAACTGCTTCCCCAAAACAATTCCTCCATAACTGTGTATTTAATCGTTTGATATGTGGATAACTTTCAGTGGACTAAACAAAAGGTAAAGATTTTGTTATCACAAGGCTAGCTGGTTCGTTATATGGCGAAGCAGTGAAGCTGAAGCTTGTTTGCAGCAGTGAAGCTGAGTTTGTTGTTAACATTGTTGGTAACTGTCAGGGAATTTAACCCCAACATATAGATACAAGAACCACAACACGTAGTATGGCTTTGCCCACAAACTCTGGTACCAAGAGGAGAGCCTGCTAATGTAAGGAAGAATTCCTCACACCATCAGTCTCTGACTCTGCAGCCCAAAAGCTGTGTCTTTTATTGTAGGCCTACAGATGCACACAGAAAATAGGAAGCAAGACATAGCGACTTTATTGTGACATACTCTTATCATACCTGTCAACACTCCCGTTTTTCCCGGGTTTCTCCCGTATTTCAAGGTCATCTCCCAGCACCCTCCCGTTTTGTTATTTCTCCCGAAAAAACTCCCGTAATTTGCATGGCCATCAAACTTCATTTTTAAACCATTGATCCATTCAGGTTGCCAGATTGTGTATGAAATACACCCTACACATACGATCACTTAGTTTGAATTTCAACCGTTTTGGCATAGGCTAAAACCTGGCAACCCAAAACCCAAATAAGGAAGCGGGTGCCGACTGCGCAGCCTGAGTCTCGTCGTAAGCAAGCGGGCTAGTTGAATGGCCTACTCCAGAACTAGCTGTTGTGAAATTGTTGGGAATTTAATTGATTAACACATCACATAAACTGTTATTGAGTTATTGAGTGTTGTTGATAAACTGAACTTGTGCCCTCGGAACCAAATCTGACAGCAAGCAGCTTTGGAGTTTGGGAAGTAGGCTGCAGGCAGGCAGCTGGTGGATACATAACTGTCATGCGTAAGGTAATGGTAAGGTAAAACCAACGACCGAAATGCAGTGTTGAAACACGTGTATGAAACTTATTAAATATGCAAACACAGACCCCCCCCCCTCGAAAAAAAATCTCCCGTTTTTGGAAAGCTAAATGTTGACAGGTATGACTCTTATCTCACACACACACAGACAGGGTGCAGTTCCCGTCTGTCTGGGTGCACACTTAACTTGTACTCTCTGTTCTTAGAACTCAGCACAACAACATTTAACTTGAACTCTCTGTTCTTAGAACTCAGCACAACAATATTTCTGCTTACAGCTTACACAAATGGTTATACAATGATAATAATTTCCTTACAGTAACGTAAACGTTTCTTCAATTAGCAGTAGCCTACTGTTTTTTTTATGTTGCATTTATTTTCATTGGCAAAAGCTAGCCTAATATATAATATAAAATGAGAACCTATATAGATTTGAGGGAGCTGCAGTTGTTAGCATCAGCACGGTCATATTAACACAGCAGGCACTAGCCCAGTGAAGGATCGTGTAAACCCCATCCCCAGAAACCAATTTCAATAAATTCCAGACCGTAGCCTGCTAAATATCGGAAGCTTTTTTCTCCCTTTTACGTATGTGTCACTTAATATTAATTTATGTACAAAACCAAGACGGAAGATTCTTTAGAAAACGCAAAGCACCCACCCCATAAGTGTAGCTTAGGCCTATCTAAATTATCGTTATAAAAAAAATGACCATATAAAACGTGATATAGTCCTTGATAAATAACCAGGCTATGAACTCATAAACAACAGCATTTTGTCACCGTTTGTCATTCACCGTGCTGTGAATACAGCATTGAGATGCTAGGCTAAAGAGCTTGAGATTCAGACAACCTGCATGGTTGTGCTCATCCTGTCAGAAAATAGCAATTTGATCAGTGATCATGCATCATCAGCGCAAGCTTGGTTTGAAACTGGTTTCTGGGGATGGGGTTTACACGATCCTTCACTGGGCTAGTGCCTGCTGTGTTAATATGACCGTGCTGATGCTAACAGCTGCAGCTCCCTCAAATCCTGGGATCCCAACCTGCAAAAAGTCATTTCAGGGAGGTATCACGAAATGTTCAATATGTCTAGTCAGTACACCAAATAAGGAAGGCCTAGATAGAAATTGTGAAAATAAAATATGTAGATTTTGGTAGTTTGGTCTTTTCATGTAGCCTTGGTAAGTAGCCATCTAGTATAGCCTAGGCCTGAATAATATGCACATGAATTGACAGTTGTTAAACTCACCTCAACATGTCTTTTGCAATCATTTAACCCGCCATGAGCAATGTTAGTCACTGTTACAGTGCAGCATGCAAGACTAGGCCTTTCATTATTTTTAACTCTTATGAGACAATAGCCTACACTTTGAAATGGGTCTTGAAACATTGTTCTTTTTTGAGGCACTGACTCTCCATGACGCTCCTGGTCCACACTGAACTGATTAATTAGTTCGGGAGAAAAGAGATAAAAGCCCGGCTACACTGAAAACTGATTGGTTGATTTAGCGAAACAGGCCAATCAGGATGCTCTCTGTCTTGGATGCGCTCAGGCAAACACGCACCACCGCTCTCTCTTTTCCGTCGTGTGCGCGCTACACTCAGATGCACACGCGGTCTCGCATGAGCGCTCTTGATCACTCACTATAGATTCCGGGAGATTTTGCCTAATTTGCGGGCGTCAGGGAGCCGCTATCAATATGCGGGAGACTCCCGGAACTTCCGGGAGACTTGGGATGTCTGCAAATCTATATAGGTTCTCATTTTATATTATATATTAGGCTAGCTTTTGCCAATGAAAATGAATGCAACATAAAAAAAAACAGTAGGCTACTGCTAACTGAAGAAACGTTTACGTTGCTGTAAGGAAATTATTATCATTGTATAACCATTTGTGTAAGCTGTAAGCAGAAATATTGTTGTGCTGAGTTCTAAGAACAGAGAGTTCAAGTTAAATGTTGTTGTGCTGAGTTCTAAGAACAGAGAGTACAAGTTAAGTGTGCACCCAGACAGACAGGAACTGCACCCTGTCTGTGTGTGTGTGAGATAAGAGTCATACCTGTCAACATTTAGCTTCCCAAAAACGGGAGATTTTTTTTCGGGGGGGGGGTCTGTGTTTGGATATTTAATACGTTTCATACACGTGTTTCAACACTGCATTTCGGTCGTTGCTTTTACCTTACCATTACCTTACGCATGACAGTTATGTATCCACCAGCTGCCTGCCTGCAGCCTACTTCCAAAACTCCAAAGCTGCTTGCTGTCAGATTTGGTTCCGAGGGCACAAGTTCAGTGTATCAACAACACTCAATAACTCAATAACAGTTTATGTGATGTGTTAATCAATTAAATTCCCAACAATTTCACAACAGCTAGTTCTGGAGTAGGCCATTCAACTAGCCCGCTTGCTTACGACGAGACTCAGGCTGCGCAGTCGGCACCCGCTTCCTTATTTGGGTTTTGGGTTGCCAGGTTTTAGCCTATGCCAAAACGGTTGAAATTCAAACTAAGTGATCGTATGTGTAGGGTGTATTTCATACACAATCTGGAAACCTGAATGGATCAATGATTTTAAAATGAAGTTTGATGGCCATGCAAATTACGGGAGTTTTTTCGGGAGAAATAACAAAACGGGAGGGTTCTGGGAGATGACCTTGAAATACGTGAGAAACCCGAGAAAAACGGGAGTGTTGACAGGTATGATAAGAGTATGTCACAATAAAGTCGCTATGTCTTGCTTCCTATTTTCTGTGTGCATCTGTAGGCCTACAATAAAAGACACAGCTTTTGGGCTGCAGAGTCAGAGACTGATGGTGTGAGGAATTCTTCCTTACATTAGCAGGCTCTCCTCTTGGTACCAGAGTTTGTGGGCAAAGCCATACTACGTGTTGTGGTTCTTGTATCTATATGTTGGGGTTAAATTCCCTGACAGTTACCAACAATGTTAACAACAAACTCAGCTTCACTGCTGCAAACAAGCTTCAGCTTCACTGCTTCGCCATATAACGAACCAGCTAGCCTTGTGATAACAAAATCTTTACCTTTTGTTTAGTCCACTGAAAGTTATCCACATATCAAACGATTAAATACACAGTTATGGAGGAATTGTTTTGGGGAAGCAGTTGCACTATATCCCACTTTTGCTGCCTTTAAGCCACTTAAATCCATAGCCTAGATGAGCATTGCGCATACGTTACAATGACGTGATGGTGAAGCTAAATGCCCAAGAAACGTCACGTCATAAAAGTTGTAGGCCTACTAAACGCAAAAACTTAATGACAGCTTGTGCGTGGTAGTGTAGTGCTGCCTAATTTAAATGGGATAGGCAAGGGTTATCTTATATTCGGCTATTACGTGTGGCACATTTATTGGGCTTAGCCTCTTTTCATTTATTTGAGGAACTGATAAAGACTGAGCAGCAGAAAAGTCATAGTCGATACATAAATCGTTTATTATTATAATTAGGCTATTGATAGCCTACTATTACTTTACTACTATTACTGTTATTATTATTATTATTATTATTATTCGGATGAGGCAAAGGAATGTAAATCTGAGTCTGAAATGTTGGCTACAAACAGTCTACAGTATACTGCTGTAACTGCACTACTGCTATTATGTAAGGGATAACGGCCGCCGAGGTGTCCTGTTATACGGAATTAATGGACGAGGGCGAGGGGCAAAAACTCCCCGACTCCGCCCAAGTCCATTAATTCCGTATAACTGGACACAGTTCGAAGGCCGTTATCCCGCTTATCACCCGGTTGCCACTGTAAACACTGGAAACACGCGGTTCTGTTTAAAAAGAAGCTCACTAGTTCAGCTTGTTGTACAACTTTAGCATGGACAGTTAGCTTGTTTACAGTTGATTCCATTGTTGGGAAGCCTGCAACCAAAAGATTCTAGAGCAGGGGTCGGCAAATAGTGGCCCGCGGGCCAATTTTGGCCCGCCATCTATTCTATCTGGCCCGCGAGATGACGTTAATTTGCTGTTTAAATAAAAAAAAAAAAATGATTTTTTTTTTAACCCCATGTTTTTAAAAAGAAAAAAAGGGCTACAGCAATCCCATCAATTTCAGAACATTTATTGAGGTATAGATGATAGTCCTACTAAAGTGACAAAACAACAGGTGGAACATCCTTGCAGTTATCCATGGCGCACAGGTCGGAACGGTATTGGCACGCGAGCGCGTAATCTTGTGCAAAAAACAAAACAAAAGTGTCCTGTCTCCCTCTTCCAGTGGGCAAGGTCAAAAATAGCTTATGTTTAGTTAAATTAATAGGCTTGGCATTAATAAATGCAGGCAGGCTCAACACATACCTCTGCTTCCATTCTTCTTTGTAGGTCCTGCATTCTGAATCAATTTTTCTTTTCAAGGCTTTTGACAACGACATTTTGCATCGATAACTAGCATATAGCAATGTTCAGCTAATCATTTACACGTCATCCAAAAGAATAATATTTGTACACATTAGTTACGGCAAGTTGCTAGGCAAGTCGCCTGTTTCATGAGAGACGACAGGAGATGCAGCAGGCGGCATAAAACAGCGCACATAAGCAAATAAACGTTTTTAATGGAATTAAATTAAATGCATTTTAAAAGTTAGATTAATAATTTAAATAGTAGGCCTATAACACCCCCCCCCCCCCCATTACAAAAGCTATGGCCCGCGATGCCATTGTCTGAAAAAAAATTGGCCCGGGTCCAAACGTAATTGCCGACCCCTGTTCTAGAGCGTTGCAACCGTCGTCCTACTATGGTTGTTATAGTTACCATTCATAACCATTGATATGGAACGGTGTCCTGTTATTCAGAATTAAAGGCCACCCGCCAGCCAATCAGAAAAGAGTATTTCTTCTCTCCGGGTGATAATTGTTAACTTCCGGGAATTATTTGAGGCTTCCATTAGCTGCCATTGTTGGGAAAAAATGGAACATTGGCGTCAATGGAGTTGTCGCAACTCTACCTTTATATGGCTCTGGGCTCTGGTTGAATTCAATGAAGAACCCAGATATTCTTTAGAACGTTCATTTTCCAACATTCCCATCCCACCGGTGTGATGGTACACCTTCAAGGGTTAACGTCCCTGTACCTGTGCTCAAGCTGCAGCAGATGCTGTTAGACAGTGGCCGCCGTGCAGAGCCTCTTTGGCGGTTGGTGGTGGTGCAGATTTACGACCGGGCAGCAGCGCAGGGAGGGGGTGAGGGAATGCTCCGAAAGAGATGTGTGTTCCACCCCCACCAGAGGACAAGGACGTTTAGAGGGGGACTGCAGTCCCTTACTGCCTGTCAAAAAAAACCTACAGTACATGCATACTGTATGTGTGAATTTGTGTATGTGTGTGTGTGTGTGTATTAATTTGTGTGTGTGTGTGTGTGTTTATATATTAATGTGTGTGTGTGTGTGTGTGTGTATTAATTTGTGTGTGTGTGTGTCTGTGTGTGTGTGTGTGTGTGTTTATATATTAATTTGTGTGTGTGTGTCTGTGTGTTTCCTGGTCTGTTTGCATGACTTCCCTAAATTTACATTTGTGAGCCATGCATGTATCATGCATGTATGTGTGTGTGCGTGTGTGTGTGTGTGTGTGTGTGTGTGGTTAGTCCAGGAGCAGTGGAGGCTGAGTCAGTGAGTCAGTGCTGTGACATTAAACACGCTGGAGGCTCAGACATGCTCCGCTCAAAAACGCTCTCATCAAACTACTGAACACACACAGTACACATGAAGAGCACTTCACACACACACACACACACACACACACGCATACACACTGACACTCACACGCAAGCAAGCAGAGAGAAAGGGGGAGGTGGATACACACGCCACATATGCAAACACAAATAAACAGATACAGGAAATATTAATCACTTCTCCACTGTAGTGATGGTGAATGAGCTCACAGAGAACATGAATGTGCAGGAGGTAAGATGGCGTGACAGGAGCAACAGGCAGAGAGAGAGAAAGCAGGAGTAGGAGACAGAGAGAGAGAGAGCAGGAGTAGGAGACAGAGAGAGAGAGAGCAGGAGTAGGAGACAGAGAGAGAGAGAGCAGGAGTAGGAGAGAGCAGGAGTAGAAGGCCCAGAGGACAGACGAAGAAATGAGAGAAAGAAAGAGATCAACAAAGGATGTGGCAGAAGCTGAAGACAAAACAGGAGAAGATAACCAACTTAATTAAGACACATAATAGAGGAGTGAGAGAGATGTACTACATATTCACACGCACAGATACACACACATACACACACATGCGCACACACACAAATACACATGCATGCACACACACACATAGATACACACGCATGTGCGTGCACACACACACACACACACTGATACACAAACAGAGGGAGAGAGAGATGGGAGAATAATGAATTATTGGCACCACACACTTTCATCTGTTGGGTGCCCTGGCTCCACATGTGCAGAGTGCCACTCACCCACGGTGGCATCTAAAGGTGCAGTCAGCGATTGTGAGCCCATAACATTTTATCTCACGTTCAGCGAACATCTCTTCACCGTCTGTTAGCTGCATGCCCATCCCGTGAGTACACTGTGAAAAAAAACTGGTCTCTGTTGGTAGCCCAGGTTTCTATAAATGGAAAGAAACAAAACTAATAACTCCAATAACTTGCCCCCAAAACAAAAAAGAAACCCTGGAGTTTTTCTGGGAATACTGAAAGGCAACTGATTACAAGTTATCTGGATTATGTAATCAGATTACAAAAACCAAGAAACTGTCAGACCAGATTACATTTAAAAAGAAAATGTGTAATCAGATTATAGTTACAGTGTCGAAGATTACTTAATTACATTTACATTATTTCTTTTAATACATAACATAGCTTTACATCATGCAATCAATATTCAGTGTATTTAAAATACTGGCAATGTGTCCTCTGCATTCTGGGTCCATACACTCCAAATTGGGTCTATTTAAATTTTCTGACTATTACCTATCAAGTACCCCCAACACCAGAGCCGGACAGTAACGGAGTACATTTACTAGAGTACAGTACTTGAGGGATCTGTACTTTACTCGAGTATCATTTTTGGGGAGTACTCATGACTTTACTCAAGTACATTTGAGAGGCAAATATTGTACACTTTACTCCACTACATTTCTATCCATAACCGTGAGTACCCGTTACTACTTCTAAAAAAAAAGGAAAAAAGAAGAATCTCGGAAACCCTCAATTTGTTGTTTCCCTCTCAAACGTGATTGGATTGTGCATGCGCCACTGATTGGGACAGCCTATCAGCAATCACCTTCAGCTTTCCGCCAAAGTCAACTCCATGGTCAGATTTAGATGAAACCATGGACGAAACAATGAATGAAGACGCAGCAGGTCCATCACGGGAATGTGCCAATCTGTGGCCCCACCTCGCCAGACTATTTCAATTTTCATCAAGTTAATGATAGTTTTCGCTTCAAGTGTTTCAATTACAAAATAGTATTTTGTATTTGAAATACGTATTTTAAATACATGTATTAGAAATACTGCCCATCCCTGGCAACATGGTAAAAAGATGAAAATGACTTGATTTTACTTCCAATTCATTTTACATTTCCAAGGTATTAACATTAACATTTTTCATAACTCCATGTAGGACGTTTCTGTACATAAATGTAAGCACTGTGGCAGTAGTAATGCAATATTTAGAGGCTACTCTTGTACTCTTGATACTCAAGTACTTTTAAAAACAAGTACTTCAGTACTTTTACTTAAGTAGACATCTGACTGTTGTACTTTTACTTGTACTTCAGTAAAATTTAGCAAAGGGTATCTGTACTTTTACTCAAGTAATGAAGCTGTGTACTCTGTCCGCCTCTGCCCAACACACACTCTCAAACACATACAGAGTCAAGGGCCTTTTCTATACACTTTTCTTTCTATCAATTTGACAGAAAGGGTCATGCTCCTACTTTTCTTTTCTTCTCCTCTCTCTGATTGTCTAACACTCTGTAAAGCGCCTCTGTTTGGCGCTCTATAAGTATAAGTACAATTAAATTGAAATTGTATTCAGTAATGGATTACATTTCAGAGTAATCTGACCCAACACTGCAGAAGGGAGGGGTGAGCTACCTCCCTGGTGTTTTTTGTTTGGTCCTTGGTTAAAATATAATGTACGTTGTTTTGGACAAAAGCGTCTGCTAAGAAATGTAAATATAAACATAAACACAAACACGACTTCCTGCACAATCGCTGACTGCACCTTTAAACATGTTCAAGAATCTGTTATCAGCGTCAGACTCAAAATCACAAGAGTGATCATTCAGCTTTCACTTCAGCTGTCAACCTTGTGAGGGGAAATAATTCATGATGATAAAAATCCAATTGAATTCCATTTCACAGGTTTCACAGGTCATTGTTGCACATGTTCCTTATATTCACACACCAACCTTTCACAGAGAGATAGGAGGGAGGGGGTCAGAGAGAGAAAGTCACGTCTCCAACACAGCAGAGAAATCGCATAGGGGAGAGTGGGGTGATTGGTGCCAGTGGGGAAGTTGTGCCACCCCCTATTTCTAGGGAACCATAGAAAAAATTGGTCATGTGACCACACATTTTTGAAGACTCAGCCATTTCACTCATCCTGCAAAGAAGAGAGCCTCATTGCATGACAGGTAAGCACATTTAAGTTGAAAAAACAGTTTTTTGCCTTTCAAAGTAAAATTTCTATGATCATGTTTTTTTGATTGTTGTGTCAAAACAGTTATAGACAAGTTTGAAAAGATTTCACACATGTTTTAGTGCTTTGGTAAGGTACATTATGAGTCTATACAGCTAGCATGATGTTAGCTCAAATCTGATGGATGATGCATTTTTTCCAAAATGGTGGGGTTGGGGTGATTTGTTCCAAAGGGCCTGGGTTAAGTTGTGCCAGTGACACAACTCACCCCCACTTATAAATAATGTTTTAAACATATTATTTTATTGTAATTGTGCATTTTATCCTTACATTTTATCACTAAAACTATTATATGTGACAGTCTTAATTTTAGACCAAAAATAGAAATATACCATCATGCCACAGAGTTATAAGAGGAAGACAGGCAGGGCATACTGTTTCGAGTAGGAGCTGGCAGAACATATAAAGGCACTAGCAGTAATGTTTCACGGTCTAAGTCCCATGAAATGCTGTGAACTTGCTCTTGAGTACGCAAAAAGAAATGACATCGATATCCCTGCCAGCTGGATCAGAGAGGAAAAAGCAGGTTTGGTTATGTGCATTTATTAATAAAAAGGGAAAAAAGTAAAAGGGAAGTTTAACAATTATTTCCCAGGAATGCTCAATGCTCATGCAGATAAGAGAAGCAAAATTGGGTACTTATTTAGAGCGTATAGCTTCAACTTATCTAAACACAAGGGACTCAAGGGCTCAATAAGGGACAATTTAAGAGATATGCTAATAATACTAATAAACTTTTAATATTTTCTAGGATGTGATTGGTTTGGAGCCTTTAAAGCACGCCGTCATTTGTCATGCCGCACTTCTGAAGCAACCTCTGTTGGTAGAGCTACTGCCATTAATAGGGACAACGTGGGGGAGTTATTTGATAACCTAAAGTGATGGACAGGTAATCATATGGCTTTGACATGTCAGCCCCAGAAAGACACTCCTGTGTACAGGACTCTCTCTCTCTCTCTCTCTCTCTCTTTCATACTCTCTCTCACACACACATACTCTCTCTCTCTCTCTCTCTCTCTCTCTCTCTCTCACACACACACACTGACCAGGAAGCCTGGGAAGGAGAGGGGGAACATCATCTCTAGGTAGTAGCAGAGTTGACATCTACACAACCACATCCAACCACCTAAATCTGCTGTAAACTTCTCTGATCAACAAAACTTTATTCTCATTTCAGGTATGACTTCCCTCCACACAAGATCTACAACATGGATGAAATGGTGTGACAACGGAAAATGACCTTTGATGTGCTCATGTAGCGCAGTAGGCTTGTAGAAAACTGGCCTTTGATGTTGTAAAATAACTTTAAATAAACCTTAAATGAGTAATTTTGTATTGAATTTGTCTAGCTTTTATAAAGCATTATAGTGTCTGAGATCAAAATATACTGTTTTACTTCAATAATCTATGGCACAATTTACCCCAATGCATTCTCTTCAAAGGCACAACTTACCCCGCACCGGGGGCAAGTTGTGCCACAAGACCACTTTTTTTCAGAAAGCTATATCTCTTAAATACTATATTTCAGATCGAAAGTGATTGTTCCCAGAGATGCACCACATCCTGAAATATATGTTCATATTGTAGTTGGAAGCATTGCTATCATGGCCTCCCTTTAAAGTCACTTTAAGTAAAAACTGGCACAACTCACCCCACTCTCCCATACTGCCATTTAACATCGACGTCGTTCTTCTTACAGAAATCCAATGAGAAATGACCCGTGGCGGTGCCGTTGGAAACCAGAAAATCGTTTTCTCACTAATTATACTTGGAGAAATGATAGATGTTTTCTGTCACCCTGAATGAGATTTGGTATCTACAACAGTCAATAAAGACCTGTGGGCTTAATTTCAGGCACCTAGATTGCACATCCATGTCAAGAATGGTTCATGTTATAACAAACCCACAAAGGACCGTGGAGATTAGCTTAGCGATGTGTTCAAATGTAGACCTAATCATGTTTTCAAACTGCAACAACAACAATGAAAGTGCTAAAAATACCGATACAGGCTGATGTGGTTTATTTTTTTCCTTGGAAAAAGACTGCAAATGCTTCACTGATGCAGAAACCTTGATATGTCTATCCCTTGATGCTTCCAGTGAGAGCACAGGAACGTCTCTGTTCCTTTGAAGTGATCACTGGAGCTTAGCCAATCACAGCCTCTGTGATACAGGCAGCTTTACAACAGTTAAGCATTATGAATGTATTTAGTATATTTCTCATAATGTAAATATAACTACTGGACAGGCAAACTTGTGCATGGTACTGACAGAACAGAGGCCAACACAACTTACTTAATGACCTGTCCCTCTGCTAGAGTTCCACAGAGGTCAGTATCCTAGGTTACATAAATATTCTCTGTGCCTCTCTTTCCTCCCCCTCTGCATCTCTCTGTCTGTCTGTCTTTTTCTATTTCTCCCTAATCCTCAAATAAATAAATAGATAGGCAGATAAAAAAAACCCTTAATGATAGAGATGAGAAAAAAGAACTCCAGGGAATAGCTACTGTCATTAGAGCAGTGTTTTTCAACCTTTTTTGTGCCACGGCACACTTTTGACACTTAAAATGTCCCACGGCACACTAACATCCTGTGTGAAGAAAAAATAAACATACCATAGCCTAAAATTTCAAATAATACACAGATATGGCCTTATTATGGCTTGTATGCAAGACCTGCTCAATAAAACAAGCGCCCTCTGTTTCATTTGTAGGGGGCTATATCTAATTTAATTGTTGTTATGAACTGGATATGTGATGTTTCTGTGAATACTGGATATGGGGCCCCCGTTGTACAATGCCTGCATACCACAAATAGTGCAATCATACAATCAATGAGAGCATGTGGTTATAAATTCTTTGATGCAACAGTTGCTTTTCGAGTGACATTTGGGTAATTTTCTGCGGCACACCTGATGATCTCTCACGGCACACTAGTGTGCCCCGGCACAGTGGTTGAAAAACACTGCATTAGAGAGCACATCACCCCCCTTTCTTTCTCTCATTCTTGTTTCTTTTCATCTGTCTATCTCTCTTTTACAGGCTCTTTGCTTTCTCCCATAAGTAAAGAGGATGGAGAAACGGGTAGATTAAGTAAATGTGGGGATGTGGAGAGAGTGAGGGAGAGAGAGAGAGGAAGAGAAAGAGTGTGTGTGAGACAAAGAGTGAGAGAGAGAAAGGGAGAGAGAGAAAGAAAGAGACAGAGAGAGAGAGAGAAAGAGAGAGAGAGAGATAGGGAGAGAAAGAGTGTGAGAGAGTGCAAGAGAGGGGGGGGGTGCTTGGGAATGAATGAAGACTGATGTTTATAAATAGACTGGGGCAAGGGGAGGAAGGAGTCTCGGCAGATGAATTATGCAACGGGATGCTGAGCCTCAGTCGGGATGACAATTATGAGTGCATCCCAATTATACTCAGCCTGGGCCATGCAAGTGTGTGTGTGTGTGTGTGTGTTTGTGTGTGTGTGTGTGTGTGTGTGCCCCAGCTATTGCAACGAATCACTGTAATCACTGTAAAGCATTGCTGCCCCCTCTCCCAATATATCACTCTGAATATCCTGCTTCTGTTAGGAACACAAAATTGGAAGAAATTCCAATTTCTAGTCGACCTAATGGAAAGGAACGAAAAAGTACATTTTTGTGAAAGAAGGCATTTGTTAAAAAGTACATTTCCATGTACACTCGGTGGGCAGCCAGGCCTCCCCTGAGCTAGCCACTGTATGAATTGATCATGCCGTCCAGATGGCAGTAAATTGCTTACATATTGATCAGTGTGGCCACTTACACAGCCTTGAGGTCTGTTGTAGACCAGAAAAAAAAAAACTAAAAGTGAGAGACAGCGAAAAAGAGAGTGAGGGGTGTGGGGTAAAGGGGGGGGGGGGGGGGGGGTTGATCTAGAGTTTGACCCTGTTGAGAAAAGAAAAACATGCTGTGCTCAGGTACATCGCTCTTGGCTACCATTAATGCTTTTACTCAATTCCCTCTATTCTTGATTTCCATTAAAAATACATCTCACTCTTACAAGCACACACACACACACACACACACAGGAATGTCCCCCAAACTTGCTATCCTTAGAAAGCAAGTGTGTGTGTGTGTGTGTGTGTGTGTGTGTGTGTGTGTGTGTGCGTGCATCTCTGAGCACATGAGTATATGTGTCCACTTACATCCCTCTTGTTCCTTCTCAGAAAGCTTTCAGTGTGTGTGTGTGTGTGTGTGTGTGTGTGTGTCGTAGAGGAGATAGCGGGACTTCTCTATCTGCAGCCCAGGTGAACTGCTTAAAAAGCGAGGCGTGAATGTCAGAGCAACACAGAGAGCCTTTCTCCAGGAGAGACAGAGACACAGCTCTGGTGTGTGTGTGTGTGTGTGTGTGTGTGTGTGTGTGTGTGTGTGTGTGTGTGTGTCCTAGCCAGAGACACAGCTCTGGTGTGAGTGCCGTCAGTCCACGCCTACGCACTCTGCTATGACCACACAGGCTATTCTTGGCCCCTGGAACTAATAGTACAGTAAGTTAGGAAATCCCCCTGACTTTCACCAGTAGCTCCACAGGCACAACATATGCACTTACTCTGGGTGTTGTAGTATGTTTATCTAACTCTTTTTAATTCTACATAGATAGATACATACATACTGTACATGCATACACATAGATGCATTCATAGATAGATAGATAGATAGATAGATAGATACCAGAGTAGGGACACCTCACACTGTCCAAAGATGCCACAATAGACACCCCTGAGACAGACTGCATGCTGGGATGCAATGGCTTAAATGATCGATCCCCATCCTCTCTCCAATGAGTGGGAGCGCTATATTAGGCTAGAGCCATGAAAGATGTGGGTGTGCCGTGCCGTGCTGTGCTCCCACAGTAACTCTGCAGTCTCTAGACTCAGCTGCTCCAGACACTCTCACATAAAAGGCTCTGCTCCTTGAGCGCCGTGTTAGAAGATGACATCGCCCTGCCGTGAGGAAGGACTTATGTAAGACTGGGGCAATGCAAAGAGGGGCTATGTCAACAGAGAGCGGTTAATTGTTAAAATAACTCTTTGGTAATGATTGCAGCTGATGAAAAGAATTCAACAAATATGACCGGAGCTGAAGGCACAGCCACATGTGTCACACACAGCAGGATGTTTCTCACCCTCTGAAATGGAAGCCCCTCTGCCAGAACAGCTCAGAGCGTGAGCATGCATAATTCACACCCGCCATTATAATCATCCCCCGTGCAACTCTTAAATTGCATCATGCAATTCCCTGCCACGGAATCTGGCGCAAAACATTTCTCAAACACCCGGGCGAGACACTCAACACGCAGCACAACACGCCTGACGCGCCATGCTCTGACGCACGGAAATGCAAGTGCAACCAAACACAAAGACAAACACACAGTGTAGCACAGCGGGGGCTTGCAAATAAAACACTCGCACACAGATGTTTGCATGTATAGCACATAGTGTGTTGCCTCAGCCAGTTGCTCAATCCAAATAAACCTTTAACTGTCCTTGTCTCGCTCACACACCATCTTTGGTGGAGAGTCTACCAGTGACATTCTCTCTATACACTCACATGTGCAAGTTGCTGTCATGGAATCTCTTCTCTCCACAAATACAAATACACACAACATGTTCGCAATCTCTCTATCTACCTCTCTCACCAAGACACACAATGACGGTAACACACACACACAGAGAGAGAGAGATATAGAGAGAGAGAAACGGAAAGACAGTTACAGTATACACACACGCAATCTCTGTTCCAACATTTCTGTCCCCCTTTCCCTATGGGGTATGTGTGTGTGTGTGTGAGCAGCAGTTTCCCAGAGGCACCGTGGCAGCAGCGGCAGCAGGGGCGATGCGTCTTTATAAAGAGGAAGCCCATCCATCACACACAACTGTTGCTGAGCAGGAAAAGGCAATTACTTACTGCGGCAGCCGGCATAGCCACACTGACACAGGACTAATGTCTGTAAAACACACTGCGCCGCACGCTGCCTCATGGCAACGCATACCAACGCAGTGTTTTATTTGTTTACCTACCTCCTCACAATGCAAGAAGGATTTACCAGTGTCGTCTTCCAGGTGACTGAGAAATAATGAACCAAGTTGTAAAATATACTGTATGTATGTATACATGCATGTATGTACAGTATATGGAAATAGCTACACTTTATTATGGGTAAGTCCTTAATAAGAAGCTAGGAGGTCTTGGTCAAAGGTTAGTATGGATCATAATAGAAACTTTATAGCCTTCTAATGCATTATCTTAATGTTTCACTATTCTGTCACACCAAAGGAAACAAACACACCCACTAGGATTTAATATTAATGACTAAAAATACACAAGTACACAGCGCACAGCTATAATACGTTATCTAAATATTTCACTATTTTGTCACTATATTTCACGTATTCAGACAGAAACATAATGCTAAAAGGGAACCCAGTACGTAGCAAAATAGTAAATACAAATTCTGTTCAACACATTGGTTAAAATACCAAATGACAGTCTCAGGTGAACAAACACCTGGTGCTGAGAAATAGCAGCAGACTCATCTGAAATAGCGAGCAGACTCATCTGTGTGATTGATGTGTAGTTACATGATGCGTTGGGTAGAGCAGTGCTGGGTGGGTGGGGATCCATTCTAACATGGTGGCCCATGTGGCGGCAGCATACGGGCCTTCTCAGGACAGCGGTGTGTGTGTGTGTGTGTGTGTGTGTGTGGTAGAGCAGCGCTGGGTGGGTGGGGATCCATGCTAACCTGGTGGCCCCTGTGGCAGCAGCATACGGGCCTTCTCAGGACAGGGGTGTGTGGTGCGGTGCAGCGCACAGCGCTAATCTGCTCTTTAAGCCCACTTTACCCAGCAAAGCCCCGCATCATGCCCGGGGAGTTCAAACAGAGATTTGAGACGCTGGAAAACAAGGAGATTTAATGGGTTTTGGGGACGGGCCAGATTCCACAAAAGCCCCTCACGTCAGCCCAGATGGATAAGGAGCGGAGTGGAGGGCGCACATCAGAGACCCAAACACACGGGAGATGGAACTGACCGCAAACTGAGTGCAACATGATAACATGCAATATGTGAAAACAACCCCTGCACATACAGTATATCTTCTGTATCTTTTCCATATTTTCTCTCTGTCTTTTTCTCTCTCTCTTTCTCTCTCTCTCTCCCTCTCTCTCTCTCTTTCTTCTCCTCCATTATCCATCCGTGACTCAATCCCAGTACAACAGGGGCCAAAAAATCTGATCCCTCCATCATAAGCCATTTTATTTCATTTTTTTCATCATCAAAGCAGTTAAGCAGTTTTGCAAATAAAAAAGGGAAAGGAGGGGGGGGGGGGAGAAAACACATAAATGTCCAGCGGTGTAATCCATTTTACCATCGCAATCCTCTCGGAACGACAAACATAATCTGGACGATGGATCAGAGGTTCTCGGCATCTCTGGGACTCACTCTGACGCATGCAGCAGGCGTCCACACACACACACACACACACACACACACACACACACACACACACACACACACACACACACACACACACACACACACACACACACACACACACACACACACACACACACACACACACACACACACACACACACACACACACACCTGCAGCAAAGCTAACACACAGCTGGATGAGGACTATGTGGGAAGCACCCAATCTGCCATACATACTGAACACAACAACATGGGGATCACTTACTGATTAATACAAAATAGCTAAATATTAAAACATATTTACCGCTCCCACACCTCCCCAAAGAAAGAAAGAAAGAAAGAAAGAAAGAAAGAAAGAAACATCTTTACCATCTTTAGAGTCTGAACAGAACCCAGCCCAGTACTTTGGACAATTGGACAGCTCTTGAGAAGTAAAGAAACAGAGTAAACTAAGTAAACAGAGTAAACACACACACACGCACGCACATGTACAGTCGCACACGCACATGCGCACGCACACGCACACACACACACACACACACACATGCCAAAACAAATAAGCACAGCTTATGCACACCGAAGGAAACAAACACACCCACTAGGATTTAATATTAATGACTAAAAACACACAGGTACACAGAACACATCTCTGAATACAAACATCACATTATAGCTACACATTGTCCCAAAACAGTCACATTAAATCAAGTAGGGGATAATAATCTTGTAAGAATTGTGACATCTTACAGATATAGCATCCACAGACACCCACCTCCCCCATAAAAACAACTCACAATGACAGCAACATTAAAAAAAAAAAAATCTTGGAGATGTGTCACCTAAACAAACAAGCTGACACCCCTAAAGAGTAAGAGCAGGCTGCTACCGTTCTCTATCTCCATGCTCCACTTGGCCCTGCCACTGAAACAGGAAGGAATGTAGAATCCTCCACCCCGTCTCTCTAACAACGACTCCTCTGAACCTGTAGAACAACAAAAATATCTGGCATTCCTCCCTGCTCGCTCCAGGCTACGGTTAGAGGGCCGGCCATGCGTGAGCGACCGCAGCGGCGCCCACACACACAGAGACGGAGCCCGAGCCCAAGTCAGCCCCGCGCGGCTGCATGTACTTTATATGCCTGATTTAATTATAAGCCAGGAGTCTAGGTAATTACGGAGGAATCAGGACACCTCTGGAATGCCAATCAGCTGGCAAAAGGCAGGCATGCATGCATGCATGCCCCCCGACCCCCATGCTTGAAATCTTTAGTGTTTGTTAACACACAGCTAAATCTACTCTTAATCAAGAGTTGTTTGTAATGTTGCATTAAAGGGTGTTCCAGCTAACAGATCAAATGTTTGCCATTTAGCCCAGGATTAACTGCCGTCCATTCTCCGGATTTCAGATGTGTGACGTTTTAAAATATATAGAAAAATAAATACAAACATCGGCTCTCCATTAGAAGTTGCCCCGGGCTTACTTACATAATTTCTTCATGTGAATGGGCTGTATATAAAAGCAGGTTTATATTTTTATAATGGAAACTACAAGTGGGCCCTGAGGCAAGAGCCTAACCTTGATAGGAGCCGCCCACTGAGAGACCACTGCTGCCTACGCAGGGCCAAGCTGAGGTGGGAGAGGAATCTGCCACCAGTAACTCCCATGCATCCCCGGATAGGGACACAATAAGGGTCTCCACACAGGGCACAGAGACGTGTTCCAACTGGACAGAGGGTCCAGCTCTCTCAAGGCCGTGTAAAGTATTAGCTAATCCCAGATGTGTTCTAAATAAATAAATAAATAAAAACTCCACATCAGAGATCCAAGCTCTTACTCAGACAAACCAATCGTGAATCTTAGTTGCCCTAGCAACAGATACCCCCCAACCCTTAAGGCATTTATAGTAAATGAAGGGCACACCAAGAACATCTCTGAATTGAAAAGAACATTGCAGACAATGGTGCTTGAGAGTAAGAGGACCTCCTCACAATGGACCAGACCTAAAGTACTTTAAGAGTAATTAGATTCAGACGGGCGGCTTAGCGACCACAGGCTTTAGCGTTCAGTTTGTGGCATTTTCAACTGAGAGGATGGAAGAAAAACACAACAATTATAATAACAATACAATGAAAGCCATCTGATGGCCATGACCAGAATGGACCAGTTTTCAAACAGACGGTACATGGCATCAGAAGAAATATGAAGGAAGATAATTATTTTTACCATCTGAAGGGGATGTTGGCTAGAAGTGCTCTTCTGCAGTGCCATCTTGTGGCAGGATGCTTTAATGCACCTTTGGCATCTCATTGCATGTGTTTAGCGTGGCACCCTCTGCCCTTGTGATTCACCGGACAAGTCATTAGTCTTAGTAACAAGGCAGGGCACATAACTCAATCTAAGCCTGAACCATGATGAATTCAATGTTCAGGCAATTGAAGCATTGTAAGCCACTGAGATCAATGGTCGTCCTTACATGACAACATGCTTTTTGTACCTGCCCTGGTTATTGCAAATGACAACATACAATGTCCAGACACAAAAGCCATTGAAGAGGTGGATTTGCTCTGTCCATCACAAAGGGGATACATTATTTAATCAGTCGTCATGCTACAGCCAGCACAAATACATAAATAATAAATAAATAAATAAATAAAATCCTCTGAAGAGGATTACAAGGCAAACCAGACAAAGAATGAATGGTTCCTGAACAGCTAAGCTTCTTAAAGGAGATCGAAGGTACAACCAGAAATGATCTTTCACATGAGATTACCATTCAGGGTCTCAAGAGTCCAAGAACCCTGGACAAAACTAGTAGAAACTAATTGTCCGCACTATTTTTCTACTTACTGGCCATAGGTTCAAGGAACTGAACAGATTCCAGGTGTACAGGTGTGTGTGTGTGTGTGTGCCATTGGCTGTATTCCTCTGCCCATGCCCACTTCATGCCCACTTCCTGCCCACCTGGCAGTATGTCTGCGCTGTGTGGACCACCGGCTTGTCTGGACCACCGGCTTGTCTGGACCTCTCACCAGCAGTGTCTGTGCCAGACTAACCCACTGAGGTGTGTGTGTGTGTGTGGGATGGAGAGAGAGAGAGAGAGAGAGAGAGAGGCTGTGTGTGTGTGTGTGTGTGTGTGTGTGTGTGTGTGGGAGGGAGAGATAGAAAGAGAGAGACTGTGTGTGTATGTGTGGGAAGGAGGGAGGAAGGATGAGATAGAGAGATGAAATAAGTGATAAAGGTGATAATGAAGGGATGTGTGTATGTGCACACAAACTGTGTGTGTGTGTACCATACTAATAAACACCAATCGTAAAGGTGTTCACCCCTTCTTTATTACGGGAACAAGCAATACAGAAATACCCCTGTGACGCTGGGTTTGGGAATGGCTGTCAGGTCAAAAAGGGAGACACTTCCCACAATGAGGCAATTCTGACCTCCTGCTGCTCGGACCGAGTTGCCGTGGCAACCGCCAGGTACGGTCAGAAGGGGGCGGAGCTCAGAGGAGCGGCCTCAGATTGGTCTCTCTGGCCCGACGAAGAAAAGGAACAAACAGGTGGAGAGGACGACAAGAGGAGAGGCGGAGAAAGGGATGAGCGAGCAGAATGAAACAGAACCTGGGTTCGGGCAGGAGAGTCCGGCTCAGGCTAACAGCGAAAGCATGGTCACTCAGGAGCACTGGATGATAACCCTCCAAAGGATCTACTACCCAGTCCTGGCCACCATTGGAATACCCTGTGAGTATTTACTTTCAAAGCCATCCGACCATCACACACACACACACTACTACATATACGTACTGTACTATGGATAACTACCACAAATGGTTTCTCACTGGATTTTTTATTTCAGTGATTGAATTCTGAATGTTCAGGAGTTGTTTAGGCTTATTACTTGTCAGGTACCTGAGTTCAGTTTGATCCTTGTGAGGATGTGTGGAAATGACTGTGTGATTAACTGATTAACGTTTATCCTAGCCAACATCATCACCTTCCTGATCTTCTGGAGGAGGAACTGTAAGCTGTCCAAATCCAGCACCTTCTACCTGATGGCCATGTCCGTGGCCGACACCGGTGTGCTGTTGTCTACTGTGGTGCTGGAGCTGGTGGTCAAGTTGTACAGCGTGGAGCCTTTCTGGGCGCAGGAACCGTGGTGCAGCCTCCGCGACCTCTTCACCTACGGCTCCTACAACGCCTCCACCTGGCTGGTGGTCACCTTCACGGCCGAACGCTTCCTGGCCATCAACACCTGGAGACTGAAGCTGCACCTGTGCACGGCCCGCAGCGCATTGTGGGCCATCGGCGGCACGTTCGTGCTGAGTCACCTGGTGGCCGTGCCGTACCTGTGGGCCAACGCGTCCGAGTACGACCAGCGGCTGGGCAGGTGGAGGTGTGTGTACAACGCGCAGGCGCCCACCCTCTTCGTCCACTTGCTGGTGGGCTTCCAGACGCTGCTCTCCTACGTCCTGCCTTTTCTGGTCATCCTGACGCTCAACGGGCTCACGCTGCGCCAGATCGCTAAGTGCAACCGCATCAGGCCCACCGGTGAGCGGCCGGTCTCCGTGGTAATGACTACCACGGCGAGCCTCGGGATGGTGCCGTCACCGCCACCGCCGCCGCCACCACCGTTGCTGCGCTCGCGCCGGATGAAGTCGGTGGTGCTGCTGGTGACCGTGTCCATGACGTTCCTGCTTCTGTCGTCCGTGCGCGCGGTGACCCAGTTCATTCTGCGCACGTCCAGCCTCGAGCTGGAGCGACAGGACTACCGCGTCGCGCTCAACGTGGCGGCCGACCTGGGCACCATGCTGTGCCTGAGCAACGCGGCGGTCAACATGTACCTGTACGCCGCCACACAGGCCAAGTTCAGGCAGGAGGTCATCGCCTGCGCCAAACACGGCCTCGCTGTGATGAAACGCTGCCTGACCCCCTCCGCCGCCACAGTAACAACGGCCAAACCACAGTGACTGACCGACGCCAAGCTTTCCAGGCATCCGCCATTAAAGGATAAAACCTCCACAGAGCTGGAAGATGGAAGCTTGAGTGAACCAGAGTCGTATTAATTATTCACAGATATGAATTGCAGGTTCCTCCCCACCCCCCACCCGCCAGGCCACAGCCAGCGACTGCATCATCTCACAGTAATTCATTCACAGCTCGTGGCGCTGGAGGCTAGAGTGTAATCTTTCCCTGGCACTCTGAAAGAGCAGATTCTGTGAGCTCTCCTGCCTTGTAAGCCCTGTGTTAATGGGCTCCTTCTTCTTTGGACCGGGCTGTTTTATCCCCTGCAGAGACCAGCAGAGGAACCAGACACACTCATTTAAGTTCATTTGCAGTCGAAACATCCCAGCGGACGTCTCCCTGGCCCTTAAAATGTCCGAACGCTTTCTAACAAGCCCGCTCCGCTGAGAGCTGAAAATGGAAGGACAAGGTGCACAGGCAAAAAAATGCACTAAGCCCTGGCCCACTCTCTCCACTCACCCCTCAAAAGAAGACATCCATCGAATGAGCAGACTGGGACGCAGTTGGATGGGGGAACAGGGGGCAGAAGAAAGAAATACAGACAGAACCGCACATTATAATGAGAACTTGTATAATTTTCCATTTATGTTTCTCTGTTGTTTGTTTACTGTTTGTGTGCTTGTGTGTGTATGTGTGTGTGTGAGTGTGTGCGTGAGTGTGTGTGTGTGTGTGTGTGTGTTTGCAGTGGTAGGTAAGGGGCAACACTTTCCAGTAAATCTACACGGATTTGTATTCAAACAAGGAAGTAAAAACATATGCATGCAGTGGTTCCAGTTGCAGATATCCATCAGCACCTCGTCCTTTTATTAGTGGGTCAACAAGTGATTCTCTCATAAGCACACAGACTCGTGTGTCTTCTTATCAGATCTCTCCTTCTCATTGGCTCTATAAACCTGACTTAATTTTCAGTGTTTGTGTACCCAACTTATTTGAGCTGGGCCATAAAACCTAAGTGACTGGATGACGTGTATCTCAGACTGTCTGCCGCATAAAAACAGAGCTTGTTATTAAAATTCATGCCCCACATAAATGGACATCATTTTCCATCATCAGCAGACATCATTGTCCAGGTTAAATACAGAGGAACGCCCAAGGGTGCAGCTCCATTTCCTTTCCATTCTCAATAGCTTGTTTATAACTGTCAAATCTCTTAAAGGGATGTGACTCAATTGTATGTAAAGATGGAAGAATTTATATCTATGCCCCTTGGCGTCAATATTCAACGCCTTTTAGCGCTAAGACAGTATCTGTCCAAAATCAACTAAAAGGGTCATGATTCTACCCATTCAACGTTACATAGTGCAATATCAAAAGTTCCGGGCGTGCATCGACAAAGTCAGAAACATCCTTCGTATTATAAGTCAGTGTAGCATCAAAATGAGTTTGAAGCCCTTATTTTAAAGTAAAAGAAATACATTGTGTTGCACACTCATAGCAAGAGCCATTTTTTATATCTTCAAACAGAACATGTTTTGCAACAACTTGCCTGCAACAACTTTCCGTTGATTCTAGTCTACTGATAAGAATTTGATTACAGCCCAACCCTTCTAGGCAAACGTGTTTTAAAGGCCCTCTGAGGATAACAAACTGCGGTGTGTTTGCTGTGATACATGTGGGCTACTGGAGAATGAATTCCATGTATGGCTGAAACTTGTTTTGGAAAAGCAGGCCAGGAAAACATAACTCTATGCGTACTGTACAAATGTACTGTATATATCAATTGTCATCATGGCATGGCATAAATCATCATGATCATATGATGTCAAAATATTCTGTCTGCAAAGTTCAAGGAAGCCAAGTATTGCTTTGTACCAATACTACTAACTGAAAGATTAAACATGTTTTGAGGACCTGCATGTCGCTACAGTCAATGCTACAGTATGTAACTTTCTCCCTGTTGTAAAGGGGCAGGGGGTGCGGGGTGGGTATGGAAACTATCAGGAGGTGGAAAATATCCTTGTGTAACAGGTCAATGTTAGGCCTTCAACACCACATACGCCATAAACAGACGCGGGTCGGCCATGTCTGAACTTGCAGCCCCCTCCTCTACATTCCTGCGTGTTTGTGCATGCATGTCATGGCCCTTACCTCTGCTGCTGCTGCTGCAGTCTGAAGCGTCCAGTGACTGATGAAGCGTGGAACAGGCCTAATGACAGTGGATGGTGACAGCACCGAGGAGTTACTGAAAGCTGAGAGTAGTGCTTAAAAAATGGTAGAGACTGACCTTTAGGTGACCTCCAACCTCTTGACCCATACCCTATGGCTGGCCATCAGTCTTTCGGCTTGTTCTCCCTGGAGCACTGTACAGCTGGACTCTGGTCAATACAGCCAGGCAGGTAGGGGGATGAGCGAGTATGGTACTATATGGAAGCTTCTGGCCTGATCAACCTATGTGGGGGGAACACATCCCTATTTAGGCACAGCTGCTTGCTGTGACAATTGTGTAAGAAAGGGTTCAAAACCTGGTGAGGGTTGCAGTCGGGCAAACTGCTCTGACATGGAATAACCCTCCATTGTCTTGCTCCTGTCTATGGATTTGGAGTTTGGTAGATCTTTAAGAGTGTCTTTAAAGATAGGGGTAAGGGGTTTAAGTCTTTTGTTTTAGGCCAGTACACTTTTCATGGATTATCACAAAATGCCTTTCATTCCTTTAGCCATCTAGTTTATTAACTCAAACAAACTCCAGTGCAGGGCTCCCGAAAAAATGGCCACAAACAAAGTGGCTTGAACTGAACCAGCCAATCTCCAGCCAATATTCCGGCCAATCACAAGCTCGCCTCAGAGCCACAGCATAGACTGTTCACAAGGACTGGGGACTGCCCAGTTAACCCATGAATCTTTACATGCATATGAGGAATCAAACATATGAAGTGTTTTTGATCCATAGATCTGAGCATAGCCACCACCAAAGTACTTGATAGAGCACATACATATCAGGCTTGTTTAAATCTGTTAACACAAACTCCACTTATTGCCACATGGTAAAGCAATCAATGCAACGTAAATATTTCATATGAAAGTCTGGGTGAGTTTATAGCTCTACAGCGGAGCTATAATTAGATCTGAATGAGAGCGCTACCTCTAAATTACAATAACATCATTTAGCTAAATTGGTCTGCCAGGGCAGGACAGAACACTCATTGTGAGGGCCATGCTGGAGTCAAATGCTTTGAAACCAATCATACATTCTCAGCCAAGAAGCACTCTGGTACACACAGTCTGTTCCCAGAGCGACAGGTGCTTTATTGAATGTGATGCGTCATATGCAACTGACTTTGTCACCACACACACACACACACACACACACACACACACACACACACACACGCACACACACACACACACACACACACCAGTAAAGTGAGTGTGAGGGTCCAACGCGGAGTAGGGCGGCTCTCAGAGTCGACAGTAGTGAACCAAATGAGTGCTAGAGGTGGCTAGGCAGCAGTGATTGAGTGGGTATTGTGCTGGTGGACTGCTCTACTTCTTCTTGCCAGTCTTGGGTGCTTTATCTAGTCCTTGGATATATTTACGAGGGATGTGGTATTCATCTGTAAAGAGACAAAAGGGTTGATTATTCTCACCAACTATCTACATTTTCTACAAAAAGAATGAAAAGTTTCAGTGTAAACAGCAAACAGTCAACATTGTACCAGAAGAAAAATAGGCTTCCATGCAAAGACAGCAGCTATTGTAGGACACAAAACAGGTCAAATCTTTACACACACACACAGAGACACACACACACACAGGATTAATTAATGAATCTTACAGTCACCAATGGAAAACCCCATGCAACCACAACCACAAAGTCATTAGGCACAGCTAGTGTCAGGTTACGTCCTCACACACACACCAAACTGCCAGTTTCTCTTCCTTTTACAAACTTATAAATCCATAACTGCAATAAAAACAAACCTCAAGATGATAATATGAGTCCATATTACAGGACCGAGGAGGCCAAACGGAGGACACATGGGCCATGTGGTACCTACCTACCGAGGACACATGTGCCGTGTGGTACCTACCTAGCAGCAGAATGAGGAAACATGGGCCGAGTGGTACCTACCTAGCAGCAGAATGAGGACACATGGGCCGAGTGGTACCTACCTACCTAGCAGCGGAATGAGGACACATGGGCCGTGTGATACCTACCTAGCAGCAGAATGAGGACACATGGGCCGTGTGATACCTACCTAGCAGCAGCTTGCCCACTTGCGTGATCTGGTTCCCCTGGACCTGCACTAGAACGCGGTCTTTGGCACCGGGCACGCTGTGCAGCACCGCGCTGGCCTGAACTCTGTGCTGAAGGGCCACCGACACCGCCGCCGGGTCCAGTCCAAACACCTCCAGGTTCTTTACCATGGTGACCTGAAAGAAGGAGAGAGTTATGAAATGTTACTACTACTACTACTATAATAATCATCATCATCATTTTATTCTTATAGCACTTTACACTTTACAATACACATAGGAACATGCATTACATAGAAGAAACACACACACAAGAGGAGTAGTGGTATGAAATATAAAAAACTGGGGAATATGGCTCTATATCCACAATAAAAACACTTCCACTGAATAATGTTCTATGCTTAGCCAAGAAATAGTACACACTACTTTAGAGAACACAGACACACTCTTATAAAAACATGACACAACATATCCAGACCCGAGATAAAGACACACCATATTCTTTATAGACATAAACACACATATAATACAAATATAAACATAAACACACAGATGATGAATCACTTAGTAGCACTTCTGATGGTCACGCAGAACAAGGCCATTACAGTACAGAAAGGGAGTAGAATCGTAGAATCTTTTATACTCTTATCTAATCCACTTAAGTACCTTCTTGTTGGAGCCCCTGGAGGCCACTGAGATATCAATTGGCTCCACAGCGCCCTTCTTCACTACTGCTCGCTGGCCGGGGAACTGCAGCTGGTGGCACTGCTGCATCTTGCCCAGCGTTCTGCAAACACAAGGGGGCGCTATTCAGTCAACTCAAGCTCACTCTAGTCAGTAGTAGTGTGGTGCCTCACATACGTTTTGGTGCCTTGTGTTTTGAGGCCTTTACCTGGTGAAGAGATCATCCCATTTGAGCTTTTCAATTTCATTGTACTCGGATTTCTCCAGCAAACAGTCACACAAAGTTGGGTTAATAGTGACGAAGCTGCGAAGGGAACAGAGATGCCGATCAGGGGTGCGTTTCCCAAAACCATAGTTGCTAACCTGTAAGCAACTTAGTTGGTTGGCAATGGGAAATTGCATTGCAACCAACAAAGTCGCTAACTTAGTTAGCAACTATGGTTTTGGGAAACACACCCCAGAACTGCTAACATTTACACTTACATGGTCCAAAACATAGACAGAATATTATAAGCATGTTAGGTGAGAAAACATCAAACTTTTTAGTACTAAATCATATGGCAAAACCCTCACTTTTTGTTGACCTCATCAACCAGCTCATTGTTCTTGACGTAGTCAGTGATGATGGTTCTCACGTCTGCGGGCTGCAACGCTGCTCCTTTCCTGAGGATAACAGGAGCACAGTCTGAGCCAACCTCAAGACAACTTTCCCACAACAAAGCCCGGACTGTTTGATATTTACTCAACATAAACATAATTACAGCTTTCAAGATGTGGTGGGATACATTCTCTTTTGCTATATGCAAAGTATCTGATACTTTACACACCTTTTGTGTGCATCTTGGAAGAGAGGCTCTAAGCGTGCGGTAACCATATACATCACAGTGATCTCAGGGGGGTGGTACAGCGCCTCACTCCCCGGCCCCGCCTCCGCTGGGGCCTCTACTGGCCCACAATCCTCGGGGGTAACAAACGAGCGCAGTCTGAAAAGGAGGTAAAAGCATGCACAGACTCAAAAGCAGAAGTTCTCTTAAGGCAATTACACTGTGTATGGGAAGTCTGGTGAAGCCACTGACCTAAGAGAGGGTTTGAACACACATGCACAGCTCTTAAAGAGAATTCCAGTGATTTTTCACATACATCTCTGTTTCTCGAGGACACCGAGTACTGTGGGTACGAAAAAAAACGATCACAAGAAAACAATCGGTTCTACCTAGCTCGAGTTGCTGCAACCAACAGCAAGAGCTACCAGGCAGCTACAGCGTTACACTCTGAGGACATGTGGGCTCATGAACATGCCCCCAGAGAAAGAGAGATCTATGTGATAAATCACCGGAATTCCTCTTTAAACCAAGGAAAACGTCTATGCATGAAGTGAACGCTATAAGAAAGCTATTATATAATAATCATCTATTTTCAAATCTGTAACGGCCTGGCCCACGTCTCAATTCAGGCATAAAATACTGTCAAAAGTCTGTTGCATGAGGATTTAACGACCCGCTAGCTGCCCTTTCTTTGAGTACACTGCCAGGCCCCAAACAAAAATGAAGCCCTGCTTGGAATTTCTCTGGGAATAGTGAAGGGAAGGGTGAGCTACCTCTCCTGTGTGTGTCGTACAGTCCTTGGTAGTAAATATAAACATAAACATAAACAACAAACACAACATCCTGTGCCATCGCTAACCCTTAAAGGAGTACCGTCACACCGGTGTGATGGGAATGTTGAGAAATGAACGTTCTAAAGAATATCTGGGTTCATTGAATTCAACATAGAATTTTAGAACCTTCAATTGTTGCGGAACTTAGAATGTTCAAAAACCTACACCTTTAAGGGTTAAGTCAAGTTTCACCCTGTGAGTGTGTTGGTGTGGAGGGACCAAGAAGGAGTGCGGGAGACTTACTCGCGGTGTTTCCAGTCCACCGCTACGATGCTCTCCACGCCTTTACTCAGCTCCTTCACCTGCACCACCTGGTGCTGCGTCTGCATGCACTGCAGGAACTTGGACAGCTGGAGGGAGACAGTAACCGGGGTGAGAGCACAGAAACAGGAGATGAGTGAAATGAAAAGGACTGAATTCTGTTTTATATCAGGCAGAACGGTCCGACACTTCTCATCCTGAAAGGCAAGCTCTGCTCTATGTGGTGTTTCGGTGAGATATTTTTGATGAGGTCTAGCGAGTCATCTCTTTGATGCAACTGTGTTTCATGAGTCTGGCCTACTTCCTCTTCAGCTAAAGATGTTCTACACACTCTCCAGCAGGCCTCGTACTTCTGTCATGGATGTCTAGAAATAGCACAGTGTCTAGTTGGACCATTTGATATTTTTCTGTTATCTTTAGCAATTTACCCCAAGCATTCTATTCCACATCACTCCAGGATAGTGAGTCACAAGAATCCATTTGCTCTTTTGTTTTTGTAGGAGATAATAGCAAAATCGCAACATTCCAATTTACATTGGATAACACGAAATAATTTTCTTAGATTAAATAATGGAGAAATAAACCACTATATCACTGAAACGCTGTTTGGGGTATAATAATTCAAAAACCTGTTACAAAGAGTATAATTTTAACTGTTGTGTTGTAGAGTGGAATCTGGTTTATATATAATAAAATAAAACACTATACCTTTTTGTAGCTAGATTTCTTAATGTCAAGCTGCTTCCCACTAGGGCTGGAAGGAAGGAAAAAGTACATTAACATTCACATTTATTCATTTATCAGACACTTTTATCCAAAGTGACTTACAGCAAGAGAATCACATTCAAGCTACAGTGCAGTGGAGACCTTAGCTAGGAATTACTACGGCATCTGCCAATACTATTAGTAGTGGATGAGAGTGCCGACATTATGAGAACTAGTCAAAGTGTGGTAGGAGGAGAAAGTGGTAGAAGTAAGTGGTGGGAAGCGCGCACATCCAGAGTACATCCACACTCCATGAAGACAATAAAACCCCACTCAGGACCGTCTGCGTCAGCTAAGTGGATTCTACACATAGTTGGTGTGTGACTAACCATATTAACGTGTGTTTTAGGGGTGTGTGACTAGGGGATGAGATGAGTGGGGATAGTCATACCAGCAGGACACCATGTGGATCCGCAGGAAGGTGCTGGTCAACAGGGGGAGCTCTGATTTCTTCACCTTGGTTTTCAGTGCATGGAAGAAACACTGGAGGAGTAACTCATCCATCTGCTCTGTAAACAACAACAAAAGACAACAACACGTCAACATTCCCACCAGACAGGCTCTAATTCCACCGTACCCCTGGAATCCCTGGAGCAAGGACCTCTACCCAGAGCTGTGTCTCCTCTCTAATCCTGATGGCCCCTCATGCAGAGGTACACAGGAAGGTCAAGAGCACCTCAGGGCCTCCTGCAGACACCTCGTTTTACACGCTGTGCTGATAACATCAGGGACCTATCAACAATGACATGACAAAGTCATTGCACTACGTATGTCCGAACAGAGTTGTAAAAGTCTGGCTTCAGAAAGTAAAAGTCCTACCACATATTTGTTCCAACTATTCACTAAACCAGCAGATTCTAATTAGCACAACTCATCTCAGCCAGGTAGATCAGATACTCATACTTTCTGAAGCCGGACTTTTACAATTCTGCGTCCAAATAAACTATGAATAGTTTAATACATGTTCGCATACATGGTTGGAGAATAATGACATAAGTATGTGTCTTCATAGTCTAATCAATCTATCTCCTCACACTATGAATTGTGTGTTAAAACTGTAATCAAAACTGTTCAAAATGGGCATTTAATGTTAATTCTTCAGTCTGAACCTTCCTGGAAACCTTAAAGACTGTGCCTTTTGTTCTTGCTGCAGGATTGCCTGACAAGGTTGACAGGACTGTCATTCCGCTGCTCGCAAAGGCCTTCATTAGCACAGTTTGACCTATTACCCCTTCAAAACAGGCCACAAAACAAGCCCTAAGGCAGGGAAAGACGATCTCACTGAAATCCCTTAATTTTTCCCTCTGTGAAACTTCAGTTTCTCTCACCTTGAGGAGATCTGGAGTCCTGGTCCTCCAGTTCTTCTCCTGCGTCTTCCTCATCGACCTGCTCCTCCTCGCCCTCGGCTAGGCTTAGTTGCTGGATGTTTGGACAGGTGGAGTTGACATTCGTCGGCCGACTGCCCTCAGGGGTGGGGTGAGGTTCTCCTTCACCGTTCTCCTGCTCTCCCTCCTCCTCCTCGTCTTCACCTCCACCCTCCTCTAACATTTCCGCCACATCCTTGTCATCGTGCGCAGCGATGGTAGGAGGAGCACTCTTATCGCCAAATGCCCTGTGGAAAAAAACAAGGGAACAGATTTGTGGTAAAGAAAAAGACAACTTGGAAACTTTACATGGGTAGCTGAAAGAGTAAACGCCCCTATCACATATATGTAGCATATGCTACAAAAAAATCAGTCTGTGTTATGGATGACTTATCAGCTTAGCACTGGTGACACCTTATTTAAAATGTTTTCTAGAGTGTATCCTACAGATGTGGTGTTTGTAACTACAAACCGATGCGATGCTAGAGATGTTGTGGATTGTGCTACAAAACTATCAACCTCTGTAGCACCAGTGCTATGAGCAACAACAAAAAACAGCCCTGCTATCCAAGCATTAAATACCTTACATCCACCAAAAACATTAATACTGCAGTAAGAGTAATGAAGGTCTGGCAGGGCAGTACAGTACATGGGAAACTGTGGTCCTCACCATAGCTGATCCATGTAGGTGTGGAGAACATTCACTCCCTTGCCCTTCATGCCACTGCTTGCCATCTCTGAGTTGGACATGGTAACAGTTCCCACAGCAACAGGCGCTCTTGGAACAAACAATATTTATCAAGCTTAAGGAGGAACTTTCAAGCTTATTTCTAATGTTTAGCCATTTAGTCTAATGATCTGACAACCTTCAGTCACAGAGCTCTTCAGCCACTAAGCTCTGTTCACCTTTACAAATGTATTCTATTCAATAGATTAACCACTAAACAACGTTGGAAAGTGCAGTCTTGCATACCTATTTCCAACCACAGTAATGGCACAGACATCTCCACGAGCAACTTCAGGGAGACCGGACGGAGGCGCAACAACCCCAGGCAGCATGAGATCTGATGGGAAGAGATGGGCAGACGTGTAAATGCATTGAGAAATCCTCTCTGTGGCATAACACATAATAGGGAATTATTTTGGCATGCTCACATTGTCAGTGGTGTTCTGTCGCTAAACAACGGTTCTGTCGTTAACCAGTGACACAGACCGAGTTGCAAAGTTAGTGATTATAAAAATCATTTTCTTCCGACATACAGTACCTGCACCGCCAATTAATTTCTGTATAACTGCTGGCCAGGTTCTGAGCGCTGGGAGCATATCAGGATACCTCCAGAGGGTGTACACTGAAAAATATATTTTTTAAAGGGTTTCGATCAATAGACGACAACATCTGTTAAAATGTATGTAAGCAGTACAGCATTGTACACATGAAGTTCACACGATTGCAGACAGTACTTCCTAGTTTAAAGCAATGAAAGGTAATTACTTGAATCAATGTATGCAAATGAGCAGCATTTCAACACTATGCCATCTTATAGTAGGACAAGACCAACGGGGTTTGGCAACAATGACTTCCTTTGTACCTGTGGGGTAAATCTGTTTCTCCAGTTGGAAGAAGATAGGATTCTTGTGGAGTACATAAAATGTAATTCCATCTCCTTTATGAGCATAAACTTTCATCACATTCAACTCATCTTTGTTGGGAACGAGTTCTGACAGCTCATCCGCCGAGAGGGATGGAAACGCCGCGGAGATATCAGCTCGCAGCTTTCTCCTACAACCAGAGAGATGCCAGTTAGTAATCATCACGCAATCGACTAATTTCATTGGTGTTAGGCTACAGGCCACTAATTCTGCATTTTCTTTTGTCCTGAGCCTGTACACAACCAGTGTTTAATCAGATAAATCGGTACAGGTTCTAACGATAAGAGAATTGCCGTGAAATACACCAAAAGTTAATGTTTCAGTTCAGTTATTAACGTTACAATGGTTAACGTTATCAGTGTCCCTGTCCAGAAGTTACTGCATACTGTACAAGATTCGCATGGGACAAAGAGCTGACGACGAAGCTGAGTGATATTTATAACGTTAACATGGTCACAACACAAAATAAATACATTATTTAATTGACTAGTTACATCTGTTTCTGCATTGAGTACTTTTATTTTGTCTAGAAATCTAGTAAGCAAGAAGTCACACCTGTCAGATCCTTTAATTACTGTATTGGACTTCACACGAAATGCTTTCTCGAACATCTTGGCACTGGCTGAAAACAGGTATCTGCGAGGTATCTTCTTACAGAATGATGATCATGTGCTATCTAAAAATTATTAAATATCTTACAGACCATTGTTAGCTAACTAAACTGTATGCTATTTGCAGCAGTTGCCTCCTGCTTGCTGTGGGGAAACACATGTAACACAAAATACGTCCGGGTAGGAAACAAGTTATTCTAATATTGGCGTTCCTATATAGTCCAGTCATTTTAGGAGAAAGGGTTGAACAAATTGCAACACAAGCAAACTTAACTGATTTTGTATCCTCAATATGTCCTGAATAAGGGAAAAAAAGGCCCGAAGAATCCCAATAGGGGAAAGTTTAGAAAAATACCTAAATATACCCTATTCATGCCTATACAGTATTTTTCTCACGCAAATAGGGGAAAAAAAATTAACCTTCACATATCACCATGAAAATTACTGAGTTGATTACTTACATCAAGACAAACAAAAATTTATTATAAGTTTTTTGAAATTGTTTGTTAACATGGGCAAACAGGGCATAATGTAATTATGTATAGCTAAAGTGACCCAAAACGAATTGCAACATTTGACAAACAAATTGTCCAAGGCATGGAGGAAGATATTACATGTCTTAACTGGTATTATATCTCATCTAGAGGGTATATGCTTATAGAAAATATATGGTTTATGGTGTTTAATTTGTTTTCCCTGGACAGTATAGGCCAAAATGTATCCACTTTACACTAGATTCGCCTTTACTGAATAGAGGGCAATGTATTGTGCATGGCATAGAGGAAGATGGGAAATGTCTTAAATGGTGTTATATCTCCTCTAGAGGGTATATGCTTATAGAAAATATATAGTTTATGGTGTTTAATTTGTTTCCCTTAATAGTGCAGGCCAAAATGTATCAGCTGTTCACTTGATTTGCCTATACAGAATAGAGGAGTATGTGTTATGCATGGTATGGAGGAAGATGGGACATAAGTTGATTGATGCTATATTTCATGTACAGTGCATATACTTTTAGAATATGTATAGTTTTGACTGTTTTATGACCTTGGTAAAACCATGACCCATGCATAGGCATGCATTGTTAATTATTAATCTTAAACTATATTTATTAGTATAGCATTTTTGCCAGATGTCACAACAATAGAGTCACTTGGAGGCTAACTGCAGTTATCCCATCTGCACCCTTCTGTCGAATTAGGACATGATCATGTCCATCTTCAACTTTGCCTTCACAATTTTCCTGCATTCACTAACATAAACATACTGTGCTGTCCGATTATTGTTTTAGACAAAAATTGTGCAAATTAAAGGGGCATCATACAGCCCCCTCTGATTGGACAGACATTATATCAGTCACCCCTGGGCAAGAGGTCAATTACTATAAGACTTGCAAAATGATGGACTGATACTTTAGTGTGATATACTGTATGTTTCAGTGACCTCTAAATCAGATTAAGTAAACACCAAACCACTTTCCTAGGCTGAATAATGCCTATGTGTTTGTACAGATTACACATTGTGGAACACTTACATGCAAAAAACCCACTTGGCTCTATTTAAAGATTCAACAACCATTTCCATTGATTCAAAGGGCCACAATGTAAAAATAGACACCAATTTTGCAACAAACCAGTCTGAAATAAGCCAAAAGAATTCACTCTTTGTTCTCATGTTCCTCAACAATGCAAGATTTTAAAATTCCATGTTAAGTTAGATGGGGTCAGATATTCTTTAGAATGTGTATTCTACAACATTCTAATTACAGTTTTTTCAGTATTTGCTGAAGAATAATGCATAAAACAACCCTCATTTTAACATATTTCCACCAACTGGATTTTCATGGTCTTTTACTATGGTGTAAAGATCACCAATTGAAATATACAAATTTGAAAATAAATTCTGTTGCAATTAGTTTTGGGTCAGACCTTTGCCTAGACTATTAGCTCCGTTGTGATATTTATACAAATTAGCTATACATAATTACATTATGCCCTGTTTGCCCATGTTAACAAACAATTTCAAAAAACTTATAATACATTTTTTGTTTGTCTTGATGTAAGTAATCAACTCAGTAATTTTCATGGTGATATGTGAAGGTTAATTTTTTCCCCCTATTCACGTGAGAAAAATACTGTATAGGCGCATGAATAGGGTATATTTGGGTCTTTTTCGAAACTTTCCCCTATTGGGATTCTTCGGGGCTTTTTTTCCCTTACTCAGGACATATTGAGGATTCAAAATCAGTTAAGTTTGCTTGTGTTGCAATTTTTTCAACCTTGACCCCTATTTTGGCTTAAAATGACTGGACTAATACAGGACAAACGCGGTCCCAATGCCACAAAGCAGCTAATCAGGCCGATTGGGAATTATAAGGATGAAAGAGGCCTACACACCGTGAAATGTATAAGTCTTTGTAATTCACTTTATGCTTAAACCTATGAAGCATCTTTAATCATGCAACGCACGTCTAAAGGTAGGAATAGTCTTACTTGCTACTAACTTTTAACTAGAACGAAATTCATCTTCCGCTCTGAGTGGAGAGACCCAATTGCATAACTTTTGTTTTTGTCTTGCCTTACAAGAGACACACACTGTACACAAAATAGGTCTACACAGAATTGGGAACTGACAGAGAGCTGTCAGCAATATCTCTAAATTCCATGTGTAGCATAGATGTTTGGAAATGGCTGTGGGCCTACCTCCTTACCAGTAGCCAAATTTAAAGGTGAAAGGCCAAGACTGAGTTGCAATCATGCTTTGGCGTGAAGGCTGGGTTTTGTGTGTTGAAAGAAATTCTCTCCAAGTTAGGGGTGAAATGAGCAGATGGAGACTAAATTGAGAACATGTGCAGCCCAGTGGCAAGATTGGCTGGTAAGACTTAACAGCAGCAAGTTTTAACTCTTCATACGTAGCCTACAATACAAGCTGAAACCTGCAGACCCAGGTTGATACTCCCCTGCTGTCTCCCTCATTGGTACAGTGTGGTATGCAGGACATGGGTTAAGGATGTCCACTTTAGGTTGACAACCTTGTGTGTGTCCAGGGTCCATTCCATTCACTCCATGGCTATATGAGGGTTCTAGGTCCAAAACCTGAATTTCCACCCCTATGTCAGTTGGCAGTATAGCATTATTTGTCTGTCAGCAATGCATGACAACCAGGTTAAATGTTGCAATGAATGATCTACACTACAGTCTGTAAATGCAGAAGAGGCTCACTCAAAACATAAGTTACTTAATTGTCTTGTTGGAAACTCCTGTAGGAAATTTGTTCTCTGCATTTTACCCATCCGGGGGTAGTGTACACACATACTTGGAGCAGTGAGCTTACCAGGATCTCACACACACACACACACACACACACACACACACACACACACACACACACACACACACAGAGCTGCCCTTGAACTGGTGCCCGGGGAGCAGTTTGGGGTTAGGTGCCTTGCTTAAGGACACCTTATCCGTGGAGTGTGTGTGTGTGTGTGTGTGTGTGTGTGTGAGACTGGTTCAGGTCAGATTGCACCTGTTCCTGGCCAGGGATGAGTTTCCCAAAACCATAGTTGCTAACAATTTCCCATTGCCAACGCACCCCAGGGTGGTGGAGTAGTTCACATCAGATATACTGTGTGTGTGGTAACACCAGTGTCTGGGTGGTGTCATCTCCTAGACCCATCTAAGAACTCTAAGATTCAGTCTCTGCCTGTGAGATGCGGATGCCCTGAGCTGTCCAGGGAATGTTCTAGGAGAAGACAGGGTGGAAAGTGGAGTCTCAGTGCAATGGTTTCACATAGAAATGAACTAGGAATGCACACAAGTAAATGGGTTGTGTAGAAACAATACAGTATAAGTATTTATATAATGATTATGAGGAGGGTATATGTAACACTGATATGAGGGAAGGATAAGGCACATTCTTGTAGTGTCTGTTAGTGCAGCGGTTCCCAAACTTTTCCACAACAAGGCCCCCCAAATACCACTAGGTTCTGGCCAAGGACCCCCTTTATGTGTTATTAAACCTATTGACAATACTACGGCAAATGTAAAAATACATTAACCTAATCCTACAGTAATAATTATTTTAGCTACAAGCATTTCGCGATGGAGCATACAGTGTGTAAAAATTGCATTTGGGCTTTCTGCTATATGAGAGCTATCACTCTATTATAGCATACTATTATTCCTAGTCATTATCATGGAAAATATAATGTTCAGATATGCAACAAATTATTATAATGCCATTGTATAACAGCCTCCCCTCATAGTAATAGGTATATTTTATTTTTTTTCAAATGTATTTATTTATTGCTTTTATTTTTCCTTCCAACTTGCAGAGGCCCCCCTGGCACCACCTTGCGGCCCCCACTTTGAAAACCACTGTGTGTGCATTCAACTTGTTGTCCCAATATATCACCCCAATAATAAATGATAAACAAAGTGAAACTGAGTTCAGCTTCCAAATCATTTTGACACCACATTGACTTTCCATAGGAGAATGGAGTCTGACATGGCAAATGCCATCCTGGAACGTGTGGTGTTGCAATTGCACTATGTAACGTTGTTGTCACAGATAGGAGTACAACCCTTTTCGTCGCTCTTAGACGCATTGGGTACATTTTTAACACTAGATGGTTACTCATATTGGAAATTGACGAAAATATCAGGTAATATCATGGTGTCAAAGGTCAGTCACATGGGGACTTTTTGGACAAACATTGAGCAATTGAGCTCTTTGAACTCATATGGAATTTCCTGATATTCTTAGGCCTACAGCTGATCACTGTTGCTCAGGTGAACATGTTCTGTATCAGGACCATTATGCGAAAATTGTTTGTCGTGTAGGCTTTAAACCTAAATTACAATCACCTGTTATTCTATCCCCAGCCACTGTTTTTACAAAGAGATTGATGAAAGGGTCTGGAAGGCTTTTATAACCTATGGCAATTTCACTTCTACTGCCCTCTCATGAGTCAATTCGTGCTTCAGTCCTAATTCCACAAAATAATGCATCCATCTAGGTGTGAAAGATGCACATTTTGGCTTGAATGATGTGATTTTAAACACATCTACACTGTAAAAAGTCGTGTCACTTTGCACTGAGACGCCGTAGAGTTGCAGAACTATGCCTTTAAGGACCGCACCACTGTCACTACCCGACATGAAGTGTGAGGTCATAGGCAGGAAACAACATCTCTGACTGGCTGTCATCGGTATCTTGACCAGGGCTTAGATCGATTGTTGGTAAACCTTCCTCAGTTCAGGGAGACGAAAAATGCAGTGCAGGAATATTGGATGGATACCACTGAGTGGTACCAAAAACTGTTTTCCACGATAAGAACATTTTTGTTCATCGGACGCTTTCGTTTTGGCCGATAAACATCCGGAACAGCAATGACAATTTTGAGCGAGAAATTAGGACGCTTTTAAAAGTTTATCATCTGTGAATGTGGCCTTTACCCACATCCGTCTAAGAAGACGAGGTGACATGCTGCATTTAGATCCGTTGGTTCACCCTTAACTAATTGGATAGCCAGGGAAATCCTAAATACATCCGCTGCTACGACAGTGTGTGAGCATAAGTCTCAGGCTACTTTTTCCGTTGGAAATCAATCAAAATAGGAAGGTAGAAATAAATGATATTTAGTCATGTCCAACGCACAAAATCAGGTAAAAGCGATCCCGGGGTTGAAGAAGAGCGTTATAACGGAAGAATACAAAGTTACGAGTCAAGTACTTGGCATGGGCATAAATGGCAGGGTCCTGGAAGTATTTCGGAAGAGCAACAGTCAAAAGTACGCATTAAAGGTAATCATAATTTGCATTATTTCGTAAGCATGACTGGATATATAAGTTTGGTAATGGGCCCCGCCTGTTTAAAGGCGTGTAGAGAGAGTGGTCTGAAGTGTATCCAGGTCTTTGCCCACAGCTCTAACTAATGAAAGAGCTCCCTATACTGGGGATCTTACGGGAACAATGATTTGCTGTGTTTGTCCACAAAATATGCTATGAATGCCCCAATAAATGTCTGTGCGGGGGAACAGGCAACAATATGCTTCAGATTTCCTGTAAAATGCATGCAGACCTTGGGGCAGCGCCAGTCATTCTGTGAGTTAAACACCAACCACCATAATGCGGATGGGCGTCAGTGGTCTCAGGTCTTTGCAGTCTTCCTCATTTTCTTTTGAGTGTAACGGTTGGAACACGTCTGAGCTTCCTGCTTATTCTTGATGGTCTTGCCTTGTGTAGGCCTATAAAAGTAGTGCACTCAACTTTTACAGCGGGGTCATTGGGTCACAGACAGACCTGCAGAATTAGATATTGCAATGAAATGGTTCACTCATGGAAGGCCAAAGATGTTGCTTTGATGTACCCCCCCCCCCCCCCCTTTCATCTAGTTGAAGAAACCCATCTTCACAGTATTAAAGACAAGGATATAAAATATACCCATGTTATTGTAGGTTTCCCATCCCCAAAAAGCTTTCAAGCACCCAATGTGCGCACACACACACACACACGACAGTATGTCAACAACACACAAGTTCAAAGGGCACCTTAAGAAAGAGCTATAGCCTACACTAGAACACTGTTCTATGGTAAGGAGATAATTGAAAATGGATCTGCACCATAGAACAGCAGGTGACCACATAGTCCCTCAAGGGTCATATACACACATACCAGAGAGATGGCTATGTAACCTGTGCTATTCATTCACCAGTGAGCATTATGCAGCACAGATGCCATTGCAGACAAGCTAACATACTATGGGTGATCTGATCTTCATGCTCAGGACTTGTATTGACTTGTGTGTGTTTGTTTGTTTGTTTGTTTGTTTGTTTAGTAGTGACAGCGACGGCATGTTCTCATACAGCGACCTCTGTTGTGTGCCGTTTTGGGAGGGTGGGGGGAATGTCGAGGTGTACCTTGGCCTCAGCCAGTGCCAGACGTCTCGTGCTGTCCCTGCTTCCAGGGCTTGGCTCTGCTAACCCTCTTAGCGGAGGACGGACGGGTGTGTTTGTTGCTAAATGTAGTCCGCTGTGAGAGAGCCAAGCAGAGTAGAGCGTGCTGGGGGATTATACTGGGCTGTGCAGGAGATGAAGAGATACTTAGCAGCTCTGAACACTGGTCAAGGGGTCAGGACACACTGTGCTTGGGATGGACATCAAAGTGAGCCCGTACTAGGACTAAATCCAAGAAATTGTTCTACCAAAATTGTTTGGACATTGCTTTATTTTTTTGTTTCTCCCCTCTGTTCCACTGTCCATGTTCCTGGTTCCTTAATGCTTTAAGAAAGGGCTAAATGGCGTGTTGCCAATTCCAAAGAGTCAGTGTTTTCACAATCAGTTGGAGTCTGTTTGAAATTGAATAATGTAAAGCATATGTTGTCCTCAAAACACACCTTTTTTTAAAACAGTTTTTTCAACACACAGTTTGAGTAGATTGGCTCTGGTTTTCAGTGGGTCTTTGTGGTTACTCTTCTCTTGTGGGTCAGCTTTTCTCCCAACTGTAAAATCTAACGAGCCAGGACACACTTGTTTAACAGGCATTTCAAGCCACCCGTTGTTCAGGGTTGTTATCTATCTGCAAGGGACTCTATTCCAGGGAACTCAACTATCATTGCTCCATGTTCCTTTATATAACCAGTGCTTGTGTACACTCTGATTGTATGCATATGTGTGCGTTTGCAGGGGGTGAGGCGTTAATGCCTCCTAAAACCTTTTGGTCTGAGTTCATTAACATGTGAAAAGTGAGTGCTATATGGTCTAGACATGCTGTGATTATAGTATAGTCAAACCTTTAGCTTTTAAATGCAGGCATGCACGCTACCCACATTCCTGCTAACGCCATGCATACAAACTCACATACTTCCTAACTCCTGGAAGCCTCTCTGAATATATTAACACAGACAAGCCCGTTAGTTCATCCATACATTATCCATATGCTTTGGATATGGAGCTGCCATGTTTGGCATTAGCCTGGTTCAGGCAGCCTTCAAACAGGAAGTATGCTAAGCTTGTGTTTGTCAGGGCTAAATGACTTCAGGCTGATTTATGTGGAGCAGCTAATAGCTTTCTATTAGATCTTAGATCCATACGAAGATGTCAATGAATAAAGGGAGCGTCCTCTTGCCCTCCCCCGCATCCTTCCTCTCTCTTCTCCTCTCTTCCTGTACAATAGCACTGCGCAGTAATGGAAAGGTTTGATTAGACACCAGCGTACGTGTACACATTGTCCACTTTATCCATCTCGTCCATGAAAATGTACAATGACTACCTGTCCTTGCATATCATGCTTACTTATTCACTCTGTTTTTCGGTGTCTCGTAGATGCTGCTGGATTGCCCCAAGGCTCGGCGAGAGGTCGAGCTGCACTGTCGAGCCTCTACCTGCCCTCACATCGTGGGCATCGCGGACGTCTACGAGAACCTCTACCAGGGCAAGAAGTATCTCCTCATAGTTATGGAATGGTGAGTTTCTTGCCTCACGCAGCCTAGAATGACGTAGCACATGTGGTGAAATGGTGTGTTTCTTGCCTCACGCAGCCTACAATAACGTAGTACATGTGGTGGTGATAACATTTCCTGCGTCAGTATCATTATGCACACCACAAATTAATGGGTTGCTTTTGGATCAGAACCATTTGCCAGTGAATGCTGAAAGGCAGAGGAAAGTTTCCATTCAGTCAAAGGCTTCTGGCAGTATTCACCATTTGTCTGTATACAGCATAGACCATTCATTTCCACTGGCAGGTCCAGCTGTTTAGGATGCATGTGTAACACCCTTCTATTCTGTACTTTACTTGAAATGGACTCATCGGCTATATATGCATTTATGAGTCATTAGACTCCTGTTATAATATACATTTATGAGTCATCAGACTCCTATTATAATACACATGTATGAGTCATTAGACTCATAGTAAGCAGAGCACCTATCGCCTCCTTCACCTCTGAAAACAGTATGCAGAAATCCTTCTTGGCAAATATCACCAGGCTGCACTTGAGTTACTTGGTGTTTGAATACCTTTTGTGTTTGTCGCTCTAAAATTCATCACAGCATGGAAGGGGGAGAGCTGTTCAGTCGCATCCAGAAGAGAGGAGACCAGTGCTTCACAGAGAGAGGTAAAGTAGAAATAATTACTTTATAAGAAAGAGGTAAAGTGTATATATATCACTCTTTTACAGTCTACAACCAAAGATACTTTATTTCTTTAGTTTATCAACCCGCTCTGTTATAACACTGTTCTACCAACTCAGCAGTGACCAGAGAGGTTGACGTTGCAGTTTTTCTGAGTGCTTCTGGCCGTGGTAGTTAGATGAAGCAATAACATGGTAATAACCCCTAAAATAACTTAATAAGCAGTTGGAAGAATGTGTACATTTATTCTATAAAGGTAAATGCAAAGTTTCCTTAGTGCCAATTCAGTATCAGTTTGCAATGGTTAGTCGTGAAGTAGTAAGTAACGTTAGTAATCCGTGATCTATGTAATTGGTTAGATTAGTCCAGTGATTTCAAAGTTAATACAAAGTCTACTCTTGATATGCTATGATCAAAAATCCAGTGTTTCCACCCTCTATTCACAAAGGGGCGAATTCTCCCATGTGCTTAAGGGTGCGTAAGTCAAAGAAAGCGCGTAACTAAGCGCTTAAAAGCATATTTCCCATATTACCTTATCCATGAGGCTACATTGTTAAATAGTGAAAACACTGTTATAATCACCCACTTTGGATATTACATCTTCAGTTTTAACTTGACGTGAAGTCATAATCCCATAGCCTACTTCGAATCTGTCCATTTTATTCCAACTTGACTGAAGTCATCCATAAATTTTCACAGGCGTCTGCACTATTGTCGAGCAGCATAGTTTATAGTTTCCTGTCTCTTGATTCGTTTGTAATTGAGGCTGGTATTGTAATGCCAGTCTCTTTACTGTATTCGAAACTGCAGGTGTCAGTCTACAGCTTTGTTAGCATAAATACATCGATATTATGAGAAGCAGCTGCCATTGAAACTTTCTTTCTCAACAGTGAGTTTTAAAATTATGAATGTACACACATCAAGCACATATTAATTCTTTATAAACAAACCTCAAAGCAAAAGTAACATTTTGTCAATTCTTTGTTAGGCTATGTGATGAAACACCATTTTACTGCAGGCCATTCGCTATTCAGTTCACCATGCTTAAGTTTTGGAAATCAAAGACTGGTTTGTGCACATTCTTAAATGGCATTCAGAAGGTCAATAAGAGAGTCCATGTTCCACGTTTTCATATCAACCTAAATTAACGAGGTGGTGGATCAGTCTGGTTTTATTTTAAATAAATGACGCCTCTTTCATTAGGCCGCCTTGATTTCGAACTTGCGCGCTGTGGGTGTGACAGAAGCGGGAATGGGAGAATTGCCCAAAAGTAAATGGTGAAACCAGGCTAACAGATGGAAAATCAATGTATATAAAATTGTGTGTGTGTGTGTGTGTGTGTTGACAGAGGCTTCAAACATCATGAAGCATATTGGAGAAGCCATCCAGGCCTTACACGCCATCAACATTGCACATAGGGATGTCAAGGTAAGGTAATACCAGCAAACCTCCAAAAGAGAGGGTCTGTAACTTAGTAGCACTTAACATTAACCTTTGCTCTAACCTCTGACTTTTTTCTTAGCCCGAGAACCTCCTGTACACATCAAAACGATCAGACGCTGTGCTGAAACTGACAGACTTTGGGTTTGCCAAAGAAACCGTGTCACACAACTCACTGGCCACGCCCTGCTACACGCCTTACTATGTTGGTAAGCAAAATAGGTGTCTAAGCAGAAACAGCAGTGTTTTGGAGGTGTTTTGGTGTTAAATCTAACTAGTTGCTCATTTTAGAGCAGGCTTGTTGTTTATTTATGTGCATGATTTGGTCTCTTCCAGCCCCTGAGGTCCTTGGTCCAGAGAAATATGACAAGTCCTGTGATATGTGGTCCCTTGGGGTCATCATGTACATACTGTAAGTAGCACGCCAATAAGCACTGGTTCTGAGTTGCAGCATGTAATTACAGTTGCATTCTTCACATTCTCACGTCCCTGATTTTTGTTTTGTTTCGTTTTGTTTTTGTTCTTTTTTGGAACCCACCCTTCCTTCGGTCCCTCCCCCCAGTCTGTGTGGCTATCCTCCGTTTTACTCCCTCCACGGCCAGGCCATGTCACCCGGCATGAAGACGAGAATTCGGAACGGCCAGTATGGGTTCCCTACCGACGAGTGGTCGGATGTGTCAGAGGAAGGTATTAAACCAGTTTGTAGTAAAAATCATCACAGCACACTGGTATAAAATTATGGATTCATTGTCTATTTAGAGCAAACTAAGCCGGATCCGAAAACAGCCAGTGCATGGGGATTTGTAACTCAAGCAAAGAAAAAAGGCATCACATATATCTGACACTGGGCAGGTCAAGTGTTTGTGTTAATAGCAAGAACAATCCGTTTATTGCCAAACAACTATAAAGCCATACATTTCTAAGTGTATAAAACTGCACAGGTAAGATTGAGATCATGTCTCCCATTCTTTGCAGCAAAGCAGCTGATCAGGCTGTTGCTGAAGACAGAACCCACAGAGAGGATGAATATCACAGAGTTCATGAACCACCCCTGGATACAAGTGAGACATCACTCACACTTACAATATGAAACATTGGACCACTCAGTCACGTATACATACAACCTCAGTGAACAACCGACATTCGACTTGCCAATCAGATTCGATATTAAGATAGTGTAAACACATATTTGGTGAGTCTGGTGAATATGTAACTGAGATGGGACTCTTTTGGACAGATGAATTAGTATGTGTATTTATTTCACAACAATACTGACTTCACAACAATACCACTTCCATCAGTTATCAAATGAAACACATTTGGGCATTCTTTGTGGTCTTAAACATTCCTGTTTGGATAAATGATTACACTGTGTTTAAAATTTCACTGACAAACCTGGTATTGCCTTGCTAACGTTGCAACTATGCCCACATAATACATTTGTGGCTAAGTGTGAGCACACTGGTCATTTATGAGTTTTTAATGACCATTTGTGGAAAAGGTTACAACGCAATACAAAATATTTCATATTTCTTACAGAAACACAGGCGCACTTATGACTAATGTACTGTATTTGTATCCTCTGTTCCCAGTCAATGGAAGTTCCCCAGACTCCTCTCCACACAAGTCGAGTCCTGAATGAAGAACTAGAAGCTTGGGAAGAAGTGAAGGTAAATGCCTTACACCATGTCCTAACAGGATCTGAGCGAGCGACTGTCGTTATCTGTCTACACTGAACCCGTTAAATATGCCCTTCTATTGCGTCATATTTCTCATTCAAAATAGCAGAGCAAAGCGAGCGACAGAAAGAAAATAGAAACCGGGCGTCCGACAAAAGGTTATCTCAAAACGTAGCGTTGCAGGACACTCCAATTGAAAACAATGTAATTAAACAGATTTTTTCGCTAATGTTCGCTCGCATCGCGTCCGGTTAGGACATGGTGTTAGTAATAAAAGGAACACACTCTATAGTAGTGATGTGCAGCCCATGTGTCCCAGTGGTCTGGATGGAGTCTCAGAGTGTTTTTGTGTTTTTTTCCCCATCTCCAGAAGGAAATGACCAGCGGCCTGTCAGAAATAAGAGTGGACTATGACCAGATCAGAATAAAAAATGTTCAAGACTCGCAGAATCCACTTCTGATGAAAAGGAGGAAGAAGGCTGGCATTGCATCTTAAGAGCCACCAAGGCTACGAAACACACACACCTACACACACACACACAGACATACACACACCTCTTTAGTATGATTTTAAACACGACTACTTCACATCCAGCAATAAAGTTCATATTTTAGGTATGGAAGATTGCGTTTTTTTACCCTGCAAACAGTTTACACACACCGACTTTATTATCTTCAGCTGTTTTCACTGAGATTTTATAATCCTGTTGCAGTGATGTATCATCATTACTGCAACTTCTCTTTTAGAAAATACGTAAATAATTTGCTCCATATGGGAGCAGTGTAGTGGCCACACGCAGAGCACTCGTAACATGTGCACAAAGGCACTGGTCTGAATTACTAAACGCTTTTCTGATCCCATTCTTCTTTGTACTCTCATGTCTTTTTGGAGAACTGTCTCTCTCTACACAAAACTCTGAACACAACTCACCACCCTGTATTAATAAAAACTGCAGGTCTAATCATGCATGGTTGTCATGATGAGTCTTTGTTCAAAAGTTATCTTCAGGAAATGCAGTGTTGTATAAAGTACTAGAAAGCAATACTTGAGTAAAAGTACAAGTATCGTACTAAAAAAAGACTTTGGTAGAAGTGAAAGTTGCCTTTTAAAATATTACTTAAGTAAAAGTCTTAAAGTATCTGATATATACTGTACTTAAGTATCAAAAGTAATTTTCTGATATTTAATGTACTTAAGTATTTGAAGTAAAAGTTAAAAGCAAGCGGTTTTATTTTTAACTTTTATTGTGAACTTTATTTTGGCTTTCTTATAGTAAAGCATAAAGCATATTCAGGGTTCCCATATCTTCTTAATCTCACTCATCAAATCAAAATCGCATTCTTTTCTAGGACTTTTCAGGCACAATTCTCTTAAGTTCAAAGAACAAACAGCATATTTTTAGAGCTGACATCAAAGAAAAAAACAGAAACAGAAATGTCACTTTTGTATGAACTTCGGGTTAAAATGAAAAATAAATAACTTATTTCTTTAAATAAAAATGACCTGAACATTTTGGTCATGTGGTATGAGCATTTCTAGGGCTTACTCACCATCTCACTCTCACTCTCACACACACATGCCACCTATGTCCAGCAGCTACTAATATGCCAGTCATTAGTTGAAACTGAAAAAGGTGTCTGTTCATCTTCAAAAGAAGCTGGTTTTCAAAGTTGCCAGAATTCAGTGCCCGGGAGTTTCAGGCCCAAGACCGGCCCACATTTTCCATAGTGGTGGAAATTGGATAAATGAAGCAACATTTCAGCTCTTACTATCCTGTAGTTTTTATTAGTACCATGGTTCAACAAATGTGTAAAGGTTATGTAATAATTCACTTCAACTGAGAAGTTAAAAAAAAAAATATTCCACTATTCCACAAGTTAACAAAAACAGAAAGAAAGAAAGAAAGAAAGAAAGCCTTTGAAATGTAACCTATCCCATGCTTCCACAAAGAGGCATATTGAACTAATGTTTAGGCTACATGTTTTTTGCATGGGTAGGCTATATTGTTGTTGATTATTGATTTAGCCTACTCTTTTAGCCTACTACACCCTCTTCTGAGCAAACAAGGCATATAGGTTTATCGTGTAGGGTAATTGCGCTTTCTTACATTAAATAACTTTAATTTATCCTCTCTACTTGTCCCTGTAGTCATGGCCTCCTCATCACTAATTACGGGCTCATTATTTTCAGTGGTCGACTGGTTGATCTGCTGCTCAGTCTCACCTGGCCTCTTTCTACCATCCATCCTTCCTGACGCTTGTGTCTACTGTAGGGCCGGCTCGGCTATCCGTATCTGAGAAAACTATTTGGAAAAAACGGGCTATGGACCCAACCGATTATTTTTGGGAGGGGAGAACTCCCTCACGTAGGCTACAACCCATGCAGAGTCGTTGCATTGGTGTCATGCACAGAATGCGGAAAGTGTCCTACTTTAAGAAAAGATAGACGTGACCAATGTCAATATGTTTTTCCTCGACCGGCCCAAAAGTGAAGCGGCCCACCGTGAATTCTCCCGATTACCCACCCAGGGCCTGATTAAGTCTTACTCTTCTTGGACCGAAGACAAGTCCTGCGATGCTAAATAGCCTTTCACAGGCAGGTAGCGGAGTGTTCAGCTTCACAGAAACTGCCAATGTACAGAAAACATTTATTGCAAATACGGCCACGGGTGTATGACGTTATCTTCACCACTACCCTGTTCGCCGAGTTCACCACTATCGTCGGGGTGGTCGTGTATGATTACAGGAGGTCCTCCAGTAGTTGCTCGTGCTCATGGCGGTTTCAGTTGTGCGTCCTCCTCCTTTAGCAACAAACAGCGCTGAAATAGAGCCCGGAGCGTGCGTAATGCAATCTAGGAGCAGTGATTCGCCAAACCTTCCTTATTGCTGTCGCACACATTTCTTCTAATTTTATGTTTTAGTAACGAGTAACGAAGATGCTTAGTGGAAATATAACGGAGTAAAAGTATACATTTTATCTAGGAAATGTAGTGGAGTAAAAGTGAAAGTTGACATAAATTTAAATAGCGAAGTAAAGTAGGGGATACCGGGGACAGTTGCAACAGAGGATGGTTGCAACATGTCAATTTTCTCCAATCAGAAACAAGGTAGAGTGATGACACTCACACTGCATATGCTCAGTTGGATGCCCCCCCTAGCAGTGAAAAGCAAGGAGATTCCTGAACTGCTCCAGGATTTATTGTAAAAAAAACTGTTTTTTAGGTATGAAGTATTTATTTTCTTGAGCTTTGTTTCTGTTAAACTGCTGTCACTGTTTTTGTGATTCAGCTCAAACTTATATAATTTAAATGAGTGATATGTTAACTTTAAGCTACTATGGTTAGCATGTGTCAAGGTCCCCTTGTTTAGCTAGCACATGAGGCTGACAGGAAAGCATCATGGCTGACAGGAAAGGGGACAGTTGCAACAACTGTTGCAACTGTCCCCGTACAGTCCCGTACAATGCATAAATATGATAATATAAAATATATATATATTTTTAAAAACATGTTTTACATGACAATAGTCTAAATAAAAGTGAATTGCCTCCCAAATTGTTCCATTCTTCCTATGTCACTAAAGTCCTACTGTATTTTATATCAATTTCAATATTTGACATCTGCACATAAGGCCTACTCATCTAGACAAATCTATAATTGTCATCTAATCAAAGCTGGTGAATAAATAACACTGTAATATTATTATAACTTACATAACTTGTATTTACATACAAAAATAATCATTTTGCTGCACTGATATATATTTTAATATATTGTATTTTTAACATGTTGCAACCATCCCCAAACAATGTTGCAACTGTCCCCGGGCCCGGGGTCAGTTGCAACATCTGACTCCTTACATTCAAATGCAAATTGTGAAAAATGTAGATTCTGTAATTATCTTTAAATGGTTTAGACTATTAACAGACATATGTAAGTGTATTGTATAAAAAATTGGTTTGTCTAATCCAAACCGTCTCTGAGGAACAGAGCCAAATGCAAAAAGTGTTGCAACTGTCCCCGGTCTCCCCTACAGATACGTGAAATTTCTACTTAAGTACAGTAAAGTATTTGTACTCCGTTACATTACAACACTGAGGAAATGAGAGCATTTTCGGGGGTGTGGGGTGGAGAGAGTGGTAGTGGTAGGAGAAGAGACAAAAAGAGGGAAGATTTAAAGGTGCAGTCTGCGATTATACGCAATTTCAAGCCCATTACATTTGCACATTCAGCAATCTCACGATCCATAAAAAACCCTTTTGATCTCACAATCCACTAGCTGCCCATTCCATGACACTGTAAAAAAAAAAAAAAAACTGTCTCCGTAGACCGCCCAGGCCCCAAAAACTGAAAAGTCTGGGCAGCCTGTCTCCCAAACAAATAGCAGGGTTGATTACTGCAATGGACTTCACACGCCTTCCTTAAGACCATCATACAGTTCAGGTGATACAAAATGCAACAGCTAGTCTAGGGACTAAAATTAAAATACTTAAGTCACTGCATGGCTTCCAATAAGTCACAAAATGGACTTTAAAGCACTAATGCTTGTTTATAAATCACTAAATGGAACGGGACGCAATAACCCACCACAGTTGCTTCAGCACCTTAAGAACTGTTTGGTCTAGATTTGAAACTTGCTACAGCTGGGGCATTTTTGATGTCATCTGGAAGTTGGTTCCAGAGCTGAACCTCATAGCAGCTAAAAGCTGCACCATGTTTAGTTCTAACAGCGGGTTTTACCAACAAGTATTTCCCCTGAGACCTGAGAGCTTTCTGCTAAATTGGCTTTGCCTTACCTTTGTTTTGATCACGTTGTGATGAAGACTTCCTAATGAGGTCTCTCAACGGATACTGGGACTTTATTATGGAATACCAACCGCCCTAAATAATGAGAGTGTAAAGGCGTCTGTTTTGTGTTATTTATGAGCACATCTCGTGAACTTGCAAGTGTCCTTCCTGAAGGAGATGACCTGTGGAATGGGCAGCAGTGTGTATGCTCCAGAGCCTGTAATCAGCCACGTGTCTCTGACTTTCTCAGAGACTTAAAGACTGTAATTTGCATGTGCACTTCAAAGCTGACAGAATGAGGTGAGAGTGCCTGTGTCTGTGTGGGTGAGTTGGAGAGAGATGTATACACATCTATATCCTTTACTATATTTAAAAACCAGAGTGTCTACAAGCCTGGTTCACAAGATCGTAAGCCAAACATCAGTTCCATGTTGCATACAGCTCCATTTTAAAGAGCCAATTCATTATTATTCTAGTTCATATGAACTGACCTTCAACACTCCTATGGGCCTCAGTCATGCATCTTTAGTTATATGGTGGTTTACAAACAGACCTTACACACACCTGCAAGTAAAGCTTTAAAACTTTTGTGCAGGAAGATCAGATCTGGCTTAGTAGATCAGGGTATGGTGAGAAAGCAGTGGGACCTCGATTTCACACTATGGGGCTGAAGTTCAATTTACCAAATTAATTAATATTATCAAAATGAATAACAATCAAAACTATTATTGAATATCATCTTTTGGAAGAAAAGATGTATGGATTTTAACAACTACCCTGCAATTATGGAGTGAGTTTGTGTAGGTGTTATCACAATCATTCTTTGGTATGAAATACTGTGTCACAACCACAGAAGAAAAAACACAACAAAGTTCCAGATCAAATTCCAGGAAAATCTATTTGCTTGACCTTGGTTGGCATCCCCTTTTTTGTGAGATCTTTAAAAAGATCTTAAGAATGGCCCCAGGTTATCAAAAAATAAGAATGAACATTAAGACATTAGCGGAAACCATAAAACGAAATCAGCAGGTAGCAGTCGAGTTTGCCATCTGGCAGTATATGCAAATCGAAGCTATAGGTATGTACTGGCAGAGGAACAAATAGGACACTTCAGGTTACACTTTGGAGCGTAACGGATGTCTCTCGTCAGAGAGACCATCAAAAACAGGACGGGGAATTTGGTGATGACAGCTAATGAAACATAAATCAAAAAGGGACGCTCATTACCTTTCAGTTTTGGCCAATAGTATTTCCATTGCCATTACAGCACTGAGACGCGAACTGAAGGATGACGCTGTCCTAATGCCAAGATACATAGAGGCATGTAGATCAGTCATGCCCTTGATACCCTCTAAGCTCCACAACAATAAATAAACAGGGCCAGACAAGCAGGAGTATGTGTATGTGTGTGTGTGTGTGTGTGTGTGTGTATGTGTGTGTGTGTGTGTGTGTGTGTGTTATAGGGAGGTAGGGGATAATAATACATTACATCCTGACACATGAAAAAACAAAGCACTTGAGACTGCAGATGTCCCAGCTAGCCTAGATGGGATTCATATTGACATGGCTGGAGGACAGTGTGTGTGTGTATGTGTGTGTATGTATGTATATATATGTGTGTGAGTGTGTGCGTGTGTGTATTTATACGTATGTGTGTGTGTGTGTGTGTGTGTGTGTGTTATATGCATGCTCTGACACTCCAAAGAGTGTGCCCTTAATTGGCTGGTTTCTGGTATGCAGCTGGAGAGGGGTATTTCCACAAAACCCCTCTATGCCTCTTACTCAAAGACAGTCCAGGGAATACACGGACACAGACAAGCACGCAGGACACCCTCTCCTCTGACTGGTAGGCACATCATTATGTCTTTATCACATTGTTATCATATGCACATCACCACTATAAGAGATTCAAATAAGTCCTTCTTAATTGTATAATTAAAGTAGCATTTGTATTCATAACATAATTGATCTTTGCATTTACCAGGAATTTAGAAGGCATTTTAGTTGTAAAAGAACACAAAAACCCACAGATGGATTGTTTATTTTGATTTCACTCCTCAAAGTAATTTGTTGTCATGCTTGTGGGTGCAGTGTTTTAAAAGATAAGAAACTTAAATATTTCAAGATTTACGCTAACATTGGAACATACTAATGGTCTGTAATTACGTTATTCAAAACCATGTGGGGTATTTGCCACTTAATGGTGTCTTTTAACACATTTCCTGGCTTGGTCACAGAATTTTAAACCCCTAAGGCCATCAAGCTGAGCTATTTGTCAAGTAAACAATTGTAAAACTGCATGATGTGGCTTAATTGATGGTTGATGAATGTTGCTGTACGCAATTACAACTTTTAATGACAAAGTGCCGTTAGAAATTACACTTATTAAATTTACCTCAAATTGAATGATGTTTTCATCACATTTCATGGCAAATTAATAAAGGGGACAATTAGGTCGCTTAATCAGTTGCTATGATGATCTCTGTATGCTTCTAATTTGTTTTTGTGGAATATTCATTCATTCATGATGTAGTGTCAGGTTTACAATACAAGTCCAAACCCAAATGCATTGACTAAGTCCCCACATTTTGGTGACGGATAAGTGATAACTACTGAGTAAATACTCACATCTGTCCTAAAAACTGACCTCTGTCCTGCAAAAAATAAAAAAAAACAGACACTCATGATGTAATGATTATGAATATCATAAATTGCATGCCTCTTTGTGATTGTTGGATTGCCTCTTTGGACAGCATTGCTGAGGGTCTGAATTGTGTCTGCAGTGACTATGCAGTGGGCTCTGCTGCTTCTCCTGGCCTCGCTGGCCCAGCCCTGCCTGTCGTACTCCCGCAACTCCCTCTACTGGCTCTCCCACCTGCGGAGCAGGCACGGCTATGGCTACCGGAACGGTTATCCAGCGTCACAATGGAACACCGAAAATCCTGAGTCAGACTGCCCTCTAGAATGCGACTGCCCGGGTCTGTACCCGAGGGCCATGTACTGCCACAGCCGCAACCTCCAGCACGTCCCCTTTGTCCCCTCGCGCATGAAGTACGTCTACTTGCACAACAACCAGATCGCCAGCATCAAGGAGGGCGTGTTCGACAATGCCACAGATCTGGTCTGGATCATCATGCACAAGAACCAGCTCACTTCAGACAAGATTGCCAAGAAAGTATTCAGCAAACTGAAGAACCTGCAGAAGCTCTACCTGAACAGCAACAGCTTAACGGTCATCCCAGAGGACCTCCCCACCTCCCTTGTGGACCTCCGGCTGAACAACAACAAAATCACAAAGCTCTCAGACGACACCTTCAAGGACATGGTGGACCTAAGCCATTTGCATCTTCACGGCAACGCCATTAAGGAAGTGGGTGGTGCCTTCAAGGGTCTGGACTCCCTAACCGTGCTGGACCTGAGCCGCAACAGCCTGGAGAAAGTGCCGGCCAGCCTTCCCCAGAACCTCCAGCAGCTCTACTTGAACTTCAACCAGATCACCAGCGTCCCCGAGAACTTCCTCTCCAACTACCCCACTCTGCGGTATGTGAGGCTCTCGCACAACCTGCTGACCGACAATGGGATTCCGTCCAGTGCCTTCAACACCACTAGTCTTGTGGAACTGGACCTCTCTCACAACCGCCTGGAGAGGATTCCCACCATCAGCACCAAGCTGGAGAACCTCTACCTGCAGGCCAACCACATCAAAGGTACTGCACCAGGGCACCACAGCTTTGACCCCTCTCAGAGAAGCCATAGATTTAGCATTTATCTGAAAAGAAAGAAAATATCTATAATGGCTCCTCTGTGCCAGGTGTCTTGCTTTGACAAGTTGTGTTCTGGGGAGTATACTAGGTAGTCCAAACAGATGTTCCAAACACAAAATCAGACATGCAAACTGCCTCTAGGATGTGAGATAATTAAGAGTATAGATTCTATAGACAGATAGTGTTATAGATAAACAAAGATTAATGGATTGTGTAATTGCATTCATGTCTTGAGGGGAAAATACATAATGCACAAGTCATGACATGCTATGCCATGCCAATACCTATTACAAAAACACTGTGCATGTGTTCTAAATTACAGGGGTCTTTATCAAATACACCTCCCAGATCTTCACTCTTATACAATCCCTCGTTTTCACCAGATGGCTCTAGTCTAACATGTGTTTTGCTCCTACTTTGCAGAGTTCTCTCTGGGCAGCTTCTGCAGGGTAGTGGACATGGCCAATTTCTCCCAGATCAGAGTGCTCAGGCTGGATGGCAATGAGATCAGCACCAGGGATGTGCCTCCAGAGGCAGTGCTCTGCCTCCGCCTGGCCGTCTCCATCGACCTCTAGCCGTCTCCATCGACCTCTAGCCGTCTCCATTGACCTCTAGCCGTCTCCATCGACCTGTAGCTGCCCGTCAGCAACACAATCATCCATACGCTCACTACTCAGGCCCATCCTGGGCTTGAACATTGGACATTTAGTGTGGTATTGACTGAAATTAATTATCTTCAGATTAATTGATATGTCAATGATATGTCTTCATTTTCAGATTGTTGCTTTTTGCTATGACCAGCAACGGCCTATTTCCATAGGCGTTTTATAGACGTACAATTTAAAGGAGTTTCTGTAAAGGACTTTCTGTGTTATGGAAACCATATAGAAACAATGGTGCCGTTCTTTGTTTTTAGGAATTCTAAATGAGGTCACTAACAAGGAATTCAATGCAGTTATATGGGCAGATGTCAGTATGTAGTTGCAGGCTGTAACTAAACTGTAAAAAAAGAACTAAAAAAGAGCTCAGAAACACACTTCACTGTTTAGAGCAACACAGGAATGTACTAGCTATCTAGTCATCACATTCTGTTTGAGTTGATGATGGGTTAGGGTAAACAGACATACACTCACGCATGGAAGCATGCCTATGCCTACTGACACACACACACACACACACACACACACACACACACACACACACACACACACACACACACACACACACACAGTGACATGTAGCCATAATCACTGCCGTGTAATCTGTTATTTATGTCTGAAGATGGAGAGATATGTAATATTGAAATATGGGGTTGTAAAATGTGCATGCATGTTACCTCCTGTCACAGCAGAAGCCATTCTGTTGCCACCATCTGTTCATGTGTTACCTACATGTCAAAGTGGAGGGCTCTATGCTTTTGACATTTCTGCTTTAACTATAAAGTATTTTTTTAAGTATAACCCTCTAAACACAGGTGCTCTCCTCTCCTATACATCATTTCAACTGTTTAGTCAGAGTAGCATATTTCATAACCATTTTAAGAATTCTGTCTTTAATTTCCTGAATGTTTGTAAACAACATGTATCGCATATGGGAGCAAAATGCCACTGGGCGTATTTTCATGAGAACTACGTTTCATCGTTGTCTCTGTAGGTGACTTTCTGTGACGTTAATCCCATGAATGTTAATTAAACCTTGATAAACACTCACATCACATCGGTTCTGACCTTTCAGTGACCCCTGAGAATTTCTCTCAGTGGCATGGCACTGTTTACGATCAGCGATCTGTGTCCCAGAGCAGACACCTAAAGGACCAAGAGCTGAAATGTCAGCGGCTCCCCCCAGTCATCTTTGTTTGGGCCTTGTTTACTTCACTTAACTAGACTCTAGTTTTGTTTAAGAATACGGATACATATAAGGCCAAATATTCATAATTTCTATTGACATAAATAAAAATAAAAAATATTTTTACAACCAACTTCAAGCATCTTCCCTCAAGAGTATTTCTAGGATGGGATTAAGGGGTTTTAAGACCTTGAGTAAGTGTTCGGGTGGGTACTGGGTATGTGGACAAATTCAAGAATAAACTAACATTAATGTTAATTAAGCCTTGGGAGTATGTACTTCCTGTTTTTAAAATTCCTAAACATTTCGTCACCTAAAGGAGTTATTTGTAGATACCCAGTCTTGCCTATAGCCTGGGAAAACCCAGATGAACCTGTTAGCGAATTTGAATTCACTTTGCATTTGCATTTGATTGCTGCACTCCTGAAATTATGTTTAATGCACCAATTTGTTATTTATAATTTCAATGCTACAACCCTGGAAGTTGTAAGTCAATGAAGCCTTTTCAGAGCCACTCTTAATCTCAACTGAGATAAGGTCTGGTGTCAAGGAGGCTAAGTCTTCCCATTATTAGAATCAGATTATGCTTTCTTTTTTTTATTACAGTATTAAGAGTGTGCTGACAGGGCAAAGCCCTACGGCTCCCTCGTGTGGTCAGTTATTCAGGATTTCACAATAACGTCCTGTTACCAGACTGCTTTATCAGTTTTATAATTCAACACCAAATATCTTGTGGAGTGTGCTACATGGCACTATCAGCATGACTATGAGGCGGGTGGGATCTTATTGAACCTTGTTAGTGAGCCCATTATGAAACTTCTGGATTCTTATTTCAGCTTTTCTCTTCAACCACATTTAAAAGATGGACTAAAAGTTCAGATAAGGTGACTATTAACTATTAACTGTTTCCAAACTATGTAAAGCATGAAATGAAGTCATTATGTGCATGAGGTAGTTGTCTTCTCACAGTTGGTCCCCAGATTCATCTTTCAACAGACCATTTCTCTCTCAACATTACACCTCAGGGAACTTCTGTGACTGTGTGCCCCCTATCTTTCAAGGTATTTAAGTCCAGCGATACAAACTCAGGGTCTACATCACTGTAAGAGCAGGAGTGCAAGACATCATGCGTCAGTTACAGTAACTCCACACACTTCAGCAGAGTGCCCAGAACACCCAACTGTGTTTTTTTTTCCCACAGGCTGAAGATCATCTTGAGATTAGATATCTTAAAACGACTGCCTAGCATCATGTTAAGTGGCTGAAGTCTTGCTGCTGCAGACGACATGCAGAACACCAGCTCCAACACCACACAGACGCAGAAGTTGGACACCTTTGAAGAGGTGCTGACCAAAAATCTGACGGTGGTGCTGTGTGGGCTCTTCATCTTCTACATCAATGGGGCGCTTGTGCGTGTCTACTTTAGCGTACCCTCCCTCAGGCAGGAGGCCCGCTACGTGCTCTACGTCCATCTGGTGCTTAACGACATGATGATGGTGAAGACATCCGTTCTGCTGCATGTGCTGATCTACGCGCCGGGTTTGATCAGTGTGCCTCTCTGCTACATCCTGGTGATCAGCGCCACCGCTACCTTCCAGAACACTCCCGTCATTCTGGCCGGCATGGCGGTGGAGCGCTTTGTGGCCGTGTGCCTGCCCCTCCACCACGGCCGCCTCTGCACGACCAGCCGAGCGCAGGTCTTCAACGCTGCGACGTGGTGTGCAGGAATCACGCCGAGCCTGGCCAGCCTGATCTTATCCCTGAAACAACGTCCCCTGCAATTCCACACGTCTGACATCCTGTGCTACCACGGCAGCGTCTTCGGGCCAGTCGATCAGGTGAGCAGAGCAGCGGGCAACGGCATCTGCATGGCCGTCGTGTGGGTGACGCTGTTCTACACGTATGTGCACGTGCTCTGGACGGCCCGAGCTGCCAGTTCGAAGGGGCAACCCCAAAAGGCCCAGCGCACCATACTGCTGCACGCTGCCCAACTGCTGCTCTACATGCTGGCCTACCTGAGTCCTGCGATCGACAGCCTCATCACCGTGTTCCCTCTGTGGCGCACCAAGGTACTCTTTGGCCAGTTCCTGGTGTTCAACCTGCTGCCCCGGGTGCTGAGCCCCCTCATCTACGGCCTCAGGGACCAGGCCTTCAGGAAGCATATCAAAGGCGCGCTGCTCTGCTGGGGGGGCACTAGCAGCAGAAAAGTCCATATCTAGCAGAGACACAATTGGTCCAGTGCCATTTACTGCCCCTGATGTAATTATGTACAAAAGTGTTGTTACAAGCATGACTGAGCATGACTGGATCTGTTACAAGTGGGTGCAAACAGACAGTTGGGCACCTCTGTCTGTCTGTCTGTGTGTGTGTGTGTGTGTGTGTGTGTACGCTCTTGCATCTGCTAAGGCGATCTTATGCACATTCAGAGTAAAGTGTGTTAAGACAATCATTACATTCTCAGTGTAATTTCATGGCTAAACAGATAAGATGTATGTGGGGCAGGATACCTAAATCACAACATAGTTCTCCACCCTGTGGCTGAAAATGTGCTTTCAGAGAAGCAGAAGAACTGCCTCAACTATAAACTTAACAAGTGCTGATGGAATTTCAAAACCCAACAGCTATGGAAATTATTACACGAAAATGATGAACGTATTTGAAATGTTAGTCACATGCCTGTAAATTGCAGTCAGATTAGTGAAACTAACACTTCCCAAGACCTGTGCACTTTTACCTTAGCTGCCTTGTGCAATGTCTATCATCCCCTTGCACGCACGCACACCTACACACACACACACCACTCTATTTAGCATGTAAACCAATCATTGATGATACTGATAATGGCTTTACCACAGGAAACATTTTCTGAATTAAATGAGGTTTCCCCTACTCTCATACCTCGAGAAAAAAAGCACCAGGACAATTGTGGTATGCCTAGATTTTAATGCACAACAAATAACACACATTTTTAATTTCTAACATTTTTTTTGTTTAACAAAAGTAGAACATATGCAACAAACTGAAACTGCATGATGGCATTAGAATAGCCAAATGATGTCAGTTCACAATTATAGAATTGTATATATATTTTTTAAATTTATCTTTTTTTTTAATCATTTTACATTACTTTTGTGCCCTTTCTCTCCCCTTTCAGTAAAGTCTTGCTGTTGTGTCTTTCCTGTAAATATAATATATACCAACATCACCAAACCGACACCTTACATGTACAGTACCCTCCAGAATTATTGGCACCTCTGCTAAAGATGAAGAAAAACTGGTATAAAAAATAATCTGTTGTTGATTTATTGTAATCTCACAATGAAAAAAAAATTGGAAAAAATCCAACCTTGAAGGGAAGCAAATTTATTTTGAGTAAAAGGAAAATCTCAAGAGAAATAAATATTTGTAACAAAAACAGGTGGCTCACAATTATTTGCACCCCTGCTTGTAATACCTTTCTTAAGCCTCCCTTTGTCAATAAAACAGCTTGTAATATTCTCCTATGACACCCCATAAAGTTGGAGAATACAAAGGAAGGGATTTTTTACATTCCTAGGTTCACACTTGTGCATTTTCCTCTTTGACTCACTACACTGTTTTCCTATGGAGTTTAGATCAGGGGACTGAGATGGCAATGTCTGAAGATTGATTTTGTGTTCAGCAAACCATATTTGTTTAGATCTGGACGTTTGTGTTGGTTCATTGACCTGATGAATGATCCAATCATGACCAACTTTTAGTGTCTTGGCAGAGATTGACAGGTTTCCTTTGAAAATGTTCAGGTTTTTCTTGGTGTTCATGATACCATGCACCTTAATTAGGTTCCCAAGGCCTTTGGGAATAAAAACAGCCCCTCCACCATAATTCTTATTATGCATGGGTTTTTTTTCAGTATAGCCATTCTTCTATGTATGCCAAACACACCTAAAGTGTTTCTATCCAAATGTTCCATTTCATCTGACAATAGACCACACTTCCAGACAAAGTCACTGTATCAGTAACTCCTGCCATTTACATAGGTAATTAAATGACAGGACAGGCCTTTACCTGGCATGCCCTCTAAATAAGCAGTGAGGTCACTTTTGAAGATCTTTTGGGGGAGACTTGGTGACCCACCCCCCCCCCCTCCCCTTTCAGTGACCCCTGAGAATTTCTCAGTGGCATGGCACTGTTTACGATCAGCGATCTGTGTCCCAGAGCAGACACCTAAAGGACCAAGAGCTGAAATGTCAGCGGCTCCCACCAGTCATCTTTGTTTGGGCCTTGTTTACTTCACTTAACTAGACTCTAGTTTTGTTTAAGAATACGGATACATATAAGGCCAAATATTCATAATTTCTATTGACATAAATAAAAATAAAAAATATTGTTTACAACTAACTTCAAGCATCTTCCCTCAAGAATATTTCTAGGATGGGATTAAGGGGTTTTAAGACCTTGAGGAAGTGTTCGGGTGAGTACTGGGTATGTGGACAAATTCAAGAATAAACTAACATTAATGTTGATTAAGCCTAGGGAGTATGTACTTCCTGTTTTTAAAATTCCTAAACATTTCGTCACCTAAAGGAGTTATTTGTAGATACCCAGTCTTGCCTATAGCCTGGGAAAACCCAGATGAACCTGTTAGCGAATTTGAATTCACTTTGCATTTGCATTTGATTGCTGCACTCCTGAAATTATGTTTAATGCACCAATTTGTTATTTATAATTTCACTGCTAGTTACAACCCTGGACGTTGTAAGTCAATGAAGCCTTTTCAGACCCACTCTTAATCTAACTGAGATAAGGTCTGGTGTCATGGAGGCTAAGTCTTCCCATTATTAGAATCAGAATTGTATGCTTTCTCTTTTTTATACAGTATTAAACTTTTAATAACAAATGTTTAATCCCCACTAGGACATTTTTGACATATAATAATGTCAAATGTTTTTGAATACCTCTATTTGAATACCTCTATTAATGCATAATACGTTGCGGCAGCAAACCCTGGTGTTAAACTTATACCGGGAGCAAGTGCCATCATACATACATACAACATTTGGCAGAGGAGACTGGCTGACTGACAAACACCATCATCACCACACAAATGACTTTTTGTTTTGAATAGCCAGGTGAAATTTGAGTGTGCTGACATGGCAAAGCCCTACGGCTCCCTCGTGTGGTCAGTTATTCAGGATTTCACAATAACGTCCTGTTACCAGACTGCTTTATCAGTTTTATAATTCTTCAACACCAAATATCTTGTGGAGTGTGCTACATGGCACTATCAGCATGACTATTTATGAACAGTGGTGTAACTCCTTGTGAGGACTCTGATGGTCACTGAATTACATAGCATAATGAACTATTTGTACTTAGACAACACCTGTTTTTATAAATGATCTCATTTTATTTTGAAAAGGAAAAACATTTTAAAGGGCTCTGGAGGTGTTTTTAACCATTGCACTTTTCTGTAACAAAATATATTACATTTCAGTGTAACTTGATCTCAAAGATTTTCAGCCACTTTCCATCTCAAATGGAAATCAGCATTGCACAAATGCACACGTACACGCTAAACATTACTTAGAAAGTGGGGCTGAGGGGGGTGGGATCTTATTGAACCTTGTTAGTGAGCCCATTATGAAACTTCTGGATTCTTATTTCAGCTTTTCTCTTCAACCACATTTAAAAGATGGACTAAAAGTTTAAATAAGGTGACTATTAACTATTAACTGTTTCCAAACTATGTAAAGCATGAAATGAAGTCATTATGTGCATGAGGTAGTTGTCTTCTCAGAAGCACAGTTGGTCCCCAGCTTCATCTTTCAACAGACCATTTCTCTCCCAACATTACACCTCAGGGAACTTCTGTGACTGTGTGCCCTCTATCTTTCAAGGTATTTAAGTCCAGCGACACAAACTCAGGGTCTACATCACTGTAAGAGCAGGAGTGCAAGACATCATGCGTCAGTTACAGTGACTCCACACACTTCAGCAGAGTGCCCAGAACACCCAACTGTGTTTTTTTCCCCCCACAGGCTGAAGATCATCTTGAAATTTAGATATCTTAAAACGACTGCCTAGCATCATGTTAAGTGGCTGAAGTCTTGCTGCTGCAGACGACATGCAGAACACCAGCTCCAACACCACACAGACGCAGAAGTTGGACACCTTTGAAGAGGTGCTGACCAAAAATCTGACGGTGGTGCTGTGTGGGCTCTTCATCTTCTACATCAATGGGGCGCTTGTGCGTGTCTACTTTAGCGTACCCTCCCTCAGGCAGGAGGCCCGCTACGTGCTCTACGTCCATCTGGTGCTTAACGACATGATGATGGTGAAGACATCCGTTCTGCTGCATGTGCTGACCTACGCGCCGGGTTTGATCAGTGTGCCTCTCTGCTACATCCTGGTGATCAGCGCCACCGCTACCTTCCAGAACACTCCCGTCATTCTGGCCGGCATGGCGGTGGAGCGCTTTGTGGCCGTGTGCCTGCCCCTCCACCACGGCCGCCTCTGCACGACCAGCCGAGCGCAGGTCTTCAACGCCGCGACGTGGTGTGCAGGAATCACGCCGAGCCTGGCCAGCCTGATCTTATCCCTGAAACAACGCCCCCTGCAATTCCACACGTCTGACATCCTGTGCTACCACGGCAGCGTCTTCGGGCCAGTCCATCAGGTGATCAGAGCAGCGGGCAACGGCATCTGCATGGCCGTCGTGTGGGTGACGCTGTTCTACACGTATGTGCACGTGCTCTGGACGGCCCGAGCTGCCAGTTCGAAGGGGCAACCCCAAAAGGCCCAGCGCACCATACTGCTGCACGCTGCCCAACTGCTGCTCTACATGCTGGCCTACCTGAGTCCTGCGATCGACAGCCTCATCACCGTGTTCCCTCTGTGGCGCACCAAGGTACTCTTTGGCCAGTTCCTGGTGTTCAACCTGCTGCCCCGGGTGCTGAGCCCCCTCATCTACGGCCTCAGGGACCAGGCCTTCAGGAAGCATATCAAAGGCGCGCTGCTCTGCTGGGGGGGCACTAGCAGCAGAAAAGTCCATATCTAGCAGAGACACAATTGGTCCAGTGCCGTTTACTGCCCCTGATGTAATTATGTACAAAAGTGTTGTTACAAGCATGACTGAGCATGACTGGATCTGTTACAAGTGGGTGCAAACAGACAGTTGGACACCTCTGTCTGTCTGTCTGTCTGTGTGTGTGTGTGTACGCTCTTGCATCTGCTAAGGCGATCTTCTGCACATTCAGAGTAAAGTGTGTTAAGACAATCATTACATTCTCAGTGTAATTTCATGGCTAAACAGATAAGATGTATGTGGGGCAGGACACCTGAACTGGTTCAACTAGAAACTTAACAAGTGCTGATGGAATTTCAAAACCCAACAGCTATGGAAATTATTACACGAAAATGATGAACGTATTTGAAATGTTAGTCACATGCCTGTAAAAAACACTTCCCAAGACCTGTGCATTTTTACCTTAGCTGCCTTGCGCAATGTCCATCATCCTCTTGCACGCACACACACGTACACACGCCACTCTATTTAGCATGTAAACCAATCATTGATGATACTGATAATGGCTTTACCATAGGAAACATTTTCTGAATTAAATGAGGTTTCCCCTACTCCCATACCTCGAGAAAAAAAGCACCAGGACAATTGTGATATGCCTAGATTTTAATGCACAACAAATAACACACATTTTTAATTTCTAACATTTTTTTTTTTTTTTTAACAAAAGTAGAACATATGCAACAAACTGAAACTGCATGATGGCATTAGAATAGCCAAATGATGTCAGTTCACAATTATAGAATTGTATATATATTTTTTAAATTTTTCTTTTTTCTTTTTTTTAATCATTTTACATTACTTTTGTGCCCTTTCTCTCCCCTTTCAGTAAATTCTTGCTGTTGTGTCTTTCCTGTAAATATAATATATACCAACATCACCAAACCGACACCTTACATGTACAGTACCCTCCAGAATTATTGGCACCTCTGCTAAAGATGAAGAAAAACTGGTATAAAAAATAATCTGTTGTTGATTTATTGTAATTTCACAATGAAAAAAAAAAATTGGAAATAATCCAACCTTGAAGGGAAGCAAATTTATTTTGAGTAAAAGGAAAATCTCAGAGAAATGAATATTTGTAACAAAAACAGGTTGCTCACAATTATTTGCACCCCTGCTTGTAATACCTTCTTAAGCCTCCCTTTGTCAATAAAACAGCTTGTAATATTCTCCTATGACACCCCATAAAGTTGGAGAATACAAAGGAAGGGATTTTTTTACATTCCTAGGTTCACACTTGTGCATTTTCCTCTTTGACTCACTACACTGTTTTCCTATGGAGTTTAGATCAGGGGACTGAGATGGCAATGTCTGAAGCTTGATTTTGTGTTCAGCAAACCATATTTGTTTAGATCTGGACGTTTGTGTTGGTTCATTGACCTGATGAATGATCCAATCATGACCAACGTTTAGTGTCTTGGCAGAGATTGACAGGTTTCCTTTGAAAATGTTCAGGTTTTTCTTGGTGTTCATGATACCATGCACCTTAATTAGGTTCCCAAGGCCTTTGGGAATAAAAACAGCCCCTCCACCATAATTCTTATTAGTCATGTTTTTTTTTCAGTATAGCCATTCTTCTATGTATGCCAAACACACCTGAAGTGTTTCTATCCAAATTTTCCATTTCATCTGACAATAGACCACACTTCCAGACAGTCACTATCAGTAACTCCTGCCATTTACATTGGTAATTAAATGACAGGACAGGCCTTTACCTGGCATGCCCTCTAAATAAGCTATTAGCAGTGAGGTCACTTTTGAAGATCTTTTGGGGGAGACTTTGTGACCCCAAGATGATCCCTTTGTCTATAACTTTCCAACAGTGGTTCTTATGGAATCCCCCCCCCCCCCATCTTACCATCCTCCATACTGTACGTGGGGGCAAGATACCTATGGGTCTTTGTCCAAGCATGTTTGTCACATTTCCAGATGATAAGAACCTTTTAATCGTTTTAACTGTAAATATAGGTATTTTCAACAAAGTATCTAGTTTTAGACATTCTCTGACTTACAAATGTCAAATGTACAAATTTCTTTTTATTGACATTTAGTGTATGACTAGAGGATTTAGCCTCTGTGTGACTTTATTTTCATACCATAGTGAAAAAGAAAGTCTGTTAGGTTTTGTAAACAAGATTTTTCAGGTGTGCCAATAATAGTGAGTAACGTTTTTTAGTTAAAAATATTTATTTCTTTATGAGTTTTTCCTTTTTCTCAAAATAAATTTGCATCCCTTCAGGGTTGGATTTGTCCTATTTGTTTTTCATTGTGAGATTACAATAAATCACCAACAGATTATTTTTTATACCAGTTTTTAGTCATCTTTAGCAGAGGTGCCAATAATTCTGGAGGGTACTGTATGCATATATATACTCCATAACATTACCAATTAAGCCCTAGTTACCAGTGAAAAGATGCACACTGAATAAAGGAACATACACTAAGAACTCGTTGGTCTGGATATTTGGTTTAAAGAGTGCTGGGATAAGATTCATCTGTGACATCAGTGGAATCTAAAGTGAACACAGGGAAGAGGGAGGGAAGAAGGGATGGAGGGAGGGAGATGAAGAAGGGGGGGGGGGGTACTCACTTCATTTAGTTGCAAGTTCTTTAGCTTGGTGAGCCTGAAGCACAGCAACAGCCTCCTCAACCTGCAGGTCAAAACCACCCAAAGACATTCAGTCAGTTCCTGAGCTAGAGTGAATGAGCTGAACTGATATGATAGGCTGAATAGGCTTATACAGAACAGATGACAGTCAATGAGAATGATGAATCCCCATCCTCAACTATTAGTGTAGTTTCACAATCAGGGAGAGTACTTTGTTTCACAAGGCCTAAATCCTCTTGAAACATTATTTATGTTTTTGGTTTAATCTAAATCCCATCCCATATGCATATGCCCATTATGCTGAAAATAAAATTATAATAACTTCACTTTATCTGAAATATGCTTTAAAAAGTGTAAATTAAAATGCTTTGGAACACTGGATATATACTGCATAGTGGATAAATGAGCGGTAGCTTGTCTCCGTAGTGGATCAAAAATAAGTCGGCTGCAGAAGCGCGTTACCTTGGAGTGCAGAGACTCGGGAGACTCCAACATGTGGAGCAGCTCGGAGTTGTCAATCTCCAGCAGCATGCCAGTGATCTTCCCGGCCAGGCTGGGGTGCAGGGCGTAGATCAGGGGGTACAGACGCTCACCTGGACAGTCGGATGGACACAGATACAAACAAATAAAACACCAAAAGGTTCTTAGGGGGTAACATTTACATTTATTCATTTGGCAGATGCCTTTATCCATGGTCACTTACGAAAATGAAAATGTCAAGGAATATCGGCAAACTAGCTCCCCTTTTTACTTGTTTTATTGGAAGATTTCACCAGTTACGTTTCGAGCCTCACGTTCTTCCTCAGTTACAAAACATCAATCAGTACTATTACCAGAGGATGAGAGTGCAGACGTTGTAAGTACTAATCAAAGTGTAGCCAAAGGTGACAGTGGTAGAAAAAGGAGGTAGAAATAAAAAGAAGAAATAAATGGAAGTGCATGCTAAGTGCATGGGAAGCCTGTTGGGTTGTTTGACCCCCAGAGGAGTTTGGACACATGCACACGCACGCACGCACTACACACACAAGCACGCACACACACACACACACACAAGCGCGCACACGCACACACACTTAGTGAACACTCACCCAGCAGCTGTTTCTGCTCCATGAGTGGAGCTGATGCCAGCATAGAGGCTGTGAGAGGCTCCTGTCCCCTAACATGAACCGCTGGCTCCACCACTGGGCCGCTTGCAACCTAGACACCACCAAACACTTCAGTAACAGCCAAAGCGCCAAACACAGTTTCATATCATAATCAACTATGTCTACTGTTTAAAACAATGGGAATGTTACAAAAATGTTTTTCAATGAGATAAAATAGTCCTTTTTCACAGCAGTAGTTAAAACAACCTTGTCTTTTAAATGCATCGAGCAAGCAGCATCATATGCATTTTACCACTTTGCTGCCATCTAAAGGCCTCAGCACATAGGCGTTGACATGAATGCGGTTTGTTTTCAATACAAGTTCAATACAAGTATTAATCTCTATTAGTTCCCTTGTACCGTGCCAGAGCACGATTGTTCCCCCTCCCCTCTCCCCCACTCTCATAGCTGACAGTCGAACATGGTTTGGTTTCACCTCCTATACCTTCTCCTTTCTGGTGGTTATTATGGGGGAAGAACAGGTCTCACTTTACTTTTTACAGAATATACGTTCCTCAACATAGTGAAAAAAGATCTGACCCAAATAGTCTCAAATTAGTCGCATCATTGACATCATGTTTGAGATCCGTGCTGGGGCATGGCTAGCGATCACACTACATGGGCACCAGGCCCAAGTCTCACTGAACCGTGCCCGAGACCACCGCTTCAAGCAGGCACAGGCCCCGGTATGGAGCGAACACACTGATCAAATGAACTGGACTTTGGGGGTCACGCGTACTCGGGCACGGTATGAATGGCATAGTGTGAGTATAACACTGAGCATGTCTGGACTGTGTGGGCGTACCTGCTGGCCCACAGGGGGCGAAGGTGCGGGCATCACCTGTTGGACGTTGCGGACTCCACTGGAGTATTTGTACTGGCTGACCCCACGACTCACACCGCCAGTGACCGCTCGTCTTCCTGCAGTCTGGGTACCGATGTTGGCTGCCGGGAGATCACAACACTCTCTTTACACATTTATAGCTTTTAATGTTTTTAATTCATGCTCCCTTTAACACTGTCTCTCTCGCTCTCTCTCACTCACACACACACACACACACACACACCCCAATCAAGATTCACAACAAGACAAAATCATTGCAAAACCCTTGCAAATAAATTGCTGCAAGTTGCTGTTTGAAGGAATTGCAATTCGCCTCGTTGCAAATATTTGGTCTGAGACGGACTAGATAGAGATCCACTGTACAACTCCGCTCAATGAGTTACCATGACCACTGTAAAAAGAGGTAAGAGTTGGTAGCTCGGAGTCAGAATCTAAAAGAGGAGTATGATTCATAAAGTGCCAATTACTGCAGGGCTTGCAGCTGAGTCACTGGACATTTACGTCCAAGTGGCTCTGCACTGATGTGAATATCTTACAATGAGTCTGAGTGTTGTCGTGAAGCCTTTACACTGCAAAAGACCCCAGTGGAAACAGTATGTTATGTTCATTTTGACTATTTGAGTAATAGAAAGGAAAGGAAGACAAATGTCCACAGACACCGTTTTAATTTGGATATTACCAACTGATCACTGGTTCCAGAGCAAGCAGCTCACTGAGAGCTCATCATACTTTCTAGGGCTGCACGATTTGGGGAAAATATCCAATGGCGATTTTTCTGACAGATATTTCAACTGCGATTGTGATTTGTGATACGATTTTTGAATGTCAATGAATTAGAATGTCACATAAGCACAGCACCCTGACTGACTGTGAAGCACACCAATCAGAATTTCTGTGCCTCTCACGCCCTACGCACACGCACCAACCAGAAGTGGCATAACCAATGAAGATGAAATGAATATAAAAGTCAGAAATGTGACGATTTGTTGTAGCTTTTGCGATTGAGTAATTGCGTTGGTTCATATTGCGATTATGATCGCAATCATGCAGCCCTAATAATTCCCCAACCCGACTACACACGTAGGCTGAGACAAACACAAAAACAACCCAGTAGACCTTGGAAGTTCGCCTGCAAAAAAGCTGCCATCTTTGCTGCCATCCATTAGTAGATATCTTGCGTTTTTTTCCTATGGGAAAATAACATGGGGTGCACCTGTGTAACCTGTGTAATGTCTGTGCATGTCCACAATCGATTACGTTCCTCAAATGGAGAACACATCCATGTTCCCTCGCGTCTCATGGCCACTCTATGTAGTCCTTCCTGACAGTTCCTGATCGTTAAACTTTTGTTTTCCTTTCCTGTCAGTTAGGAGTTGATGGAGAGAGGGAGAGATGTGGTTCTGTGCGCGTGTCAATCTACATCGGGTTACGTTCAGTTCAAGTCAGAAGTTGGTCCGTCCAGTCCCACCTTCACAACACTCCATTATTAGATTAACATTATCAGTTGGCACTGTAAAATGTGTGCTCAATGGCTAGAATTGCGGAACTGGAATGAATCATGCACTACACCCGCAATCCTGTGCTGAAATTTAGGCCCTGTAGCCTAAACGTTGGCGAACATGCAGGAATTTGATCCTGTTGTTCTCAGGATCTACTGGGAAAGTCCCAAAGATCTACAGGTCGATCACGATCGACGGGCTGGTGACCCCTGCCCTACACACTTTTGTCATCTGACTGCGAGTGGGTTTTGTGATCTTCGAGAGCTAACTTGCAGTGCAACTCGGTTAGCTCCAGGATTTCATTAGATGGGCAAAGATGGCAGCTTTGGGTCATTTTTGTAAACAAACTTCAGAGGTCTCTGACCCAGCAGTGAATGACAAATCATGCAAACCTCCAGCTCACCCCTGAACACCTCCACACAAGGCCTGTGCATTTTTGTGTGTCTTTTCCATAAAGAATCGCATGCAGCCCAAAAACTCCAAGAGCATGGTTCCCACCCTTAAGGCAACATTCAGTTTAATAATTTAAAGCAGTATAAGAGGCACTGATTAGTTTCAGAAATGTTATCAATACCAACTATAAGTACCGTAAATCAAATTTGCAGTTCATGAAAGTAGGGCTGCAACAATAGAGTACTCAAGTGTGACATCACGCTGTCCTGGCAACCGGATTTTCAGTTCTAAACAAACCAAATTAACAAGGGGAAATCTTATGCCACACGAACGTTTTATGGGAAAAAAACGTGGGCTGATGATGATGATGATGATGTGTGTGTGTGTGTGTGTGTGTGTGTGTGTGTGTGTGTGTGTGTGTGTGTGTGTGTGTGTGTGTGTGTGTGTGTGTGTGTGTGTGTGTGTGTGTGTGTGTGTTTATTGTATGTATTGTTGGGTATGGACACACCCTGATGCTCTTCCACATGTGAAGTTCCTAACAGAAAAATAAACTTCTTTGAATTGAATTGAAAGGAACGATTTTGCGAAATGATTTGCGAGTTTGCTTTACCAATGATGTAAGTAATATTGAGAATAGATTGTCTTCATTAAAAAAAAAATATATATAACTAAACTAACGTCGTGTAAACTGCTGTCAGTATGGTGCAGTGCTTCGCCCCTACATGCAGGCATCAGTCAGAGTACTCATACTTGCCGATTTTTTTTCAGGTGTGTAAATAAATTCCAAATTTAAAAAAAAAAAAAAAAGTGTCCGAAGCCACCCCGGTTGACAGTAATAACGTTATGTAATTAGAACAGATTAGGCAAATTTACTGTTACGTTATAAACTTTATCTTTAATACTAGCGCAAATTTTTCCTTGTAATACCCCGGAAAAATACATAAAAGCCTCCACACGTTTTGATCTAGTGATTTTTACCTCTTGAAATTGATTTATTCTCGTTTTAAAAGAAAGAACACAGCGAAGCAATGGAAAATGCCATCTCTCGTTCGGTTGTTTAGAACTGAAAATCCAGTGGCCAGGACAACGTGACGTTTTCACTTTAGTACTCTATTAATCGATAAATCGATTAGTTATGGTTGGCGACTATTGAATTAAATCACCTACTATATTGGGAATCGTTCATCCGTTTGTGTAATTTCATAAGGAAACTACCTCAAAATTCTCAGATTTTACTTCCTTATACTTAAATATTTTACGCTTTAACTTCTCTTCTATGACTGTATAGAACTTCTATGACTAAATAGATTTGGCCTGTGGACTAAACAATCACTTGAAGACATATTGTTGGGCTTTGAGAAACACTCAAGACATTTTTTCACTATTTTATCGATAAACAACTACTCGATTAATTTGAGAAAACTATCGACATATCAATCAACTATCAAAATAATCGTAAGTTGCAGCCCTGCATGAAAGTGGGAAAAGTGCTTAGGAATAAGTGGGATGAGCGTGCTCAAAACAACCCCACCCCCCGTCCCCACACACATGGCATACCCATCCTTAGCATGTTTTTGGGAACACGTGGGGCCTGTGTGGAGGCCTGCTGGACACTGCTGATGGGGGTGGAGGCCCGGCGGGTCGTCACGTACTGAGCAGAGTACAGCGCTAATGTAGCCAACCAGACAAAAGCTTGTTAGACCGAGGCACTTTGGGATAGATGGTCCAACTGAGCTGCACTAGAGCCACTTCCCCACACCAACAAAACAGGAGGCGTGAACCTACAAGCTGACATACTAACCCTGTGGTCTGGGAGGCTGAGTGGTCCATCTTGGGCCAAAGCGGACATTAGAACCTGGATTGTATGGATGACGGCCTGGAGGCTTTAACGAAACAAGACTTTACATCACCATTAACATCACACATGTATACAAACACAAACACTTATCACACCCCGACACAGAATTACATTTCTACTCCTGCACCTCCTCCTGCTACTACTTTACCAAATTTCCCTCACGGGATCAAAAGAGTATACTTATACTGTTACACCTCCTCATATTACTACTGCTACTCCTCCTTCCACTACCACTACTCCTCCTCTTCCTACTGCTACTACTACTACTCCTCCTCCTACTGCTACTCTTCCTCCTCCTCCTACTGCTACGCTTCCTCCTCCTCCTACTGCTACGCTTCCTCCTCCTCCTACTGCTACGCTTCCTCCTCCTCCTACTACTCCTCCTCCTCCTCCTACTGCTCCTCCTTCTCCTTCTCTTTCTCTTCCTACCTACTCCTCCTCCTCTTTCTCTTCCTCCCTACTCCTCTTCCTACTGCTACTACTACTTCTCCTCCTCTTCCTCCTCCTACTGCTACTCTTCCTACTCCTCCCCCTACTCCTCTTCCTACTGCTACACTTCCTACTCCTCCCCCTACTCCTCTTCCTACTGCTACTCTTCCTCCTCCTCTTCCTCCTCCTCATACTACTGCTGCTGCTCCTCCTACTGCTACTATTCCTCTTCCTCATTCTCTTCCTTCTCCTCCTCACCTGTGGCATGGTGGGGATGTAGTAGGGTGGCTGCTGGTAGTTGGTCACCAGGGTTCCGGGCATGGTCCTGACGCTGGCCAGCCGCTGCATGTACTGGTTGGTGAGGATGGCCTTGCGCTCCTCCTTGCGCTGTGCCAATGCCACATAGAGGGGCTTGGTGCTGATGATACGCCCATTCATCTCCGTGACTGCGCGAGTGGCCTCCTCTGGAGAGGTGAAGCAAACAAAGCCGAAGCCCTTACTGTGGCTGCCGTCAGTCATCACCTGAACCAGGAGAGGGGACATGGAAAGGCAGTCAGAAATGAAAAGCCGCACACCGATGCAGACATGAACACTTGTAGAACTACTATCCTCTGTATAACTTGGCTTCTAAAGTTCTAGACTTGCTGAATACAGGGCTTTTCCAATGACAATCTTTGATAGCCCAGAAAAGTACCAAAATGATTAACTGACTTAATTAACCCTTAGAACCCTAAGCTGTTTTTACGGCATTTTCACTACCTTTATTCATAAGGATTTATTCTGGTCATTGTAAGTGCCACACACATATATTATATATTGTTTTTTTCAGGAGAGTTTAGGCTATTCAGATCTGCCATCGTTTCATGTATTAATACTAGCATTGATATTATTTTGATTTTTAAAGAATTAAAATATAAAAAGTGTATTATAAAAATTCTTATATTTCGACATGTATCTCACCACAGCAAGCTCACAGCTCTACATGCATTTCATGTGTGTGTAGGGCAGACTGTCCTGAATCGGGCAATATAATTGCCATGTTGGAGGGATACTCTGGGGCTGAGCAATTTACAGAAATATTTGCTGTGTGATTTACGGAAATAAATGCCATTTTTTATTTAGTGATGAAAAATTACCTTTCTGCGCTCCATATCTGTGACATGAACTGATCTGACCTGACTTGACCCGAGGTTGCGTGTTAGCCTGCGTGCCTGTGTGTATGCAGTCATAATAATTCTCAACTCTTTACTACATTGCCATGAACAAAGTAAAGGCAAAAAAGGTGTTTATTTGTTGAACAAATTGGGATGCAATGTGAGCCTTGAATTGGATGCCATGCAGGAATTTGCTAGGATCTCAAAACCGGAATATGAACATGCTTTGCCATAGAGAAACACATGATAGCATTGGATTATAAACATGCTTTGCCACAAGAACAGACAAAAACGTGGGGTAAGTCCAGCTATATGAAGTTATTATTTTGCTGTCACTTCGTCTGTTTTATTACCCAGAATGATGTACTTGGTATCAAATGATAGCTCTGAGTCTCCTCTTTCATCTGACATGCGTGGCATATCTATGCGATCATGGGTCCGCGAGTAATTCAAACGAGAGTAATGAGTGTGCAGCGTTGGTTTGTGTACATGACGTTATTATTTTGCAGTCACTTCGTCTGGTTTTATAAGCCAGAAGGATCGATAAACATGGTACCAATGGATAGCCCTGTGCCCCCTCTTCCATCTGATATGCTTGCCATATCGATGCGATCACGGGTTCGCGAGTAATTCAAAATAGAGTAATGTGTGTGCAGGTGAATGCAGAGAAGTATAGACTATAAATATGATGCAATTTGATTTAATTTCATGATTTTTTTTAATTTTCATACTTGATCGTACAGACAAGGGTTTAGTCTCGTTGGAAAGCCCCACTTCTCCTCTGTCGTGCAATAAAGGTTTCATCTCGCTGCGATGAACCGTTCCGGAGCAATGTAACAGAGAAGAAAGGGTGTGTTTTTTGACGCACTTTGCGTCAATCGGGTTCTAAGGGTTAATTAACTACTGCTGTTTCCTAAGTGTATATAAATAGATTATTGTCAACTCTATTTTGCATTTCAACTCCTTCTATACAGTGCCACTGCCTATGGCATCAGTCATCACTATAAAACACTGCTAATGAAACCTATGTGCAGCATCACACTGGCCAGACAAATACCAACCAACTTCAGCAATGGGTCAACAGTTGGCCTTTGCTAATTTGGATCAACAGTTGGGTCAGTGTGCACCATCAGTTTGTATTTGTTATTTTTTGTTAGGGCTGCACAATTAATTGATTTTTAATCAAAATTGCAATCTGAGCTAATCACAAAGATTGCAATTAATCGTGCCGCTTGCAACTCTGTCCCAATGGATAATCTTGTTACCGCTATGATTTTTATATCCATGTCATACTCCTAGACAGAAAGTGAAAATCGCAATTGCAATATCGGTCAGAAAAATCACAATTAGATATTTTCCACAAATCATGCAGCCTTGTGTTTGTTGAATGGATTGTTCGAGTTCTACATGTCTCTAGGCAGTGTAGAACTGACAGTTGTTTTTTTTAAAGACCACAACCAATAACTGCCAACTTTAGAATGTTGGGGTTGGTTGGGCATTGTCTGGGCAGTGTGCCAGCACCTTAAAGGAGCGATTTGTAGGATTGTTACCGAACGTTCTGTAGGCCAAAATCAAAACACTGGTGAACGTTCTCAAGACTACCGGACGCGATATTTAGCTGAAGTTAGCGATGCAGATGAAGTTTAGCCTATGCTACCTCATGACTACAACTGCAAGTTGACAGTTGGCCTTTGCTAATTTGGCAACACAAATAGGAGGACACGCCAGCCCATTATTAATACGCTATTCTAGAATTAATCGTTCAAAACATAAACGAAAATTCCAAGAGATTCCGCCCCGTAACTCATTTTTTTTCATGGGTTTTACAGGTTATAGTAATGTTGTCAAATAAGCCATTACTTCAATTAATCGTGTTTCCTTACTCTCTGACAATATATGGTGATCATTTTTGGAATGGTTACAATTTATTTTCAATTATTTCCTACACACTGGTCCTTTAAAAGTAATTCCAAAAAGCTGGAAACTGGAGCTGGAAGTTGGTTCTCTGAACGTTCTAAAAACGGCAACCTGCACACTGCTCCAACAAACACCAACATTCTTAAGTTGGCAGCTGTTGGTGGTAGTCTTTAGAATGTTCATAAAACCAACTGTAATGTCAAACTCTTAACGACTCCATCCAACAAACGGCAACAAACAAAGACGGCCGGCCCACACTGACCCAACTGTTGGTGTTTGTTGGAGTTTGTTGGAGCAGTGTGCAAGCTCCTTAAGGGCCACAGGTGGAAACACAGGGGTCAAGGTGGGTTACCCGAGTGGCACAGCGTGATCTCAGTTTTTTGGGCGCAGCTACCAGACGAGCTACAGTATTTCAGTCTGTTGCTCAACTACTTGCTCAACTAGCTATGTCACCAAACTGAGCCTGAGCTTTTCCAGTGTACAGGTTTACCTTGGCGCTGGTAATGGTGCCATAGGGAGCAAACTCCTTCCTCAGTCGCTCGTCATTGATGCTATCATCCAGGTTCTTTACATAAAGGTTAACCCCCTAAAAAATACATTTACAGTCAGTTAAGGATAGATAGGCGAGAGTGAGTGACAACTAGATCAAGTGAATTTAAATGTATTTGAACTTGACTGATTAGTGACTTGACCAATTATCACTTGTATATTTACTTGTGCATTACTTAAACATTTACATTAAATAAACTTGTCAACAATGTGTACACTTACCAAACATTTCTCCTATTCATTGTATTTCCAATTGAAAAAAAACAAACACTTCACTATTAGAACTATCCTCAACTGCAGCACAAATTATACATACACATACAGATACAGTGTATAATCACCTTATAGCAAGACAAGTTAATGTTAGTGAATATTGATTTCAGTGTATCTTAACGTTTTACATGTATGTGTGTGAGTGTAGAGAGAGAGAGACAGAGAGAGAGACAGACAGACAGAGAGAGAGAAGGAAAGAGTGTTTTGACACCTGATAGCGGTGCATGCGGTCCATCTTGATCTGTTCAAACTTGCGTTTGAGCTCCCCCTGCCGCTCCACCCTCTTCTGAGCACGGCCAACGTACAGGATCCTCCCATTCAGCTCCTTCCCGTTCATCGCATCCACAGCCTGCTCAAACAACCAACCACACTCACATGTTCTCCCAATACCATTTTCATACAAGGCCATACCAACTCACTCCCCTCTGTCAGAAAACACACTCACTATGTGCACAGCCTGCTGCTGGAGGACAAGAAAGTCTCTACCATTACAACCAACAGAAAAAATGGAACCAGAATTGTGCGTTTGATTTCGGATTATTTCAAACAGACGTTAGTCATGATTATTTATTTAGAGGCCATCATGAGTGGCAGCTTGGTTCATACAACACTTAATAAAAAAAGGTTTGGGGAAAACACAAAAAAAGTTTTTATTTCGACGGTGACTAAAAGTAAAGCAATCCAGTGTTGAGCTATGGGTGAAGAGCAACATCATAGTCAAACATTATAGAGGCGAGCACCAAACAGAGTGGACAGAACACCAACAGGACACCTGACAGGACAGGATACCAAATGTAGAAAGGAAAAGGACAGGACAGGATACCAAATGTGTTTGTACCTTCTGAGCGTCCTCGTGATTCTCATAGTTCACAAAGCCAAAGCCACGAGAGTTCCCGCGCTCATCGCGCATAACCCTAACACTCAGCGTCTTGCCTGTAAAACACATGCCGTCTTCAATGACCGAGTCTGACACACACAAACACATCAGATATGACTGGAGTAGTATGGACATTTACTTTTCTGACTAAAATAACAAGATAAAAATAAGTAATAAGTACAGAAAATGGGGCTGTTGTTGAATTGATGTGGAATGACTTTCAGCAATACGATAAAAAATGTATGAACTATGGGCTGCCCTGTCACACACACAAGAGCTCAAAGAATCCTCTCTGTATGTCAGTGAACTTACCAAACTCTGAAAAGATGTTCTCAAGTTGCTTGTCATCATAGGTTTCACCAAAGTTCTTGATGTAAACATTAGTGAAGACCATAGCCTTTGCTCCACACTCTGCCTCACGTTCTTTTCTGGATTTAAAATGGCCTACAAAACTGTACGTACACCACAGATATCAATGAAAGGATCAGAAAATGTAATCAGGGTTCACAAACATATCAATATCATTACCTCTGCACTGAAGTCCAGAAAGAACAACAGAACATGCAACTTTGACCCATTTCTTTTTTCAGTCCTATGATCTTGAAATCTTTCAGTCCATGTTCTTCCTTGAGCATGTTTCACGAGGACAACTGGTAAGAACACTTCATCTACCTGTTCACTGACCTAATTGCCGACAGCTGACAATTTTTCCACAGGGATTGGAGCTTTGGATTTGCAATGCTTGGATCTGCACTGAATGTCTCCATTTCTTTACCTGCCTCTTGTCTGAGCATAAAAAACAATTCACAAATGGTGGTTATGGTTATTATTCTCAATGCGTTTTTTTTTTTATTGCTCTTTCTATACGATCCCTTAAAGCGTAACTCTCGCCAAAATGCAACCTTCTATCACCCAACCCTCAACCCTTTAGATCATACTATGATTGCATCAAAATCGCTATTTTTAAAACACTAAGAAGGCACAACACAACACAAAACTCTGTGTACACAAATAATGTTCTCAATGCTCGAGTTCATGTGTAGAGACCCTGGTGATACTTTGAGCAAAGTTTCATGTTGTGTCGAGCCTTCTTAGTGTTTTAAAAAATAGCGTTTTTGACGCGATCATAGTATGATTGCATCAAAGTAGTAGTGCCCCTAGCACTCCCATTCAAATGGGAATTTGACCCAAAAACGACAATATGATCAATCTTAAAAGTGGCGCTTCCGACCTAACTATGCTTTTAAACAAAAGTTTGACTCGGGTAGATTCACAAAAAGACCCTAGGTTGTATTTTGGCGAGAGTTACGCTTTAACATTAACTTCCTAATCTTAGATTGGATTCCTTTAACTTCCAAAAGAAAACCCTACACTTTGTCTTACTTTAGGCCTCAGCACACCATATTCCTGATTTATATCTGCTTAGGCCCATCATATCATGTGGCAGCCATATTTTCATTTTCATCAAGCATTTATTACCACAGTGAACAAGACCACTGAAAAAACCATGAATGCCCTTGGCTAAGGAGTAGAGTGACACATACACTTTACGATCATTCAGCAGCATGCCATTCATGGTCTCAATGGCACGGTTGGCAGCCTCTTGTGTCTCAAAGTGCACAAAGCCATAGCCTTTGGAACCACGCTCATCACACACAACCTGAAATGCCAAAACAGCTTTAGAGATCCTTTGCACAATTTTGTCAGGGGACATTGACAGATTACTGTTAAGCTTGACACATTTACCTTCTACTTCTACTGTATATTCATTAGACACTCAATCTGTCCTCCAGGTTTGACAAGAACAACAAAACAAAATGTAATGCTACATTTCATTTAATATATTTTGCTGGCAAAATTACCTTGCAGGACAGAATATTTCCAAACGCAGAGAAGGTGTCATAAAGTGCCTTGTTGTCAATGGACTCATCCATGTTCTTGATGAAGATATTCCCAACGCCAGACTTCCTTAGACCAGGATCCCGCTGTGACCACATGATTCTCATTGGTCGACCCTTGAGGACCTCATAGTTCATTGTGTCAAGAGCGCATTCCGCTAAATGAAGATATTTTTTACATTTCATATTTTTTTCAATGAAAAATTATTTTACACTAGCATGATCAATCATTTGCCATCCAACAATATTAGATACTGATAAGCCACAGTGGTCTTAAAAGAATTCAACACAAAATACTGTGTCTGGACGAGAAGAGAACTATTAAATTAGAACTCACCATCTGCAGGCTGCTGAAAGTTAACATAAGCATACCCCAAAGATCTGCGAGTAATGACATCACGGCATACACGGATAGACATAATGGGTCCAGCAGGTGAAAACTTCTGGTACAGCATAGACTCAGTAACATCAGGATGAAGATCCCCCACATAGAGGGAGGCTAGGGGATAAGCTTGTCCAGTGTTCATGTTCTTAACCCTTGAGTAGATCCTAGAGGAGAGGGCTAAAAATGTAGGGTGATTACCTGTACTTCAGTTGCAAGTGGCATTTATCACCTGACCAATGCACAGATAAATTATTATAAAGTATTTATATAGTTAGTAGCACATCAACAGGCTAGACTACAGTATAGTTATTCCACTAGTACATTTCCAATTCGTTATTTGAGGATGACAAATGCTGATGGCACATTAGTGATGGTTGTGCAGAGCCGCCCCCTTCACTGCAAAGCGCTTTGAGTAACGTTACATAGAAAAGCACTAAAAATCTAACCTGTAGTCAGTGCAGTTAGCTGTTGCCTGCTTTTTCTACAAACACCATTGGCACCCAAACTTTACGTCAGAGTAAACATTTTCACACCTAGACTCTCTCAAATCGTTGTTCATGCTATATAAAACACAGGCATACTGGTCAGCTAGTACAAATAAGTGAATGGTCATTTATTTATTTATTTTCTACAAAACTAAGCTATCTTTTGCAAGCTGATGAGCTGCTCCATTTAGAGATGATCACTTGGCAAACTTGGCCAAACTTAAAACATAACACATGGCAACTACAATGTCAATAGGTCGATTTTATTTGAATTTTCTCAGAGGTCCGTCTACCTCTCCGCTAAACAAGCACACGTTACAACTATACTAGAATAATTTAACAATAAACTTGTTGGAAAGTCAAATGTGTTTGCAACTTATTGCTCACAAAACTATCATATCAATGCCTTGCGATAAGCGCTTGCTAGCATGTCTAACGTTAGCTTAGCTAGAGAACCCTGAAGTGTGGGAGACGTCTTCAGCAACAACTCAGTGCGAGCTATGTCTTTAAAATAATAATCTTGACCATAAACTACTTACCTCCTTCAACTGTTATACTCAAGAACACAATATGTACCCCCAACTTCAAAAAGCGTTTGTCTGACAAACCTGCGTGTTGTTTTAATTTAAGTATTGCCTGGAAGACCTGACATTTCCCTCCGCGCTTCTGTGTTCTAATTGAATTCCACTCATTTATCAACTCAGCTGATCTTGGGCTTCCGCAAGGGAAAGTAGTCCCCGGGAAATTGAAGTAACAAAATGCTTAAGTTAAGTTTATGTATCTCACTTCAGGTGGCCCAGGGACAGGTCAGCATTCTTGTCTCAATTCAAATAAAAACGTTATATTTGCAGCCCCAAGTCAGTATGGAAGTCCACCAAAGTTGAACTGGAGGCCAGAGGGCTTTTATTCAGTTCCACAATATTGAGCTCATATTAAAAATCTATTAGTCCACAAGACATTAACAACCCAGCGCACACACACACACACTCTCTAACCAAGTGATTTTGCTACCCTTATTTATGGGTTTCATTGAAACACAGTCACACACACAGTCAGGGATGGATTACTGCACGGGCCTACCAGGCCCAGGGGCCAAGGGGTCAGGGGGCCCTGAAGCCCAAGTCTTTGCATGGAATAATTGCCTCAATATCAACAAATCAGGATGTAGGCTATGAATCTGATTGAATTTAGTATTGGCCATCCCCCAAAACCCCCCCTCCCACATATACGACAATAAGTGGGGGGGCCTTAATACATCTGGGCCCAGGGGCCCGAAAGTTCATAATCCGCCCATGCACACAGTCCTTGTGATTGAGGATCACATTTTTTTTTAATCGTCAGCCAGGTGAGGTGGCTTCACTGAAGATGTTTTAGAACTACAGAAAGAAAATGCTAGAGAGCACATGATGATTACCTTGGCAACAAGCCTAAAGACACCATCATGAAAGAGGCAACAATTCAAAAATGAAAGACAGCTGTCTGGTCCATCTAATAAAAAATATGTGGTGTGTGTATAGACATTTGAATAAAAGTGGTCAACTGGGAGACTAATTAAGACAACAAACAACTGATGTTGGTGAAAATAAACTGCCAGTTTAATAACCATACAATAAAACCTGTAAATACCATGACCAATTACACTAAAAAATATGACCGTAACAAAAAAAGGATGAAAAATGCACAACCAGCTAGGTGGAGAAAAAAAGGGAATTATCAGGAAGGACGATTAGAATTCACAACCCCCAACCCCCTTACACACACACTTTTAACACAACCTCTCTTTCACGTGCACATGGAGACTATTGTGTCACCTCTCCTTCCTCATTCACTCACTCATTCACACCAACACACACACACACACACACACACAAACATACACGCACAAAGAATATGGACTCACTACTTAATACAACCACATTTAAATTTCACAAAGAAAATGACTGGCCCTGCTAACATGTGCATGTTCCCCTGTGAGCGCTCCCCTGTACTGTGTTAGTGCACCTCGGGAGGAGCAGGACTGTGGTAAGCTCAGGTACAACTCATGCTGCTAGTCATACAGTAGGGCTGGGGCATTTTGGGATGGGGTGGGAAATGGGGGTAGATGGTAGGGGGCGTGGGAGTGGAAGAAGCCGTTTGTGTGTATTTTTTTCTTAAGATGAAGAGTGTGTGTGTGTGTGTGTGTGTTTGTGTGTGTGCGTGTATATGTGGTCGGACGATAGGCGCTGCCTTTAGTTCTCCCCCTCTCCAGCGTCCGCCTCATCACCCTGGTTTTCTGATGTCCACAGCTAAAGAAAAAAGGGCAGAAGAGCAACAAGGTCAACATTTCCTAGAGAATTATGCAGAGATCCTTTGCCACATGGCAGGCTACCTCGTGTTTCTCATATTCTGTACTATGAACGACACGCTGAGAAGGGAACACAGCTGGGCTGGCCATCTGCACCCCTTGTGTGAGATGTTAGTAACATGATGACAGCTCCAGGAATGTTTTGCACTGCTCTCCTTCTCAGCAGGTCATGTTACAGAGCCTCATCACCATCTTTCACGCCAACAGTGCTTCATCAAGCTGTCATTGCCGAAGTAACTACACTTGTAAGAGTTTAAGAGCCAAAGGTATTATTATACTGTAGTGTAATATTTTACTGTCATCAACTTCAACAATAGTAAAAAATTAAAATCAATACGTACGGTCAGGTTGTCCCTTAGTAGTTGCATGATCAAGGTGCTGTCTTTGTAGGAATCCTCATTTAAGGTATCAAGCTCAGCAATTGCTTCATCAAATGCCTGAGAGAGAAGAAATGCAGGTGTAAATGAAGCAAAATGGTTTGATCTTGTTGTATTACAACATATAATTATAATAACACATTGTGGAGCAATAATGGACTCTTACGGCCTTAGCCAGGCTGCAGGCCTGTTCAGGCGAGTTGAGGATCTCGTAGTAGAAGACAGAGAAGTTGAGAGCCAAACCCAGGCGAATGGGGTGTGTAGGCTGCATCTCCTTCTTGCTGATCTCAAACGCTTGCTGATACGCCAACTGGGAGTTATCCACCGTGGCTGCACAGGAGGACAGCAATCAAAACATGTCGTCATTATTATTTGCCCACAACACTAAATTAAACTGATCTCACTGCTCAATCTCTACGCTGTGCGAAGCACCTACACGCTTGCAACTGACGCGTCTTACTTACCCTTCTTATTATCCCCAGAGGCAACCTCAGACAGGTATCTGTAGTAATCTCCTTTCATTTTCAGGTAGAACACCTTGCTCTCAGCCTGACTAGCATTGGCAATCAGGTATTTGTCCAGAAGGCCCTAGAAAGAGACAAAATGTTAAATGTAAATGTCATAGTCAATGAACACGTTAGTAACTGTGCATGAAAGTAAACTAACGTAAAGTAATAAAAGTAACTTCATTGTAAAATTACCAAACATCTGGACACTGACAATTCAGTGGACACTTTTATCTGGTCTTAATCTCTGGCTTTCATCCACTTTCAAGGACATGAAGCCAAAATCTTCCCCAAAAGACCATGATTGCTCTACTGCTTACCAGCACGTCATTGCAGATGTCCTGCAGCTCGGTCTCGATCTTCTCGCGGTACTCCTTGGCCATCTGCTGCTTCTTCTCATTGCCCTCAGTCTTCTGCTCAATGCTGGAGATGACACGCCAGGAGGAGCGCCGGGCACCCACCACGTTTTTGTACGCCACCGACAGCAAGTTGCGTTCTTCGTTGGACAGCTCAGTGCCCTGCTCTGTCACCGACTTCATGGCGGCCGCCATGTCATCGTAGCGCTCAGCCTGTTCGGCGAGCTTGGCTTTCTGCACCAGGTCACTCTTGTCCATTGTTTACGCTGAATTAGGACACCAAGACACATGGTAAGAGGTTTTTGGGTTGGACAGAGATTGCTATTCAAAATAAGAGAATGAGAATGAGCCCACAGGCAATGACATTTGTAATAGTGGAATAATTAGTTTAATTTGACTTTGCCATACATCAGCAGTCTTCTTCACACCCACTACCCTCAATATCCTGATCATGATTCCATGACACTGATGATGCTGAATGTAGAGATTTTTACAAGTCACTACCGATTGTATTAATAATCTAGATTTGTTACCTTCACATGGGCTGAATAGGACGCGCTTAAATATGATGTCATTAAACATAAGTAACAGTGCGACCCCTACCTCTCTCCAATTAATTCATCCGCGCCACCATTCTCTACCTTCCTTCTGAACCTGCCAAGCTGAATGGCGACTCGTGTGTTAGAGGCTTGAGTGGATTTACATCTGAATAGAGGCAAATCTGAAGTGACGTTGCCGGGCATGACTTCACATTTACCGACAAAAGCTATATAGGTGTCACTTGCCAGTAAAAACACCCTATAACAATATAAAACGTTATCGTATGTCGTTACATTTCCTTGTTTTATACGTTAAAGTCTATTTCGAAAGCTAAACTCGGCTTATCCGATCCATCACTAGGCCGCTGACATGCTAACGGGAACGACTCCCTTGCGAGCTGACACAAATGATTGCCGTTACTACAATACGTTTACATTTTATAGTTAAGTCCACACATTTACATACCCGTTGATGGTGATTAACACTAGATGAACATGGTTTTGTCATTGGGTGTTCAATATAACGACAAACTGTCGGATTAAAATGAATTCATTAGATTAGCAAGACAGCTAACAAATGTAGTAGCCACCTCGAAAGCTAGCGTATTAACATTAGCTACCTGGCTGCCGCTAGCCTACTTGTCAAATCACCGCCGGACATGTCCCATTCGCAGAGGTAATACATTTTCAAAATGAATGGGATGTGGCGTCATATTACAACCCCTTGTATTATTTCGGTTTATTGGACAGCAGATTGTGTCGAGTCGGTGCCAGATGCCTTTCATACAATCACCGTACGGCCTTGTCTCGCTATAATGGAAGCGTAGGCTAGTTGAATTAGCGACAATGCTAAGTCCTTGTTCTAACTGTTCCCACCGTTACCCGTTACGTTAGCAAGCTAAGACGACTAGCAGAATGACTAGTTTTAGGTCTTCAAGGGAGGCTTGCGGTAGCGGTCATTACCGTCAAAGAGACTGCTAATAATTATTGTTTAATTAATTTAGAGTGTATCCATTCGTTATTTGTCACGTTAACTTACATTATTAACGGCCTTTCCCCCTGCTTTTATCCGCGAAAGGTATAGTTGGAGTCTACGACCTCCGTCTCGCTCCTCGGCTTGTTCTTCTGGGCAGTACCACTTCCGTTTAATTGACACTTCCGCTTCCTTTCAGTTGTTTCACTGAGCATATGAAAGATGGATACATTGTGCTTAATGGCAATAACATTACAAATCTACTGGGTTTGCGTGTTTACAGTAAGCTGACATTGGCAGAGCACCAAAGACTATCAAAAAGACAGAGAATGTAGAAGGAAACAGTGAAACATGTGTTTATTATGACAGCCAGTTGTTATACAGTGGGCATAAAGTGTGCTCCTATGCATTCGACCTGACAGCAAAAAGCCTTCTTGTCATAATGAAGAAAGCACAATAAATAGAAAATGTATGATTACCTCTGATCAGTTTCTGTCTGTAATAAAAAAATAAACCAAAGGCATTCAGGCTGTATGATAAACGTTGGTCAAGGGACTTGACATCATGGGTGCATCAGTCATTTTCAAAGTTCAGGTTCAGTTTTAAGTGGAAAATATGTTTTATTTGGGAGGTCTGTAAGCGATCTTCCTACTCTTCAGCACAGACCACCTGTGCCTCTTCATGTAATAAACCAATGGAATGAGAATGGCAGAGCCCATCAAAAGCTGAGGAGAGAGACATACAGAATGAATTAGTGGAAGAATTTTTCACTGACTAGTTTCCTATAACAACATTTGAACTACCACCGGATAGTGGTGATGATATCAGGAACTACCAATATTTTTGATGGGAAAACAGCCTAAACTAACCCAAATACACTCTTAATACCTTCAATATGGTGTAAAAGTGGAAACTTTCAATTACAGCTTCCAGACTGGAAGATTGTTTGTAAATCCACAAAATAAAAATGCTACGTTCATATATCTTATTGTTGTAAGATAGTATTATTGCTTGTTTACATGATATACATTTTAAATCTCGGCCTCAGAAAATAACAGAATTACATCGTGCAACCAATCCTCATTAATAAGAGACATATTTCTTTCTGTATCAGCATTATATACATTACATTCCATGGCAATAGAACTTATACCCTTGGCTCTGCCACAGCAATCTTCCCAGCTAACAAACAGAAACAGCCTTGACAAAATCCCCTACAATGTCACTTGGCTGACCAAGTTCAACTGGGGCGTGTTTCCCAAAACCATAGTTGCTAACTAAGTTACTTACTAAGTCTAACTAAGTTAGCAACTTCGTTGGTTGCAATGCAAATTCCCATTGCCAATCAACTAAGTTGCTAACAGGTTAGATACTATGGTTTTGGGAAACGCACCCCTGATAAGTAACACTTATGGCAGGGATGGGCTATGACAAACAAAGCAATGCCGAGGAGGCAGACGCAGAGGGAGAGGTCACCTTAAGTCCCATGCGCTTGCGCTGGTCGTGCTCTGGCTCTGCAGCCCAGCGCAGGAAGGTGCACACGTCTTTGGCTACCTGGCTCATGGTGGCTGGAGTGCCTTTGGAGACAAGGAGCAACACTGGTCAGAAAACACTCTACACATCTATGCAAGTGCTAAATAAATAAATTGGTTCAAAGCGATAAGATGTTTTACGACACTATTCTTAGTATTACCACTGTTGGAAGCCATACTTTTACAATGGTCTATGGTCAATTGGCCATCCATTCTATGAACTCCTAGGCTAAAACACTTATTTTGCCTATGGCTTTGAACCAAGAGTAAACAACCCTCACCATGTACGTAGTCCACAGATATTCACAGCAAATTGATGATTACCACCCTTACTGTTCCAATAGACATGTAACTCACCATCCTCATACTCTAGCACTTCATTGTACACACACACACAAAACTTACCATCATCGTACTCTAGCACTTTATTGTGTACACACACAAACACAGACAAAAAAAGAAACTCACCATCCTCATACTCTAGCACTTAATTTTACATACACACACACACAACTCACCATCATCTTACTCTAACACTTCATTGTGTACACACACACACAAAACTCACCATCCTCATACTCTAGCACTTAATTTTACATACATACATAAACACACACACACACACACACACACACAAAACTCACCATCATCGTACTCTAGCACTTCATTGTATATTGGGGGAGCCATGCCAATAGCCTGGCCAGGGAAGTAGGGGTTGTAGTAGAGACCCTCCCTCACGTCCACCCCACCAGGGGGATCACAGTACCCCGTTAGCAAAGCAAACACATAGTCTTCCCCACCATGCCTGGAACCAAACCACATGGTTATCCAACAGTCATCACTTCACCATACACACCATTACATATATAATGTGTCAAAGTTAAACTGCATCATAACCAACAACTCTTTCATACGGATCTCTTATAAGTTAATTGGGAAATGCGATACACAGAAAATTTGCTTTTATTTTTGTATTGGCAGCCAAAGTTTTATTAAAAAAAGAAAATCAAGACAGAGCAGTGGAATCGTGTCTGCTTCTTGTACCTGGCATTGACAATGTAGCTGAGGTCAGGGGGCAGAGCTCCATTATTGGCTGCGCGTGCTGCCTCTGGGTTGGCATATGGTTTGGGAAAATAGTCAGACAGCTTCCCTGGACGGGTGAACATCTCTCCGGTGTCATCAGGACCATCCACGACCTCAATCTACAATGGGAGACACAGTTCGTGGTGACACAGTTAGTGACTGAAAGGACATGATATTTAAGCAAAATAATTCTGCTATTGTTTACACAAACTAGCTAGAGTATTTGGTGTATATCAAGTGCAAGCTGGGGAAGAGGTGGTGGAAGTTCAGACGTACCTCCTCAGCCAATACTTTGACCTCGGCCTCTGTGTGAGACACTCCCACCAGATTACGGAAAGCAAGGTACTCCATGCTATGGCAGGCTGAGCACACCTGCTTGTACACTTGGTACCCTCTGCGAACACTGTGCAATACAAAGAGAGAGAAAAAAGACTAAATTGTATAACAGGAGACAAAAAGGGGTTGAGAAATTATTCTATGAAGGTCTTGTCTTTTACAAGAAGCTTTCTGTACAAAAAAAAATTACAGACAACTTCTTGTGAAAGACAAGACCTTCATAACAAAACAAAAACATAACTGAATACTATAACTACACACACCTGGCATGGTCAAGTGAAGACACCAATCCGCTGTGACTCCAGGGATAACTTGGGGGATGCAGTTCCAAGTCTGATGCCTTGACAGACTGATGAAGTGCCAGACCCAGACCAGCACCTCCTGCCGCCAGCACCCCAAGTGTTGAGAGGGCTGCTTTCTTTCCTCTGGTCAGTGTGCCAAAGGACATGTTGGCCTGAGGAAGGGAATAATTTATAAACGACTGTTAAAGAGTGTTCACCGCCGTTGGATATAACAGTGGAACCAAGAGATAGTTCGGACTATCATTTAATGTACAAAAAGCAGCATGTAACAGTGGATCGTTTGAATGTCCGAAACTTCTAGATTGCACGATGCAAGGTTAAGAAAGTGTTGAGCGGTCAATTGGGGTAACGTTAGCACAGGCTCTAACCGTGGACTGACCAGCTAAGCTGCCTAAACATAGAATGCTCAATTGAGTCCATATAATTTAGCCTCAGTGGCTAGCTAGCATCTCAAGCAAAGTTTAAGAACCAGGGACAGTCTGTCAGAAAAATACACTTCTTTCAATAACTGTTTCATAAGCCGGGCTGCGTCACATGTCATACGTTCAAGGTGAAACACTTAAGGTTTCTACACTTTGCAATATCATATCACACACCAATATAATCAACAGGCTTTGTCAAATAACGTTGAGGTCTTCCTCACTTGGAGTCAGCTAGCTACGCTAGTGGGAATGCCGTTGTCAAAGGTAATGCCAGCAAACGGACATGCTAGGCTGTGACCTTGCCTAAGTTAATACCTTATTAACTATAACTTCTGATTGTTTTACGAGTTCAGTACTTTCTCGTTGGCAACAGTATGTCTAATTACTTCTTATCTTACCTTAGACACACCGACAATGTTCTTGGCGTTGAGGAAAGTCCTACCGGCACTTGAGGACACGGCAAGCCGTAGTGCCGCCATGTTTCTGTTCACCGATTGAGAGAGTGTCACGTGGCCAATTTGACGTAACTACCCTACATCCGACCTACACTGAGAAAAACTACTCAGTTCTTACTAATAATCTAAGAAATTAATATCCTTTACAAAACACATCTTTTCGAAGAACATGGTCACAAATCCTTTAATCGCAGGAGTATTAGGGTTGCAAATTTCATTTTCAAATGGATATAATATTGAGATGTCAGGCGGTCAATCAAAATAATAAAAAAAGACTTTGGAACAGCTATTATCTTCATTCAACATTTTATTCCAAAACACTCAAATCTTCACATCTGCTGCTCTGTGTTAAAAGTGGATGCCACATTCTGCTGTTTCTTATGGGCCATAACTAAATGACTTTCTGAAAAAGAGATCACAATTCTGTTGAAAAGCATACAGAGGTTGATTAAAAATTGTCCAACGCCTACCCCGTGAGGCAAACAGCCCTTGCACATGACAGCAGTACACACAATTCTCTTGTCCTTCACCAATACTGATATTAGACAGCAAGTTTGAATATGTCAAATTAAGCTTCCACAGCTCATTTTCCATGACACGAGTCCACCCAGTGTCTATACACACCGAGCTCTCCAAAGCTTTGAGGCAACTCCCTAGAGCTTGAGAATGAATGGAACTACACAGGACTGCTGCTATCTTCCCTGAGAGCACTGCCAAGTGGTAGAACCATACATGATTAGACCAAACATCTTATATTAGGGGTTGGGCTCAATAAGTTCTGAATTCTTTTCTGCTTTAACCAAGAGCACTTGATATGCTGGCTAAACTGAAGAGTGGAGGGTCTGGTTTAAGACCAGAGGGAGTCGAGATATGGTGAGGACCACCTCAGTACCAGGGCTGGCGCTTACAGGCCCCCTGCCTCACAGGGCCTCTGCACATAGGCCCTTGGGCTCCTGTCCTGCTCATCTGAAAAACGTTGGGGGTTGGGGAAACAAAATGGAGTATATACCTATAGCATCACATCAACAACCCCCCCCCCCTCCCAAAACATCAAAGAACTCTCTCACATGATACCCAAGAAGTCCATGCCCTCTCATGGTAAGAAATCTGCCCAGTTTTGATGTAGTCAAATTTGGGCAGCAGTGGGCTATCAGTGGCTCCCCTGTAAGTTGGCCTGGAGGAGGGGGTTGGGGGGAGATTAGAAGGGGCAGAATGCAGCCGCCCCTTCTCATTAGTTGGCTTTGGCACGAAGCTGAGCCCTCTTTCCGGTGACAGCCTGGAAGCCGGTCTTGATGCTAGCGACAGAGCAGCGAGAATGACACGTCTCGCACTGCAGGAAATACAGACGTGTGTCCTTCTGTAGAATGGTGTCTGGAGAGCGACACGTGTGACAGGTGACGTATTCCTCTGTGAAAAATGGAGAGCGAGAAAGAGCATGACTGAATGAAACTGTAAGTGGATAAAAACGTCTGCTAAATGAATAAATGTAAATGTAAACATAAACTGAAACAAAGAAAGACAACACCATGGACATAGTCACAATCTACATTATTAATAATAACTTGCATGGCTCAATAAACCCAGTGAAATGCTCTCAAAGGCTGTTTTGTTGGTGATTTTGTAAAAATCCAAAATTTTGTGGTAAATACGATTGGTTGTTGATTGGCTGCTGTGAGAAAATCCCCTACCTATAGCACTAGGAATTTAGCACCTCTCCTGTGTATATCTGAAATTAAATCAACCATCCTTCTGGTAGCCTAGAAATCTAGACGCACCCTAGTGGCAGCAAATGTAATTTGCTGCCCGGGCTAGTCTAGCAACTCTCCGTTGGTTTGCGAGCTGGAAAAATGAAACTTCGATAGGGCCAATCACATCGTGTATAGAGACGTTAGGCGGGCTTAACATAATGATTGATGGAAGAGTTGCAACGGTTTGGCTTGAATTCCCTGCTATTTGAAAACAAAGAAGATGGATGTTGCTGTTGGCGAACAGCGTGACACGAGTTAAGCTTTTTTTAAGTTGGCAAAAGTTTGAACTAGCCATCTAGCTCCGCTGGTGGGAAAACGCATGGGACTCATGAGTTGTTGCGCTGTCCTATTGCGTGCAGAGGGAATTTGAAAGACAACCGATTATTCCGCCCCTCGGACTGAGCACTGCCAACGGTGAGTGCCCAGACCCTACATTTTTAGCTTGTCAGGCTATGCTTCTGGGGACATGCAACACAAACCTAAAATAACCTGGTAGAACCGCAATGAGTAACACCAGAAACTTTGTACACTAGTGCCCTTGATATGTAGGACTTCCACCAGTCATGTGTATGACGATAAACACTGTACTTGGTGAAGGCTCAGCAGCAATTTCATCAGGGTAATATTCCTCACTCATACACACTCACTTACATACAGTTAGTGCAACCCTCACTGTGTTTACAGCATGGCTCAGTCCTGCAGTCACCCGGACTCAAACCAGCAAAAAGCAGCACCTCGGCATCGGGAAGTTGAGCGTGCTAGCAATTGAGCTAAAAGTCCAAGCTGCTAGCTTGTTCACTAGCACAACTCTTAAGGCGTTGGGAGGGAGGTTTACACAACGTACATACTGCACAGCTACGTACCAGCTGGCTACTGTTACACCAGCATACGTACTTATATATCTTCTCAAGACATTACACCAGCATACGTACTTATACATCTTCTCAAGACATTACACTACCATACATGTAAGGGATAATGTATAGATCGCCGGTCATTATGGGGAAAATAAGTCCCGACAGGGCGAACCGGACCCCGACGCGCCAGCCCTGAAGGGGCTTATTTTCCCATAATGACCGGTGTTCTATACATTATCCCGCTTATTATACGGCTACTTGCCAAAACGAAAAAATAAACTCCACGATATGTCTCTTTACACTTAATTGTTACCGTTTCGTCGTGGCTTTTGCTGAGAAACAAATAGTTCACAACACATGCTGAACTTGATTCAAACATTCTTTAGAACACAGCGGATCAACCGTCTGCTTTCACTTTTGAATGAAGTTCCAATGCAAGAAGTGACCGGAATACTTGCGGAGTGATATGATTAGCAGCACAAAACCCGTTGCCATTGACAGCGGTAATTATATGTTTGCAGCGGTAATTACATGAATTTATTTTACCGTAGAACGTTGGGAAATCCCATTCAAGTCAATGGAGCGTTTTACTAGCATTGTGAAGAGCTGTATAATAAACTTATATATCTTCTCAGGACATTACACTAGCATACGTACTTATATATCTTCTCAGGACATTCTCTATCTGTTTTTGTTGAAATCTTCCCTTGATCACAAGCTGGTTATTTCCGTCGATGGAGCCGCTGGAAAAGAAAGACAAATGTATCTGTAAATTCTCTTGCATCTTTGCATCTACCCCTCAGTAATATTTTCCAAAATTCAATAAAATAATATTAAAAAGGTGCATTACCTTGTACCAAGCTCAGCCAATAAGAAGGCCAGTAGATGTTTAGGCTGACGATGCAATCTACATAACAAAAATTGAAATGATCAACTATGTTAACACAAAGAATAAAGAGTATCTGTAGTCAGAATACATAATAATTATAGATGTCCCTGCACCTACATACATACAGTATATCTATGAAAGTATCCATACAGTATGAAAGAATCATATCATAGTGACCAAAAAGATGGTGGAGGAGTAGGGGTGTCACGATTTCACACACACACACACACACACACACACACACACACGTGATGAACTGCGGTCAACACTCTAATTTTAGGCTGCAGCCAGTTAAAAAATACACATCAACCGACCAAAATCAAAGCCCCTCTTACTACTCTGAAATCACCGGTGTGGAAGTATTTTGTCGTTCATTCACGTCAAATAACACTAACTTAGCCTACTCAACTTAGCAAGTGAAAAGATGACTAGGTACGGTCCAAAATTACTTCAAGGCTTAAAATGCACATTGATAAGTACTCGTCGGACTGTGTTGAAACAATCAAATTATCATTCTGCGTTTCATTTCACTATGTTCACGTCTCTGTTTAATGTTTGTTCTGTTTACAACCTTGCGGTTGGAAGGGTTTCAAAATAAAAGGAGGATTTGGAGAATCGTGGCACCCCTATGCAAGAGGGTGCCTTAGAAATAATTCATGTCAACATGCGAGGGGGGAAATGAAAGCTACTGGAATCTATGCATAGCCTAATTTACTGAGACTGCGGCTGAACTAATCTTATCCAAAGACCAAAATATATTTTTCCCCTGCTGAGAGTTGGGGAAACTGCTATGCCCCCGGATAACTACTTCTCTCGTCCAATTAAGGCTGATGTCCTCCTATGCACTACCAGATACTTCAGGACACACAAGCACCCTTTTAATGGGGTCGATTACCATCACTATAACAGAGTTGAAGAATAATAAATTACTGGGAGTTAGACAACAATGCTTATATGCACACTTTAACCATCTTCAGAACTCACTAAGGCATAAAAACATAACTAGGGCATTTGAGGCTGGCTACTGACAGCTAGTTTTGACTCCTCTGGTGTTGGTGCATACCTAAAGCTATGAGTGAATACACCAAACATCACCTGAAGGTCTTTAAAAAAGGCTCTGTGGTGTACTAACATCTAAAATCCAACACCAATTTCTGGCACTGATCAATACTCTTCTGCTAGGGTGGACATCAAGCATATCACCTCTCGGATCCCTGGAAAGCACTAAACATAGCACTAATCCTCCTAAACATTCTATTCCGGAGCATTCCAAGACATTCCAGAATACAATGGAGGACGAAGCTCAGTGACTGACAGGCACACACTCACAGTTTGCAGATGTCTGTGAAGTTGACGAAGGAGGTCTTCTTGGTGCCCACACGCACCACCTGCGGAGGCTTCATGACAAACTTGCGCTTTTCTCCCGCCACCATGTCTGGGTTCTTCTCCCTCATGATGTTGAAGACTCTGTTCAGCAGCTGAGACAGAAAAAGAGGAATGTTTACACACGTACTGGGGATGCATACAAAATATTTATTTCCCCTTGTTTTATCCAGTGGAAACACATATACATTACAAATGAATACAATATGTCTGAAGAAAACCATATAGAAGTTTACTATTTATTTGTAAATGTAAGTGTAAACTGTTTGCATATCAAGTGCATTAAAAATATTCTAAACAAATCAATCACAAACGGCAGGTAAACATTGAGGCATTAGGAAAATAGCTCAGAAGAGCAGGCAGATTCAACCCTAAAATGGCAAAGGTGAGGAGTGCAACTGTAAAGGCGTGCATGGGATTTAGGATGGAGGCTAGTCTTGTTTGAATCAGCTCTTATCGGGATCCAACAGCAAAGCATTGTCATGACGTAGCGTAGCATAGCGTACCTCGTCGTAACTGTAGTCTCTCTCCGTCCCTGCCCAGGCAGGCCCCGTGATTGAGCTAAAGGTGATGCCGTCTGTGTTCTTGCCATCATCATCATCTAGAGCTGCAGACAAACACAAAGGCCTGACTCCTGGGTTCTTTTTTCAACATGCTAAAAAATTGCAGTCGTGACACTTTATCCACTTCTGTGTTTGAGACAATTCTCATCATTAAAATCTATCTAGCGGAGTACTTTTACTTAAATACATTTTTCAAAATCGTTTTCCTCTCCTATAATGTAAAACATGGATTAGAATATAATACTACTATGGATGACACAAGCATCACACTTCAATAAAGTCTTGGGAACACTGCAGTGAAAGCAAACTAGTGAAAAAGATCACAACACTGTTAAATATTTTCAGTTTTCTGCACTGTTTATCTAATTAATCAAAATGTGTATGCCTGTTTCAAAACATGGTGTTTAGGAATGTCTACAAACATGGAACTTATTCACATTGTGAAGCATTCGTTTGGCAAACAGAGAAGATCCAGTGCAATAACGATAACTCCCTAAGCTTTGCATAGATGACATTTAATATGTGGGTGGGTCTAAAACAGTCTCACCCAGATCCCCTAATTGACCTTTAAGGACAGTCATTCTATTGCCCAAAAGGACTCGAACGATGGACATATGAGGATGGGGCAGCAATATGTAACTTTTCCAGCGGTAAAAAAACTCAACTCTTGGGCCACAGTAACTCCACAGGTAGGGGGAACACACAGGCCACAGTAGCCCCATAGTTGTAGGAAACAAACAGAAGGGCTACCTTCATCCTTCTCCAGCAGCTCGCCGTCGTCCTGGAAGTCCACCTTCTTGGGTTTTTTCTTCTTGGTAGGCAGCAGAAGGTCTAGGTCATCCTCCTCCATTGGCTCTGAAATCTCACTCTCTATTTTTAGGTCCTGTTCGCCATCACATATACATTACAAAAAAAGTTAAACATTTAATGTAGATTCATTACTGTAATATTGATTCACTGCCTATTTCATTCCCAAGACCTTTAACAGTCAACTGCTTCATTATGGATAGCGTAAAACTAGCATAAAAATACTACTGACCTTTATGCCTTCCTCAATGTCGTCACCAAACACTTTCTTTTGTTTTTTCTTCTTTTTCTTCTGATTGAAGAAGTTCAAGTCATCCAGATCATCTGACGGCTCTGCAGATTTCAAGACCAATGTGGAAAACACATTGTTAACAATGGGCCTTAGATCTGAAACCCTAACAAGTATGGTTAGAGACCACAGCTAGTGAAATGTACACCACCAGGAAAATATAATGCATGTTCTGCCTTAGTATCATATTGAGGTGTGCCATGAATACTCAGAAATCTACCGCCCCTCAGTCTGCGGTCTGAACATTACACTGTTATGCACACACTTGTGTCCCTGGCCTCACCTTTCTTTCTGCCTTCATCCTCATCAGCGTCAAAATCCCTCTCCTCCTGCCCCTCCGGTTCCACCTCTTTGGGCTCCACGGGCTGTGACTCCTCCGTCACCCCATCTCCACCATCCTCTTCCAGCATGAAGGGCTTCTTCTTCTTCTTCTTCTTCTTAGTCATGGTGGGGTCAAATATCATCTGTGAAAAGGAAGAGCAATAGAAAAGGGGATACAAGTGAAATAGGCAGACACTGACAGTGAAAGACAGTCATTCTAGTCGGCGATGGCAACAGAGAGACTAATCTGAGATCGCTAACGTTAAACAAGAAACAATATTTTGGGCAAGCAGCCACACAGCCCTTCTAATAGTGCAGGAGCAATGTATCTCGATACTCTGCAATTTTAGACAAAAAAAGATAGTTTCTAGAATTGTATATGACATTAGTCATTGGATAATGGGTCATTGTAGTTATTAGGCCTAGCAGCTACCTTTTTGACACAATGATCTGACATTAGCGGCCCTGCCTATGGAATCATACTACTATCACGTTAAACTACATGACAGATGAACAGCCCCTCAAGAAACGTTAATGGCGCTTATGTGAACAATTGTGACAGGTTTTATTAAAGCCAAGTACGTGTAAGATAACTATAAATGAAAGGGTAAACAACCGTTTAAGCAATGGAACACCAGGGATGTCGAAAAGATTGCTGGCAATACTATTGACGCTAGCTAACACTCCAGCTAGCTAGCCATTTCACTAACGTTCATTTACTACTAGTGCTGGGGCAAGCAAGCTAAGTTGCTGATTTGTGCTCCTGACATGGCACGTGCGAAAGCCTGACACCGATGAAAAAACTACCTTGATTTGTAGCTGTCTTGTCAACTTAAGTAAACCTTTTAATTTCCGAACACAGGCATAACGAGTAGGCCGGAACATTCATAGTGGAATATATCACCCCGACTAGAAAATACACTTGATAGCTTGCTAGCTAGCTAACCAACGTAGCTTTAAACTAGCTAGCTAGATAGCAGCCTTGCTAGCTCGAGGCCGAAAGTCATAATGTTAGCTGCCGTGAGTAGCAAATAAAACTGTTCTAGGCTTGTTATTATCTGAACAGAGACATATTATTGTCATGTGTAAAAGTCGATCCGACAGCTCACCTCGTCTCCCGACATGTTTGCAGCTAGTTTCCAGATGTCTCTACACCAAAATGTTTTCAGATCAGTCCCTGTGAGAGCACCCTTGTGTTTCTTGCATCAGCAGCTAGTTTCCACTACGCACGCGTGTACGGCAAATGATTGGAGTGCTTGATGAGAGTCAGTGCCACAGTTCTACCACTAGAGAGAGTGGTTGACCCTTGCTCAAACAATTCAGCCTAACCAACAATACATGCAGAAAAACAAAATTACTTATTGGACTGAAACAAACAAAAATACCAAATAGAAATAGAAATGTTATTTATCCCTAAACAGAAAGTACACTGTGGTAGACTATCTGTCCACAGTGTCTAATATCAAACAGAGAAAAAACTTGACAGGTAGCCTACAGACTGAGAAACCACAATCTGGCGATTGAAAGAGGCAGACACTGCCAACCACCCTGGCTGCCCAGAAAAGAGAGACTGTGCACCCACTGCAGTCAAGGCATGGTAGAAACAGAGTTTCACTTTTTGAATGTTGAATTCAAAACAATCCATCCAAACTTTAAAAACTTTGAGAACAATCAAATTCTAGTGCCATAGAGAAAGGACGTCGTGCACACACACACAGTCTCAGTAAAACATATAGACTCAGTAGTTTATTCAAATCTCATATAAGAAACTATAAGACAGAAAAAATACAACAACAAAAAACACCAAGGCTCTGGGGCATTCAGTAGGCTAAAAAAAGACTACATGCAGTCCATCATTTTGTCTTAGGTCTGGCTGGGTGTTCACAGGGCTCTGAGAAGACCCTACAGTCTATAGTGCATTCTTAAGTACATAGCCTACTGTAGTCTTCATTGGGTGCGGCACAATTTCATAGCATTTTTTTTTCACTGGCTTTACCAAAATCACTGTAGCATACACATAGAAACACATCAAGGTACTGTATACTGTAGGTCTGAGTTGTAGGCCTATTGTTGTGAATATGGGGCTACGGTAGGTAATGTGCAATGATGGAGTTCCCTCAGATAGTTGTGGTCATTTGCTGTGGTTGTCTGACAAACATGCACATCACTGCTCACTGGAAAACACAACTTATCCTATGTTTATTTTCCCCCATTGATAATAGTTCATTTTTGACAACTCTGTATTGCTGATAGCCATATCATTATGGTAGCCTATATCAATTCACTGTCAGAGTATATTTGTAATGGCTTTTTTGTGAATTCATGATATTACTGTATTACAATCATTTACAGTACCAAAAGTGGCACATTTTTACCAATAGCCATGCGGTTAACCTGGAAGTTCTCTGGGCAATCAAATACATCGGTAGCCATTGTCAATATTGATTAGGACTACACTAGGACATGTTGATATCCCAGAAAATGATAGAGATGGAGAAACAACATAATTAAACTCGCATACTTGAGAAATACCATTCATTAGTGAAATATTTGGTCATTTACGCTTGGCACATTTTGTTTCAGATCATATAAAGGTTATATATGCACGAAAGCAATGACTTGAATGTTGTGTCAACCACATGGCAAGAGTAATGACTTGGACTGGCATGAATGATATTGTGAATCATACCAACTGACCGATACGTATGGGACTTGGTGACTTGCTTTAGTAGGCTACCTCATAATAGCCCATACAATTCCAACATGTCCTGGTTGTAATGAAAAATGTTGGAGTAAGTGCTTATTTTGGATGTTCAGAGTAAAATAACTTCTGCTGGTGCTGGTAGACTAACCTAAAGGGGAGTTTATACAGATTTGATAAGAAATCACGTCTGACATATTAAATCATGTCCAATGACCAATATCACATGACATACATTTCCAAGTCTGAACCCCTTGGATGTATTGGAACAAACAGCAGTATGCTATGGGGTTTCCTATTTCATGCAGCCATTGTGGTCATGCATACCCATACATGTGTGCTTATGTGGAAGACCACTTTAACAAGACCTGGGCCTTTTCCTTTTCTATTCACATTCACACACACACACACACACACACACACACACACACACACACACACACACACACACACACACACACACACACATACACACACACAAACTCACACACGTACGCACACACACACACACACACACACACACACACACACACACACACACACACACATACACATACACATACACAAACATACACACACTCTCTCACACACACACACACACACACACACTCAAGCATAAATACAAACACATACACACACACACACACACACACACACACACACACACACACACACACACACATACAAATACACATACACATACAAATACAAATACACATACAAATGAGTGAAATGGCACCCCCCAGTGAGGTGACCGGCTCATGACTGCATCCTGTCCCAGAGGAGGTCCAGTAGTTGGCAGAGTGGCTCCCCACCTCTCTCACCCTTCGGCTCCAGTAATGTGGCAGCTTTTGAGGGACGTCGCCTGCCCTCACTTAGTCTCTCTGGGGGTTTAGGTGGGGGATTAGGAGAGGGGAAAGGTGGGGTGGCACTCAGTCATCTTCCTCCTCATCCTCGTCCTCCTCCTCGTAGACGTGGGACGGGTCGTGCTTGAGGCAGTTGTGCAGATAGTGGACAAGCGTGCGGCTCTGGTGCTGGAGGCTACGGGCCTCCCGAAGTGTGTGGCCCTCGTCGGGGTACAGTTGCAGGGAGTAGTTGGCCTCCACCTTCACCAGCCGGCTCAACAGCTCAGCGCTGTGCTGGAAGTGGACTCGGGCTGTCGCACACACGCACACGCACACGCGCACACACACACACACATACACATGTCATGAACATACAGAACATGTGCAGAAAGAAAAAATATGAGCTTGTTTAATGAACATAGAGTTACCACAGCACACACACACACACACACACACACACACACACGCACGCACACAGACACAGAAACTGTACTAAAAATTAAATGTATGTCTAAAATGATCTATTCTAAAATCAACTTACTTATACAGAAAATGAAATAGCACACATTAAAACTTAATAATCCTACTCTTTATCCCACTCTTTCAAGAATGTACAAGAACAACAGCAGGAAATCAATGAAGATAATATTTCCTCTCTATTGAAACCACTTCTCCTCTGATTAAAATCATTGATTTGGGCTTTTTTACATTCATAGTGCTTACCATCTGCTGTTCCATGCAGTAGAAGAAACTGCTCATTTTTTAATTTGGTGGAATCCTCTAGGAGCGAGGCCGCCTGCCGAGACACAGCAATCACACAAACAGCATGAACTATGAGACTGTCGTAAAACTGGTGAAATCTTAGTCGGAGTCAGACAATAACGTCTGTCTGTGTACTTGCAGTGCAACAAACTCCATGAGCTCGCAGTTATAGATCTGGGCACAGACATAGTTAAAGTATGTTATGGTTATGGTTATGGTATTTTTGTCCAAAGTAACTTACAGTGTATGAACACTAGAGTTAAAAATAATACTTGAAAAGCCTATATTGAGCATAATAGTAATAAAAACAACCATATCCACAACAATAGTAAATATCAACAACATGTATGCACAATGCATGCATGAGTGAGCATATAAAAAATGTAAATGTAAATCAGGTTTATTGGCCAAGTATACTTGTGAATGTGTATGCGGTGTTGTGAAAGTTCACTTTTTTTTTACCACATAAGCATGGTCCTCCTTATCAGGGAGCCCGAGATACCTCTCTGAAAAAGCAGCACCTGCACACACATATGACTCATCACTACCTTGTACATCCCCTATGAAAACCCAGTTTTAAAACAGACATATTTTAGAGACAAAAGACAGTTAACATGACTGTGATGACATGACAACATAACTCTGCCTTTGGACTTTGCTGCTGAGGATATCGTTTTGTATTGCAGGCAGCTTTCATGAATAATCTTTTTGCCCCTGCATGTGCCAGTGAGTAGGCACTGAGTGTAATTGTGATGCGATCTAGGAAAACCCTTAACATGGTGCACTCAAAAATCCTTGATTTTTCAAACCCCTCTGCTGAATTTTCACCAAGAAGATTCTGGACACTGTCCCCTAGCAAAATCCTTGATACCATCCTCCCAAAATCTTGGACATTGCTAGGATGGTATCAGAATCATAAATTGCACCAAGGGTTTTCCCAGATCGCATCACAATTAAGGCAGAGGTGGGCTGAACGTCCTGTGTATGGCAGAGCAGAGCACTAGCAGCAGGTGCTGCAGAGGAGAGGTCAGGGCGAATGGGACAGATCGATCATATCTGTATGCCACGGGGCGCACTGGGGTGAAACAGAGTGATGGCTCACTATAGAGTTTGAAGTCCGTAATGGGGGCCACTGCGACCCCGCACTTGAAGAGTTGATTGGTGCCAGCCAGCATCTTCAGGGTCAAGTAGCCTCCAAATGCCTGTCAGAGGATGACAATGTATATCAAAGTCACTGGAGACTTCTGAGAACCTTTTTTACTACTGAACTATTCCTCTATAAAGGTAGCCTGTTTTGATGTTGCATTAATGGTTTATGGGTTTGGATAGCAGTGCATGCTTTGTGTGTTTTCATATAATGTGAGCTATTGGATGCCAAAAGATCCTTTGGATGGATCTATCTGTCTATCCATCTATCTGTCCATCTATATGTCTACCTGTCTATCCATCTATCTATCTATCTGTCTGTCTAAACTATCTGTCTATCTGTCAGTGTTATATTTTCAAATGTGTTCAATTATATATCGTAAACATGGCAATTACCAACCATTTCGTTTGAAAATTCTAAAACAACGATGTTTTTTCATACTTCAAAATAACATTTGATAAATGAACCTTACATTTTTCAGTAGCCATACTGTAGGTGTGTAGATTTGAACAAAATCTTGTTTGGTTCTTACCGGGGCTTTTACTGCCTGAAATATCAGATTTTGTTTACCACGCTCGGAGTTTAGTGCTGGGCTGGTGGGTGCCTATTTGCAACCTTCCTCACGGCACATCAACGGCCGTGAGAAAGGTTGCAAATAGGCACCCACCAGCCCAACACTAAACTCCGAGCGTGGTACGTACAGTATCTGATTTAGATACTCTTATGGTGTGGGTGCTTGCATTTCTATAGGAATCTGCCGTCTTGGTTTGTATAGAAATGAATATTAAGTGACACATACACGTAAGAGGTTGGAAATACGGGACGGTTGGTAATAGGTGACGTTCCTATATAGTATGTATTTTACTCTGCCTGAGGAAATAAGAAGAGTAGATACCTTTCCATAAAGAGCCACTCTTCTGCTATCAATATAAGGCAACCGCATCAACCACCTGCAACAGAGAAACACACACACGGCATGGCGCTCTACTAAACTCATTTCACCATTTTAGAGACCAAATAAAGAACTTCCTGCTAATGACATCACTCACTCCACCACGCCGAGCTGGTCCTTGACCCTGAGTGGCCCAGGTTTGCGAGCGTCCAGCAGGCCCACCTTCTGGCCTCTGGCCCCCCTGCTCCTGCCGTCCACCCAGGCCACGGCCGTGCTGTGGGAACTGGACAGCACATGCGGCCAGTCCAGAGAGAACTCCTCTGTCACCAGCTGACTGCCTGGACTACCGTCACTGTGATAGAGAGAGAGAGAGAGAGAGAATAGAGACAGAGATAGAGATTGAGAGAGAGAATGGAGACAGAGAGAGAGAGAGAGAGAGAGAGAGATGGAGAGATAGACACATATTGTTATCACATAATATCACATATTGTTCTATGATTCTATGTTATTTTATGTTCTGATTTTTTTCTAGACATACAGTATATTGTTTGCTTTGGCAACACTTTCTTTATGAATGGTCATTCCAATAAAGCTTTTTGAATTGAATTTGAATTGAATTGATACAGAGAGAGAGAGAGAGAGAGAGAAAGAGAGAAAGAGAGAAATTAAGAAAGATATGAAGCAGAAAGCAGTAAATCTGGAACAGGAGCAAAGGATGGAGGAAAGCAGCAGAAGAAAGAGTATGTGGACATAACGCTGGTATGCCAGTGGAGATTGAAGGTTTAATATTGTCTCTAAACTTTCTCAGCAACTCAGTACAGATGATCAAAACCTCACCAATCAATCCTGGAGGAAACTAGGAGGCATTGATATAGAGTCAAACCTTCAACACAATGTTTAAACAAATTTGTCTTGTGCCCACAGCAGAATAGCTTACATTGACTTAATGCCAACTATAATCTAATCACTGTACTGACTCACCTTCTCTGCTACCCTCGCAAGCAGCCCTCACCATGCGCACCAACAGCAGAGAAAGCTGCAACACACTGCTGCTCACTGCTGCTGCTCAGTTTCATTTTTTGTTCATTTAGTTTTAAGGGAGAGCAGGGAGCCATTGTTTTAAAAAGGACTGGAAAAGACAGGGTGTATGGAGTGTATGGATATGGAGGACTGGCTTACACAATAACCAGGAGAGGGAGAAGGTCCGCCTCATAGCCTCTGGGCAGGGAGAGCTTGATGTGTAGATCTGTACAGAAAAGACAAAGACATAAAAACAAATAAAAAGTGAAGCAGAGGAACGGCGAAGAGTCGTCCTCGGTCATTTGGGGGGGGGGGGGGGGGCTGTGAGAGGGATGCTGATTGAGGCCGCAGGCGGGTGCTCGTGTTTAGGTAGGAACTAATCAGTATTCCAGCCCCTACCTCCAGAGGGGCTCTTAAGCACGGCTAAATGAGTTCCCCTGAGCCGCCCGCATGCCTGCACACTCACACACACCCTTGTACACACACACATACAAACACACACACACACACACCCACACACACCCACACATAAAAAACTCTCTCTCTCTCTCTCTCTCTCTCTCTCTCACACACACACACACAAACACACACACACACACACACACACACACACAAACACACACACACACACACACACACACACACACACACACGCATACACACACTCTCTCTCTCACACTCTCTCTCTCTCTCTCACACACACACACACCAACCCTCAGGCAGATGATCAATGACACAAACATAGACGACCAATCACAAGCACCCTCACAGCAACTAAGAAATTGGAGAGTGACACATCAGAATATGCTGTCCACACACAAATACATGGGCACAAAAATGCACCTTTGAATGAACAAAGTGTAACGGATGCCAGCTAGCTTAGCTGTGCTTGTGGAACGTTGGTAAACCTCACTCCCCGATGCAGGTTCAACACAACGCAGGTTACAAAAGCATACTGTATATTCATAAAAATATAGACAGACACACAAACACACACACATACCTATCTATACAGACCCCCACCCTCACACACACAGACACACACACATACACCCTCTGAGACAGCAGGAACCCAAGTTTCCTGTTCCCCCTGGATCTCATTAGTAAATAGAAACAATTACACAATCAATAGTTATCAAGACTCAATCAAGACTTATCTTAAATTTGTCATGATTTCTTTTTTCCCCCAACGAGGCCAATAATGCAGTGTCCACAATTTGCTCGGGGGCAGCCGTGGCCTACTGGTTAGCACTTCGGACTTGTTGCAGGTTCGAACCCCGACCAGTAAGAACGGTTGAAGTGCCCTTGAGCAAGGCACCTAACCCCTCACTGCTCCCCGAGTGCCGCTGTTGATGCAGGCAGCTCACTGCGCCGGGATTAGTGTGTGCTTCACCTCACTGTGTGTTTCACTAATTCACAGATTGGGATAAATGCAGAGACCAAATTTCCCTCACGGGATCAAAAGAGTATATATACTTATACTTAGTGTCCCTAAAGAAAACAGTTAAAGGCAGGGAACCATTTAGTTTCTCCTGCATAAGCATGCTGTCTTCCAAATGCTTCCATAGATAGCTTTGTAGAAGCCAAATGAATTTACAAAGACTACTTACAAAATACTTTCCCTCCTACTTCCAAATGACAAAACAAATAATCACTATAACTTCAAAAACATATATTACTATTACCTTTCAGTTTATTACATTCATAAAGGTTTGTTTCTACTTTCTACTTGCGACCAATATCATGGCCTAACAATTGGATCGAAAAACACACACACTTACACACACTTACACACACACACACACACACTTACACACACACACACACACACACACACACACACAATGACATGTAAATCGCCACCACACCTACAGTATATCCCATGTCTGCGCAAACACACAAGGGAGCCTGGGTCCTACCGTAGCTGTCTGATGAAAGCGTCTGGTACAGGGTCTCAGGAAGACGCTTGGCTCCAAGAGCAATAGCCAGCGGTGCATTGTCCTCCAGGACTGTGTATCCTAGAGACCACACACACATACACACCTATAACTGGAGCACGTCATACTGCATCTCCATTTCACCAGTGATGGGCAGGCCACTTACAAAATGTAGCTTAAACATACACTACAATCTGGGGGCATGAATATGGGGACTCATGAACATGCCCTCAGAGTGTAGCACTGTAGCTGCCTGGAAACTCCAACTGTTGGCTGCAGCAACTCGAGTTTTCAAGATTTTTTTTCGTCCCGGTAGTACTCATGACCTCAAGAATCAGAGATCTATGAAAAATCACTGGATTTCTCCTTTAAAAGTAGCTTATAGAGTAGCTTGTAGCTTAGCTCATACATTTTGCCCATCACTGCATTTCACCTTGTAATGCACAGGGTTGTCAGGATTTTGACAAAGCTAGGCATGAGAACATCACCCATTAGATTTTAGACTCATGGTCTTCAAATAAAAACAATATCACATGCACTTAAATTTAGAGCCATTGAAGAGTGGTGCCCGGGGAACCGTAGGGATGGCTATCAAAATATGAATTCAAAATTTCAGCCATTCAAATAATGCATAAAACACTACTAATTCATCTAAATGTTCTTGGTGCATGTGTTTGCTTATTAAAGAAATTAAGTTTAATGATCTCCTCATAGCTTGGCCACAAGTAGAGGGTCAGCAGTTCTCTTTTCTATGGTGTACGTGTAAAACTTTTTTAAAAAATCATTTAGAATTGGATGTCCAGGAATCTCCAGGTCAGTGTCTTACAAATGATTATTTGGCATCTGTGGTCTGACACTGCCCTCTAGAGCCTACTGTAGCCTACTATGTCTGTACAATGCCATAACTTTTTTTTACTTAATGCTTTTAATGTGACATGATAGTGGGAGACTGATAGGTGAATGGGAGAGGGAAATGACCCGGGCTGGATTCGAACCCAGGTCCCCATGGGCACATGGACCCAAATAAGGGATGGGCACTGTAACAAGTTGCGCCACAGTGAAATGGGAAGTAAATCCCATGTGATTTTGTCTCTGCTAATAGTCCTCAATCAGTCTTGGCCACAGGGGAGTGTGTGTCTGTATACACTTACTGGAGGGGTCACTTGTGCCATGAACAGTCACCTTAGGCACTCCAGGCCCTGTGAAGGTCACACAAATATAAGATTAGTGAGAAAGGCTGAACATATTATGGATTTCCCATTCACTCATCCATGACAGGACACACATATCCTGAGCCTTACCTAAGCAGTGGAGGATGAAGTAGGTGAGGTTAGGACTGAACTGGACTCGGAAGAAGTTACAGTCGTCTACGAGGCCACAGGTCAGGCACTGCCTCAGGAAAACGCCACCTAACTCTGCGCTGCACGAGACAAACGCCGACAAGGTCACAGGACCACAGGTAGACAGAGTATCTCACGTACAGGATTTGGTACATCCACTTGGAATGTGTGATGGAGAGAGGAGGAGAGGAGCGCACAGTAATTCTCCAGAGCAGCGGTTCCCAAACTTTTCCCCCCGCGTACCACCACCTACATTCCGACTCGGCTCGCGTACCCCCACCATCCGACACATAAACACATAAAAACGTAACGAATTCTATAAACCCCCCCCCCCCCCCCCCCACCTTTAACTACCTGAAGTTTGTTAAATGTAAAGCCTAGCTTAATGTTACCTTTCTTGCCCATCTGAAATAACTCCTAGCTTTGCTCCTTCCCTCCTTTCTGTTTTTGTTGTTTTCAAAAACCTGTTATATCCGCAAAACTTTCCCTCCACGGACCATCCAACGCATTCAAAAGTAACGCATTCTATTAGCTATTCCAGGCGTCATGTTTAATAAGCTGCCCTTTTTTTGATGAACACATACAGAGTTTATAAATTATATCCTTTAATTTCATGTTTCCATATCATTATGACCTGATTCGAAATTGTGTATTTATTCATGAATTAATCACAAAAGATTTAAAATGTTAATTTTACACCTGTCCGCCATAGCCCTTTTCATCTCGCGTACCCCCTAGAGCCTAGAAGCAGCTCGCGTACCACCGGGGGTACGCGTATCACAGTTTGGGAATCCCTGCTCCAGAGAGTTAAATAATGACCTGGACCTGATGCTGAGAAAGCCATTGTTCACTCTCACTGTTTTGCATAATGACTTTGACCTACAAATAACCAGCCACATACCATTACGAAATGCCCAGAAGCTCTTGGGTTGGTCTGCAGTTAATCCCCATTTTAAAAACCCACTCTCTACAACCCGGCATTCCTCCATCCCCAAGCCATGCAATAAAACAGTAGTGAAACCCTAGCCAATGACAGAATAGGGAGCGCATATAAATCAAGGGGGGCACCGATGACTTTCTCCCATCCAGGCAGCCTGTGCCTCCATTGATTCGGACGCATCACTGGCCCTATCTGCCATAAATGAATTAGGCGGGCTGCAAGCCTAGAGCTCAAAAAAAAAAAAATGTTCTGCCACGCCTTGTGCCTTTCCTACCAAGAATATGAATACCATGGCCTTTTTCCTCAATTCAATTAAACTCAAACCAAGTGAATCTAATTGATTTTAATGGCTTTCTAATATTCCGACAGCTGTGTGTGTGTGTGTGTGTGAAGCCATCGTCTGAGAATTAGAAGTACAGGATATCTGTTTTCTCCAGAATCTTCTCTAATAGATTAAATGAAGTCTGGATTAGGCAGATATTACACCAACCAGAGAAGGGCGACACATTATGAAAGCAGAAGATGAGGTGGTGTGCAAATACGGTCAGGCACATTCTGATGCAAATGTGTTGCAGAAATGGAACAGAGGAGGAGATGAGCCAGGCGTCACGCGGTGTGCGTGCGTGTGTGTGTGTGCGTGTGTGTGTGGGTGGGTGTGTGTGTGTTCAATTATGGATGAGATGCTGCAGCGCAGACCCTTACCTGTACAAGTGTCGGCTCTGTCTGGATTCCTCCGTGCTCAGGAAGTAACTACAAGTAAAGAAAGCGAGATAGACAAGGTCTCAGATGGGCACAATGTGCTACCTCCAGATGTGGTGCCCTGACAGGAGTCTATTCTAACATTCCTCATGCCACCATACGTGTGTGCCTGGTAGAAATAACATGTCCCATATGGGCTAACAAACAAGGGCCATATTATTAATTTTACGTTGGGGACAAAGATACATGGAGATCTTCTGTCAGGTAAACAGATGATTCACTAACAACGATGTATAACTTAATGTAGAGGAAGTCAACACCTGCAGTTTTGTTTAGAGGAAGCAATGGTTCTCCCATATGGGTATAAAGGCAGGCAGAGACCATCTGGTGCATGCATCACATATACACACCCCCTTAGCAGTGCTATGTAGTTGCAGTCAGTGTGGCGCCAATGCAGAGGTGTCACAGACCTGACCTCAACCACCTTCACAAGTTTGGAGTTTGTAAGTCACTGCTGTGATAACATATGCTGATGGGACTTTGGAGACTTTCAGTTCAGACACCCTTTTTCCGTGCGGTCATATTCAATGACCGAATCCTCTAAATGCCACCATCACTGTAATTTCAAAGGCGTATAATCTCATAGCACTTAAGTGTTATTATCTCATTCCCAGAAAGTCAATTAGCAACTCTACAATTACTGTCCATCACAGCTGATCTGAATTTAAATTTCTGTTCTGTTTTAATTAAATGTCGCCTCGGTTCCCAATAAACGGCTCTGACTATTTTTTTCACTCTTGTTTCCTGGATTCAATCGCTCAGCATGGCTTCTCGATAGGCACATAAAACAAGGACGCACAATGAAAAATGACTCTGTGCCCATTCAGCACTGCAGCTTCTCTAAGACGGTAAAACGCAGCACCCTGATTTAAACACTTCCGAAGGCTCTCATACATTTTCCCAGCTTCCTCGTCCAGCGCGCAGAGAGAGGTGACATCCCAGTTGCCCGATGTCAGGAAGCGAGGGGAAACAGATGAGAGAGCAGGCTGCACGAGAGCAAATATGAAAGAGAAAAGGGAGAGAGTGACAGAGAAGAAAAAAGGAGAGAGAAAAACATTAAAAAGCAGGAAATGAGAGTCGACGCTGAGATGCCATTAAAGATAAATTACAGAGGACGAGAGGGGGAGGGAAAGAGATGTGAGTGGGGAGTAAATGAAAAGTGAAGAAAGTAAAACAGAAAGACAGAAAATATACACAGCCTGAATATGTAGAGAGCCTGAGCTTATAAATCAGATCAGTCTTTTTTTATCTTAACATGTAAGAGAAATTGTTACAATAACATGCAGGCAGCACAGACAAATGACAAATGACGCAACTGGTAGAATTAGCAATGATAATTCATTGGTCTTGCATTATGTTCCTCCTCAATCTGTCAGCTAATGAACAGGACTATGGACCCCACATGGACAGTGTTTAATAAATAAGACAGCAATGATAATATATCATATATATTGTCATCATACAGTATAGAGTGGACATGTGGTTCACGCAGGCACATGATACATCTGAACACCCACCTGAGAGGAGAGGCTTGCAATGTGGCGGAACTCCCCACGGGCTCCTTGCTTGGCAGGAAGTGTCAAGTAAAACACAGAGCCATCTGCTGAGAACAACGGCACCTCCTGCATGCAAAGCCATCAACATCAGTCAGGCCACAATATTGTTTTGATGGACAGCATCATGGGTAAATATGTGTTATGTAAAAACGTGTGGGTGCCATTGATAGGAAAGGACTAAACACTACAATGTACCTGCTGTTGAGTCAGCCAGAAGTCCACGGCCATTTTGTTTTTCTGGGGATGTAACGGGATAAGACAGACGCTAAAAGACCCAAAAAGATACTAAGACCTTTTTAAAGCTGAGATTGAGCAGAGGTGACAGTATATGAAAAACCTTGCAGCTGTGAGAAATGTGAAAATGAAATACTGAGAATGGGGGGGGGGGGTGGGCAGAGAGAGATAGGGAGAGAGGGGGGGTGAGAGAGCAAGAGAGGGGAAGACTAAAGAAGATTAAAAAGTGAGGATGACCTTTAAAGTTCAGTTGGACAGAACCAGTTTCCAAGGGAGAAAGGGAGTTAGACAATTCCCTCAAAATTATCTGGCATAGAAGGTGAAAGGGGACTCCCAGCTTAGCAAGCAGAATAGAGAGTGGGTAAAAATCTCCAAGAGCTGCACAGCTAAAGGCACTTAATGGGCAGCTGATGCTTGACCTGTGTCCTCTCACCTCAGAGCAGGCCCCAGTAGTCGCCTCACAAACGGAGAGCACTGATTGGTTCTGGACCCGATTCAGCCAGCGCACAGCTAGCTGAGTGCTACTAATCCAGCTGACCATCGAGATGTAGCTGTCTCTGACACAGACACAGATAGAGTAAAAGGAACATATGAGCACAAGGAAAAAGGCTGAAAGAGAGCAGGAGAAAATAAGACGAGAGAGGCAGACGCTGGGTTTTAAGAACTGCCATGACAATGTTTCAAAGAGAATTATTCAGCATTAATCAGATGCAGAGCACAGCTCAGTGCCATGACAGCACAATTAGGTCAACTCTCTGTCTAAGTCTGGAGGGGGGTGCATCAGGGACCAGTACCTGGCCCGCTGAGAATCTGGGGGGATCATCTCCACTGTGTGAGCAGGCCCATAGAGATTCACCACAAAGAGCCTGACTGAGGAGATGTGAGAGCCTGCCTGCGTAAAAAGCACAGATGAAGGCACACTCAGAGCATCTGACAGAAAAAGGAAACATTAAAAAGGGAGCATCCCAAGCTCCCCAGCACTTTTTAAATTTTTTATGGAATGGAAATGAGGCCTTGCCTTAGGGTATGGGTATAAGATATTGGAAGGGTATATTCCACCCAGGAAGTGAGGGATCTCCATTAGAGGTGTGGCAGAGTTGTTGATCGTGAGGTACGCCAGACGGGCACCATCTACCGACCACCAGAGAGCCTTATACGACAGCAAAACCTCCTCTGAAATTTTAAATAAGGATTTACATTTAAAATCACATCTAACTCCTCTAACGCAGTGTTTTTCAACCTTTTTTGTGCCACGGCACGCTTTTGACACTTAAAATGTCCCACGGCACACTAACATCCTGTGTGAAGAAAAAATAAACATACCATAGCCTAAAATTTCCAATAATACACAGATATGGCCTTATTATGGGTTCTATGCAAGACCTGCTCAATAAAACAAGCGCCCTCTGTTTCATTTGTAGGTGACTATATCTAATTTAATTGTTGTCGGACTGGATATGTGATGATTCTGTGAATACTGGATATGGGGCCCCCATTGTACAATGCCTGCATACCACAAATAGTGCAATCATACAATCAATGAGAGCATGTGGTTATAAATTCTTTGATGCAACAGTTGCTTTTCTGGACCAGTGAGTAACATTTGGGTAATTTTCTGCGGCACACCCGATGATCTCTCACGGCACACTAGTGTGCCCCGGCACAGTGGTTGAAAAACACTGCTCTAACGGTTTAAAAGGTAGTTTTAAAAAAAAGCCAGCATATGAAGACTAAAGTGCACACATCTCAACCCAGAAGCATTGTTATCTTCAATGGTGGCTTTATTTCACTGATATGACTAACATTATAACATCTCCAAATATATGTCTTACTATTTCCAATATGCTAGCAATTTTGTAAAAAGTTGAAAAAATTAACCTTCATAGGTCCAGTCGGTCACGCCATTGACCACAAGTCCCTCCCTGCCTGTTGAGGTGAGGCGCATTGCTCGACTGGACACATCTGGCTGGTAGTAGATGTCATTGTCAAAGACATAGACCTGACAGCAACAGCAGAGAAAGAGAGAGAGAGAAAAGGGAGAGAGAGAGAGAGAGAGAATAATAGGGTGGTATCAGGAACAGATGGACTCGATTACCATAAATTCTATTTACATAGAGGTCCAAGGATAAGTGATAAGGTTGATTCACAAACACACAAAAACACATACTTACACACAAACATACACCCCCCATACACACACACACACACACACACACTAGCACACAGAAAAGACATTCTTCTTGCTGCTAAGTATTTGTTAATCCAATCAACTTAATAAGGAAGCGTGTTTTTTTTTTGTTGCCTTTCCATTTTAACTATCTCATTCAAAACACATAATATTCTGTACGCATACAACATCAAGTCCAAAACCATAAACAAAACCATCCATTACATCCCACTGCTCTCCATGTAGGCTTCCTGTGGCACCTGGCAGAGCATCAGTGGGAGGCGAGCCGCCTGTCCCTGCTCAGATAGGAGAGAGCGGGAGAGAGCGGGAGAGAGCGGGGGCTGACTTACCAGCTGGCTCCCCTGCGGCCCCCACTCCGCATACTGAAACACAGCCGTCTCCTCATCTGGTGGCGTGAGCTCCGCGACGTCCCTGAAACACATGCATAGGCACGCATACACACATACACACACACACGCACGCACACACACACACACACACACACACACACACACACACATAACACATACACACACATAACACATACACGCACATGCACACACACACACACACACACACACACACACATGCACACACAGACACACACACACACACACACATAGATACAACCTATGAGTCCCTAATTAACAGTGACATAGCCATTCCAAAGAGCATCACAGCAGAAAGCTGCACTTCACAGGAGAGCTTGTTCAGAGCCGGTCCATGCTGATGTTGTGCTTTGCACTAAGAGGTAGCATAAGGGAATACAAGATGCAAGTGGCAAAACATTCACCGACAAATGCACAAAAAAATGCAACAAAGACCAAACAGGCACACGCGCGTTCTGTTCATGCATTGCAGGAGACAACTTCACTCAATGCTCAGGCACAGGTTTTACCTCCAGGAGCAAGCACACACACGCACACACACACACACACGCACATACAACTCATTTTCTACAAGGCATTCCCTTGCATCTCGCCACTGCACTGCTCTCTGTCTCAAACGCGTCCTTGTGGGACTTTGGTAATCTTCTATTAACTACTCGGCAGTAGCCTCGGGGTTGTTGTAGACAATAGAAATTGAGCACAACAGTCCCTTGACGGGGGAAGGCTACGAGCAAAAAAAACTTTGAAAGTGCCTCAAAGTGAGTGGCGAACACTTCTGTCCTTCTCTAATGGAATAGGAACCTTGGGAGCTGATAGCCATCATCCTGCCAGCTCTCTCTAATGTGGAGATGTTGTCACTGAGAGAAGGAGTGGAGGGAGGCCCTGACAGAAGAGAAAGTGTGTGTGTGGGCGTGAGGGTGAGAGAGACAGTGAGGGATCTGCACAGGAGGCCTCCTGACAGAATCCTCTAGTGGCTTTCTGTGCTGTTTTGTTGCCGTTTCATTCTGGTTGCTGGAGTGTTGGCCGTGCCCATGCGCAGTGCACAGGTGCAGCCCATGCAGTGGGGGGGGGGGGGGGGGGGGGGGGTCCAGCCCCTGACACACTACCTACCCACTGGCCACAGTGTGGATGGCATAGCTGGCAGTGAAGGACTGAGAGAACACCTGCAAAAGGGGGCAGAGGACAGAGTGGATGCCACGCATGCACACTGAAGTGACCGTACACACACACACACACACACACACACACACACACACACACACACACAGACATGCATGCACACGCGCACACACACACACACACACACACACATCCACACGCACACACACACACACACACACACACACACACACACACACACAGAGAAACATTCACGCCAACATACACACACATATGCACACACACACACACACACACACACACACACACACACACATGCACACATGCAGACTATAGTCATAAACATATGGCATATGACATTTGGCAGTTTCACACTGCGATAACATACACTTAAACCGCCTCATGAAACAGTGTGGTATGAAAGCCACAGGTGAAACCGACTGAGGTAGAACAAAGCTGGCTGGTGGGATCATGAAGCAAAGCCATCTCAGCCTGACTATTACACACGCTTATAGGGAGCTTCAGTGGTCATTAGCATCAAACTATTTGATTCTGCATGGCAGGGGGTTGCATTCTGAGAGGAAATCTCTTGCAATTGTGCCCTTTGAGGGGATTGGGAGGAGAGAGAGAGACAGGATTACATCAGAGGAAGTGAGGTCGCCCTGCAGGATGGGCAGGGGAGAGAAGCTCTGCGTTAGTGTGATAATTAGCGCTGATACCTCTGACATCCCTCCGAACAAAAAGGATTCCCATGTGCCAAGCAGCCTCTAGCCGCTAGCGCAACTCCAACCGCAGGATTAGCGCGCAGAAAGAAGGGTTTCAATCAATACAAGAATCACAAATGCATGTGCACGTCAATGTATGTGTACATGCGTGTGTGCGCTTGTGTGTGTGTGTGTGTGCAGCTGAATGCTTGTCAATACATTTGTGTGTATGTGTGTGCAGTGGTGTGTGTGCAGGTCTGCTTGTCTATGGGAGTATGTCAGTGAGACTGTGTAATGATGTGTGTATGTTGGCCAGGTTCTGTGTGTGTGTGTGTGTGTGTGTGTGTGTGTGTGTGTGTGTGTGTGTGTGTGTGTGTGTGTGTGTGTGTGTTTGTGTGTGTACAGTATGTGTGTATATGTGTGTGTGTGTGTGCGTGAGTGTGTGTGTGTGTGTTATGGGGTGTTTCATAGGGATGTAGTGCACATGCTACAGTAAATCAAAGGATGTTGTCCCACGGGAGATATCAGTTAAAGCCCTAATGATTTTTCAGGAACCAAATAAAATGCCTATCGATCAGCAGCGCGCTTCTGCAATGGCGAAGTTGGAGTCCCGCCGTGCTGCTAAGAGACAAAGGCTCTTATACAGGAGAGCTGCTCCATAATGGAATTGGATGTAACTTCCTCTGTGGCATTCTAAAGCAGGGAAATTTGATTTAGACCTAGCTCCTTTCTTGTTTTGAAAAGAACAGATTGACACCACATTTAACCTCGGACTGACATAAATAATAAGAAATAGTACAAAGACAAACTTGAAAAGCAAAATGCACTACATTGAATACAAGATTACAATAGTAACCCACTGTTTTATTTGAAAATAGATGGAAAAAGTGCCATTAGATATAGATACAAAAAAACCACAGACTGCACAATGTCACTGTCAGTGCAAACTATACAAAAATGCACATAAGGGCAATTCCGCGCAAAACTGTCACATCCATGCCATGGTATTTAGTTGCCAACTACAACAATGGAGGATGAGAGTGTAGATGTTTAAGTACTAGTCAAAGTGTAGTCGAGGGAGATAGTGGTAGAGGAAGAAGGAAGTAGAAGTAGAAGAAGAAGAGAAGTGTTTGGTAAGTGTCTAGTAAGTGCATGTTAGGTGTGTTGGGTTGTTAAAAGTGTTAGGAGATAAGGAGGTACTCTCGGAAGAGTTGGGTCGTCAAGAGCTTCTTGAAGATAGAGAAGATCACTCCTGCTGTGGTAGCACTTGGTAAGTCGTTCCACCATCGGTGAACTACAAATGAAAATAGCCTGGATTGCTGTGTGTGTAAGGGCGGCAATGCCAGATGAAATTTCTTGGAGGAACACAGTAGCCGAGGGGTAACATAAGCCTTTATGAGAGCAACCATCACTGTGTGAGCAAAGGGTAAGGTTAGCCAGTGGAGCTCAATAAACAGTGGGATAACGTGCAACCTTTTCGGTTGATTGAAAACTGTCTGTGCCAAAAGCTGGGTGGTTGGGTGGTGAATAGTTGGTTGGGTGTTGAATAGTGTGAAGAAGGCCAACCGCGCCCTAGTTTCTTGCAGCCTTGGTAGGACAAAGGGAGAAGGAGTCCATTTTGATGTTGATGTTGATCTTGATGTATGGTTTATTTTACTGGGAAGACCAGCCTTTCAGTCTTAGAGAGCTTTGTTGGAGGTGGTGTGTTCCTCCAAGTTATTATGGCAGAGAAATAATCCAAGATCCACATCAAGTCCGCGGTGTCATCAGGCAGATAAGACAAGCATTCTCCACGGGCCATGCTCACCTGAGATAGGGGACATCTGTGCGGTTATTTAAGGGTAAGGCTCTTGGGACACACTCCTCTTCATTAAGGTTAGGTACTAAAAACCGGGGAGCAAATTTAAGAGCGTTTTAACAGGCCGTGGCAGACGGGGAGGCATGAGAGAAATGATAGGAGAAGTAGCGGTGTCATCGGCACTCTGTTTAAGTAGCTCTTTACGGTTTGTCAACAGGGCCAGAACTCCTCCGGCTAATAACTCATCATTAGAGAGTCGGAGAACAGAGAGACGTTTATGGATATGGAAATCTGTGAGTGTGTGTGGGTGTTTATGTGGTGTGTGGTGTGGTGTGTGTGTGTGTGTGTGTGATCCTGCGTGTGAGCATTTCTGTGTGTGTTTTCTTGAACTGTGTGTGCCTGTAAGGAAGGGGGGATCTGAATGGAAGCTTCGCAGTCTCTGGTTAACTGTACGTGCAAGTGTGTATTTGTATAAATGTGCATACGTCTGCATATTGCTGTGTGTGTATGTGTGTGTCCACATGCACACATGTGTGTGTGTGCTGTGTGTGTGTGTGTGTGTGTGTGTGTGTGTGTGTGTGTGTGTGTATGTGTGCTTGTCTGTGTGTGTGTGTGTGCTGTGTGTGTGTGTGTGTGTGTGTGTGTGTGTGTGTGTGTGTATGTATGGTAAGGGATGGGGGGTGCTTGTAACACAGTAGCTCCCTGTGCATGAGTCATAAATCCTTCCCCCTCGCTCCTGTCGGGGAGCGCAGCTTGTCTCCAGCTTCCGTGGTAACGGTTTGGAGGAGAGTAAGCGCAGCGAGGAACGCTCCTGTAAACAGAGCGGGGGAGCCGGGCCGGGCGAACGGGAGGCCCTGCATCAAAGTGACTGCGATCCCATTCCGTCGGGCAGTAATGATGCACTCGATAATACAATATTGAACCACACTCTCCTGCCCCCGCAAAGGACGCTCTCCCCTCTCATCTATTCTCATTGCTGAACGTGCATACATTCATTCACTCGCACCGCACACACACACACACACACACACACACACACACACACACACACACCTCACTACCACCACTACTACCTCCCACCACCCCACGGTCCTCAGTTGCAGAGTCAACACTATTTCTATATCAGCCTACTCCTGCTCATAACGCTATGGCTACAAATTAACCTGCAGGTGGTCTGCATACCACAGCCTTTAATCCTCTCAAGGAATTCACAGAATCCAGCTTTAGTAGAGTCTGTACGGAGGGAAGGGGGAGACAGAGGAGTGTGTGTGTGTGTGGTGTGTGTGTGTGTGTGTGTGTGTGTGTGTGTGTGTGTGTGTGTGTGTGTGTGTGTGCATGCGAGTGTGTGTGTGGGTATGTTTGTTTACACTGAATGTGTTTAGCAGACACTTGTATCTAAAGCAACTTGCAAAACA
>NW_027468881.1:26229596-26372096 GCF_046254945.1 Alosa pseudoharengus
GTAGAACCACCTCATTCTCTGTAATGGAGGGCAAAGGTCAATGGGTGTCACCTACAGGAGTCGGAATAAATTTCAGAGCAATTGCTGTGTAAGCCATTTCTTATGAGTTACTGATCTAAAGGACAAAAAAATCTCTTGCTGTGAGGAAGTGTGACATTTATGTGCAAATGTTAAAATGTATCTGTACATAAAATGTATGTAAAATTTACCTGGCAAAACATTATTTGCCTCAAAAATCTAATATGAATAATACACTGCCTACTGTATGAACAACCCATTCATAAGTATCTGGTATATCAGAGTGCCAAGTAAAGGCTTTTCCAAGAGTCAGCCATTATCATTCACCCCAAACCAATTAGGGGCAACAGAGAGGTTGCCAAAACAGACGATAATGGCTTGGCATGATTGTCGCACAAATTGGTGTCGGCCATTGATCAAGACACTGCACACTCCTCGGAACACTGACCGTTCAGCCAGCTCACACAGGGGTCATGAATTTTGAACCCACGACTCTCAATGTCCTCCACTGTGAGGGGGGACTGCAGGAAGAGGTGTGACTCATCTGAAATGAAAATGTAAAGCATGAGAAACAAACAAATAAGTCGTTTTTGTGTCCTGTACTATATGACAGTTTGAATTGTATTTGTAATGTATGTATTTGTATTCATAGCCCAAAGCCCAGCTGGTGGTATGGATTAGGCGTTGTTGTTTAGCTTTGTTCGAGGCAATGCCTTTATTCCCCTTGATTCCCATGCCTTTGAATGTGATGTCTCTGTTGTGGTGTGCGTGTTTGACTGTGGTGTCTGAAAGGTTCTATGCTCTTCTGTGTATACTGAACCGGTCCTCTCTCTCCCTCTCGGTAACACTTTACTTGACGGGTAAGTTCATAACACATTCATAGCAGCTGTCATAAACTGCACATAAAGCATTCATGACTGTTTCATGAGACATGACTCAACATTCATACCATTCATAAAAGGTTTGGTATGAATGTTGAGTCATGTCTCATGAAACAGTCATGAATGCTTTATGTGCAGTTTATGACAGCTGCTATGAATGTGTTATGAACTCACCCATCAAGTAAAGTGTTACCTCTCTCTCTCTCTCTCTCTCTCACTCTCTCTCTCTCACTCTCACTCTCTCTCTCTCTCTCTCTCTCTCTCTCTCTCTCTCTCTCTCTCTCTCTCTCTCTCTCTCTCTCTCTCTCTGCCTCTGGCTTCCCCTCAAACAAGCCCCTAGCTACCCCTCTTGCTGTCAAGCAACCTTTCCAGCTCCCCCTCTGCTCCTCCTCCTGTCCCCCTCAAAACAACCATCTCATCTCCCCCTCTCCTCCTCCACCCCTCTCTTCCCCATCACCACTTCTCTGGGCTCCTACGCTGCTCCTGCATTTCAATTTCTTTCCCATCCCTCTTCACTTTTTCTCAAATCCAATTGTTTTCACCGCATTCCAGCCTCCCTCTAGTTCCACCTCTCTCTCTCTCTCTCCCCCTCTCTCTCTCTCCTGTGCTCCCTTTTCCTTTAATCTCTCCCTGAATACTGTCCCCCCCAACACACACAGACACATACACACACACACACACACACACACACACACACACACACACTCCCTCTGCCTTACCAGGTGTGAGAAGGACCACAGCGAGGAGGACCAGAGACATGACGCCCAGGATCACCACCATGGCAATGCCGATTCCTTTCCAGTTCCGTGGAGGTCCACCTGAGCCCCCCAGGTCCTGCCCAGGACAAAAAGAGTGAGAAATTCAGTCAGACATTAAAATAGACAGAAAGAAACACACACACTTTCATTGACACACACGTGTGCGCGCGCACACACTCACACACACACACACACACTCTCAGACACAAACATACACACACAAACCACCCAAGCACAAACTCACAGACAAATATACACACACACACACACACACACACACACACACACACACACACACACACTCTTAGACACAAACATACACACACAAACAACCCAAGCGCAAACTCACAGACAAATACACACACACACACACACACACACACACACACACTCGGGAGACAGCGCAGCTGAGGGAGAGTACATTAGCGCAGCTTCATTTCCTGAGCTCACAGTGGGGCCCGCTGCGGAGACAGAGACATGTGTATCAGAGCAGGGAGCCTCCAGGGGAGCGACTGGCTCTCCCAGCCTGGACGCAGATCTGGGTGATTGAGACATGCGGGCGGCTGCTCCCAGAAGTAGCAGGCGAGAGAAAAAAGTGACACGACGATGGTTTAATTGCATGTGATTGATATCTGTTCATTTGCGCGTAATTTCCCCCGTGTTGCCACTTCATTACACCTGTAGCAGCGTTAATGGATGACAGGTGATGATGGACGATGAAGCAGGGCCAACGTCTGCGAGAGTGACCTGAGTTCCACTATCCACCAGCACGCACTCAATCCACTGCCACTTCCATCGCTCTGCTTCAAGCAAGAGCACTCGTGCACAAAGGACACACAGTGCACAGTGGACGCATGTTCAATAAACATGCATAAAGCTTCGCAGAGTCGAAGCAGGATGTGAGGCAGCCCTCAGGACAGCCATTTGGCAACAGTGAACATCCCACCCCTGTCCAGCGGTGTCCACCACAGGAGAGCCTATCACTCACAGGCAACACTCAGGGCAGCATATTCATCACCATCGAGCGCCACTGCCCGGCCACTCAGAATGATGAAGAGCGTGAGTGGAAGCTGCGCTCGAGGGCCATCATGGAGTGTGTGCGTAAAGTGCAGCCCTCATCAGGATTTTTCGGGGCCCGTGGAGTGGGGGGGGGGGGGGGGAGTGGGAGGGGGGACAGGTGGACAGGGGCCGCGTCCTCTGGGAGGGCCTTTGAGAAATGGACGTCCCCTTTCACCTTCTCCCTGGGTGGCCGGAGATGGAGGCTCGGTGTGTGTGTGTGTATGTGTGTGTATGTGTGTGTGAAAGAGTTAGAGAGAGAGAAAAAAGGAGAGATAGAGAGAGAGAGAGAAGGTGAGAGAGAAAAGGAGAGAGAGAGAGTGAGTGTGTGTGTGTGTGTGTGTGTGTGGAGGGGAGTGGAGAGTGGGCTGGGGGAGCCATCCATCCAGCCTGCTGCCTGACAGATTGTCATTCTGCTGGGCTGACCATGCATCACCGGCTGTCCCCGCGTGACTGCCCTCCATGGGCCAGGAGCCTCAAGGGAGAGTCCATCGGGCTGGAGACACGCAAGCATAGGCAGCCATTCGGCAAAGGTCCACTCCACTGGAGAGCATGCGTCAGATGCGGCTTCCCACGGGCCCAATCGATCATGATTACTGTGGCCTGCGACATGAGAGCAGGTCTAAATTCTGATATGGGAGGGCTGAGACTATGGATGCGTGTTTTTTTTGTCGTTGCCCAAATCCCTGCTGCAGGACAGTACGGTTCATACATCACAGTCCCGCTATAGTGTTATAACAAGCGTTTCCAAATAAGACAGCAGCAGAGTTGGTGCACACAACTGATGAGTACATTTAATAAACTGCACTCGGTCTGACCAAAGAGCAGTGCTCAACAAAACTAACACAAGATCTTTCTGATATCCAAATATGCCTGTGGTTTATCTTAGTCCAAAAAAAAATGTCGGATTAAATCTTGCCTTAATTTTCCAGTTCATTAAAAGTAACTTTTCCCATCTAGGACAAGCTTAAAAAAACAAATTCTCTGAAAAAAACAAACAAATTTGGTGACAGAGCAGTCAAAGAGTACTTCTATAGCTTGTCTGGTTGCCAAATTGGGTGGCAGCCAAGTTCTCATCTTTCATAGATCTCCTTGGCCCAGGCTTCATAACATGCTCAAATTAAAACTGCTGTCAGCCGCGTCAGCGGAGACATCCAAAACACAATGTTTCTCCCCTCATCCCACACTCCCAGACCCAGAGAGAGAGAGAGAGAGAGAGAGAGAGAAAGAGAGAGAGCAGCCAACTCTCCCCATCAGTAACAGTGCTCCATTTTATGGCGTCTTATCTCACAGTTTCATCTCCTCTGAAGTTAAAGACAGCATCACTTTAAGCACTCCACTGTCTCTATAGTCTACAAGTGGCCTAGGTATTAGCAGAGGCAGCTGTAGCGGCTCTATAAACTCAATTAGCCCTGCTGTTGACTACACGTAGAGCCTGTTTTCATTTTTGAAGACGTCCCCCTAATTAGGCTTTGTGAGCCATCAGTTGCAGAGAGAACTGGAAGATAGTGTCCCATAATGGATGCCTGTAGCAGACTGGATTCCCCCTGAGCCAAGAAATTAGACTACGCTTCCAATTAAGATTTCTTCGTTGTAACGTGGGGGGGGGGGGGGGGGGGGCACCAGCGTAAAATGAGACAGCGTTTCATCAAACTTCAAACTTGCTAATGAGACATCAGCAGGGTGGTTGCGAGTGGAGTTTGGGGGGGAGGGGTAATGTTGGAGGGTTTTGAGAGGGGACTGAGCAGGGAGGGAGGAGAGAAATCCCTTCCTGAGTGTGACCTGAATATATGAGAGGTGGGGCAAAATACACAACTCCTTGAACACACACACACACACACACACACACACACACACACACACGCATGCACACATACAGGCACAGACACACATGCACACACACACATACAGGCAAACACACACACACACACACATACGCACACACACACACACACACACACACAAGAATGCCAATGTCACAAGAAATGGTATCAATGAAATGCTAAGCCTTAAAGGCAAACATATTTCTCATTAGTGGCGCACACGCTCACAGCAGGGTCTGGCGGCACAAGGACCTAATGAAAGTGTCAGTCAGCGGGGCGCTCCTGCATTGCAGAGCTGCCCGAGAGTGGGTGCCCTCTCCCCTCGTCCAGAACAGCCCCAGCAAGAGGGGAGAGAGGCCTGTCTGCAGGTGTCAAACTTCAGCTACGTGCGAGATATCATACAGAGCACAGCAGTCGTGCAGAACTAGAAGCCTTGCAACAACACAGTGGAGGGCGGGGCAGGGGGATGCTGAGAGCTCAAGAAGCAATTCCAGCAGGGAAACATCTATAAGAGGGATGGGGAGCGGAAAAAAAGCCAGCCGTGTTATTCACAGTGACATGCGTTTGGAGAGCATCCAGGCTCTGAGAAAAATTATACATACGTAGGACACATGGCAGCCAAAACATCTCAGGTGCACACACAGGCGTCCTTATTGAGAAGGTATGACTATGGCTTGTGTAAAACGAGAATATGAGATTACGATCGAGATTACAATATTTATGCTATTCATGCACAATGACTGTTTCAACTTGCAGGGCCAGTAGTAACATATAGTAGTTGCCAATACGAGCCTCGGGACACAAGTATAAGCACTACATTTGCTACCAGAGCAGCAGGGATTCTTTCTAGCATGTTCCACACGATTCATAAATTAGTCTCGGGGGGGCCCTCCTACACTCCGTCTCCTCCCTTGGTGGCTGTAAAAAAAACACACACGATAAATCATCCAGAGCCCAACTGGAGAACTAATGAAGCCCCTGCATGCTCAGTTGAGTCGTTTGCATAATTTTGTTACATCTAGTGAACCAAACAAAAAAGGCAGTCATTTCATAGGGTTGATGTCAGCCAAAAAGGCCCTGTTAATTGAGCAGGCCTTGGATGTTTGGGAGAGTGACGTAAGGTGCAGCTTCATTGATAAGCATATCCGCCTGCCGTCAGAGCGGTTTACAACGTCTTGATTAACCCTTAAAAGGAGTGACGGGAATGTTGGGAAATGAACGTTCTAAAGAATATCTGGGTTCATTGAATTCAACATAGAATTTTAGAACCTTCAATTGTTGCGGAACTTAGAACGTTCAAAAACCTATACTTTTAAGGGTTAAGTGACTGACTGCCATTGATCTAGTGACACAATTGCAGATTAACATATATTTCATCACAAAATTTGCAGTCTTGCCAATTTGTCTTGGTGGCTGGCGGCCATTAGGGCGAGTTGCAGTTTTAACTCGATTTGCTGGAGGGGTATTTGCTGACCTGTGTTGGTTCCGTGCTGTGAAGTGAAGGCTTAGTTTGACAGGACGGGGTGTTCACGTGGTGATGTTATTCAGGGTTGATAAATGAAAGAGCACAGCCCTTGTGTTCCCTCCTGAGGAATGATCAGTTTTTTGCTTTGATGATCAGGTTTTTGCTTTGCTTTAGGACATTCAGTCCTGAGAAAGTAAAACTGTAGAGATGTAAAGTTTAAAGTGACATAATAAGTGACAGCCCTCCTAATGCCGTAAATGTATGCATCCCACGATACTGTTTCTTTCATATCCTCATTGCGTGGTCTCACCACTTAGGTAGACATCAATAAATGTGATGCAAACTCGGTCTGATCGGACCTCAGAGACAGGAGTGAGAAATTCAAAGGAAGGAACAGAAGTAATTCAAACTGACTCTATCATCCGCACTGCAGATATAGCGATGAAACCAAAAATCGTTGTCATCTCATTCAAATTCACCACCGGTTGTGTGTAGATGGCTGCTTTTTCTGTGCCTGTAATTGTATTTTAACAAGGACACATTACAACCGAGGGGTGAGGGATGACCTTGAGGCCAACGAGACCCACCGGCATATTGCTGTGCGGGCGCATTGCTCCTCTCAACATATGCTCGGCTTTCTTCTGCCAAAGGCAATGGGGGCCAGTGGTGCGGGTCGTCCAACTAAATTATCCGCGGAGCTTATGGTGTGAAAAAGGGCTTCTCTGAGACGCTGCAGTCTCCCCAGTGGGGACAGAGAACACACACCAGGGGTGTGTGTGTATGTGTGTGTGTGTGTGTGTGTGTGTGTGAGGGGGCTGCTGGATGCATCCTTCGCCGTCTCCTTGTTACCACTGCCATGCAGCCCCAGCTTCCTGTGTCATGAGCAACCCTGCTGCTGCTGCTGGCTTCTGACACTTCCCACCTAGCATGAACACAGCATACTGTACACACACAAGCAGCACACACACACACACACACACACACACACAGCACACACACACAAGCAGCACACACACACACACACACACACACACACAAGCAGCACACGCACACACACACACACACACACACACACACACACACACACACACACACACACACAAGCAGCACACACACACACACACACACACACACACACACACACGCGCGCGCGCGCAAAAGCAGCACACACACACACACACACACACAGCAGACACACACACACAGCACACACACACACAACACACACACACAGCACACACACACACACACACACACACACACACACACATAGCACACAGGTGGCATCAGAGCCATCCTGCCTGCCATCCCCCGCAAAACCCTCCTCTGCTCCTCTACTCTTCTCCAGTCAAATTCACTTCCTCTCTCTCTCCCCCCGCCCTTTCTCTCTTTCTTTCTTTCTTTCTTTCTTTCTTTCTCTCCCTCTCTCTCTATCTCTCTCTCTCTCTGCTTGCTCGCTGACACTGCCTTTTACTTGTCATGAGAACGCATGCTTACATACAATATGCAGTCACTCTGGTACATGAGGCATGATTGCATTACGTCACTTCTGCTGTAGCTAAACGTTCATCTCACCGTTTTATCCATCTTCAGCAGGCCTGCTTCACTTAGCTGAGGCACTGCTACTGACCAGCGTCACATGATGGACAGTCATTAAATCTTTATAAGGGTAAAGACAGCATAGGCACCACAGTGGGTTGCAGGAGGCGGCCATTCAACTGAGAAAGCACTGAATGGCCAGAAACACGTCTTGGCATTTGGCAGTGGTAAAAAAAATGGGGGATTAAGTGGAGGTTTGTTGCTTATGGCACCACTCTCTAATCTAGAAACTTGGCCGGTATGCAGTACTTTAGAACCCAAGTGAAATAGCCTTCACTGTTATGAGCATGGTGAGTAATATGAAGGGAAGCAGATGACCGCAAGCTTCCTATTCTTGACCAAGAGAACAGTATCCGAATGTGCGTCAGACTCAGCGCATGCTGTATCCAGCACAGATTTTGCCTTTGTGACTCAAAAAATGTTTAGATCTATTTTATGCGCATGTCTAATGTATTCAATACAAATCACTATTACATGCAGTAAGTGCAGCTTTTCCCAACATGATATAAAAGACGAAGTCACAAAAGATCAGTGAATGTAACAATAACACTGAAATTAAATGTAAAGTTCTCAAAAGGCCAGTATAGAGCCAAGGAGCTACCACATGGACACATGCAGTTTAGATTGCAGATTTTACTGTTGCTCAGTTTACATCTACAGGTTCTCACATTTACACAAAGTGATCAAAGAAACAATTTCACTGTTTATGACGCATGACAATTTCTCCATTTTTAACAGCACTGTGTACAAGTCCAAGTAAAAGGCACTATATTTCTCAAGACAACCTGTTCAGAGTTGCTCAGGCGTAAGAAAGTGGTACTTTTGAGTCTTCCAAAAGTCTCCCCTCATACAGTATTCAGAAGGTAACAGTATATCGAGCATCATGCTCTCAGCAGATTTCATTCAGTGTCATCAATCAGAATACTGCACCGTCTGCATGATGTTCTCCTAGCTTGGAAAGACTTCCCTGTGCTTCTGCACAGACGCTAGGCAAGGTATAGTGGCTTTGCCTCTCAACAAATGATTAAAAAGTGGAGGAAATCTATCACCATGCATGCCACACATTTATGGCTGCGTGGTCTGTCCTCAGAGGGTGTGTTGGCTTATACGGGGTTGTTTCTAAATCGGGCTGCCTGGTAAGACTTTGGAGCTGGGCTGCAGTAGAAGGAGGAACACAGAGAGAGGCAGACCCGAACTAATCTCAACACAATGGCCCATATGATCCGATGAGACTCTCACTGCTGCGAAATGAAGAGCTCAGCCACCCTGTGGAGCGCAGAGTGTACAACACAAACGCCACATAAAATGCCACAAAAAATAGCACTGATCAGCATCTCCTGACGCCTATAAGTAATGAAGGCACAACAAACTGCTTGAATTCATCAACATTTATCAAACGCAAGAAAGCTATTCTGTGACAGAGGTAACAATCAATATGGGTGTATTTAAGTTCAAGAGAAACTGAAGGGAGAGTGTACATTAAGCAGCAGAGCTGCTGACTGTGGAGATAAAGAAACAGGGATGTACTGAGGCACTGGTGCAGGGAGGTGGGGGAATGATGCTGTAGTCTAACCAGACTACAGAATAAGAAAAGGGTGGGACACGCACTGTTGGCTGGCAACATTGGGATTGATGACTGCTCTTCTCAGTGTAGCAACAACCATTATGGCAATTTGGATTTCAGGGAAACACATCAATTTATGATATGTCCCATGGTGAATATAAACAAATATAAACACCTTCATGAAACTCATATTGTCAACATCTCATTTTCATGATGTTGATGTTCATAAAAAAAACATGCAAAATGATGACAGTGCCTTCTATGAGGATGAGGAGAGCGGGGTAGAGAGAGAGAGAGAGAGAGAGAGGAGTGTAGAGGACAGGAACGGAGAGATGAGGATACAGTGGGAGTGGAGAGGGAGAGGGAAAGAGAGGGAAAAGAGAGACTCAGAGAGAAGAGAGGAAGGAGTGTGGCCAGGACGAGATGTGATGCGACGAAATGAAATGAGAGTGCAACAAAGCTCCCAGTGCTGGCCCTCCCGACTCGACGTGCCGCCACTCACTGCTGACAGGGGTGGACACGGGATCAAACGATAAAAGACGCGCTAATGTGCCTCTGCTGTGACACCTCACCGCTAGCTAATCACAGCACATATATGGCACTATAGTTCATCCTTCTCTCAGACGTAATTGGGAGATGAGATCTGTCTAAATAATAATAAAAAAAATAATTAGAAAAATGCCAAATGAGAATGAATATGATTACAGTGACAAGAGAGGGAAGAAACATTTCCTGTTGTGTGTGTTGAGCTGTCATATATTGTAGCTTTTCTGATTACCAATGGAGAACCAAATTACTCTGGGCAATATTGCTTTTGGTCATAAAACACAATGGCAAGGAAGCCATGTAATAGGCAGAAACTAATTACCCAGGTAGATTGAAGCCCATGGGCAGAAATGAGGAGAGGAGAATGGGAGACCCAAACATATCGGCATACTGCAGCAACACATTGTTCCTGTTAGATTCATTTATGAAAATAAATTGCATGCGAGACCCTCTAACCGAAACAGCCATCTACTCGGTATTCTTGAGGCCGCTCACTGTCATCATCAGGATAAAGCTGTGAAATAACTGTGTTATTCCAGTCTTTCTCCTGCCTCTTTCCAAAGTAATGTGCAGACAACAATAACATTTAGTCACCGTGACACTTGCTGGGTGTCAGCAATTCTGCTGCTGAGGGAGCCTGCCACTAATGTCACGTGACATACAAAAAGTTGTTTAGACTTCACCAGAAAGGCTTCCAGGGGAATACACATAAAGAGACAGAAGAGGACATCTGCAAAGCAACTCAGTCTCCAATATGACATGCTGTCCTTGGCCTACATAAACACACTGTATGACATATGCAAACATGACATGACGTTATGTGTGCACAGGGGGCAAAGCTCTGTCAATTGTATTTATTTATCAGTAAAGATGTGATTTTTTCCCCAGGGACATTTAGTTTATTTAAGTAAATCTCTAATGGAAATACAGTATTTTACCTGCCTGAATATTTTGGATATTTAACAATAAATTTGGATATTTGGATATTAGCCTAATTCTATCAATGTTTATCATCAGACACAAATAACCTAGGCTCATGTACAAGACTACGTGGATTTGTTTGTTGTGCTTCCTGGCTGTCCAATCCTTGTTTTGTTTTTTTAGTTCGGCCAAGTGAAGGAAAGCTCATCGTACACTATACCCTGCAAACACTTCTACATAATGGATGCACCCCTGTGGTTAGGCTCAACACATGCCAATGCCTGGAAACATGTTCCTCTTCTTGCAAAAAAAGACTCCAAAATCGAGTGAGGACTCGTGTACACACCATGATTTGCCTTTAATGCTGATGTCTCTCTGTAAGCTTTTTAACATGAACAAAATGAAACTATCGGGGCAAATGTAGGCTGCTAATTCACCAGGTGTTCAGCAGAAAATAAAAACATGCTGCAAGGAAGTTTTGAGTGACAAAGCGGGACCTTACAGAAGAAAGATGTTTCCTATTATAATATTGAACTACATCTGGTGATTTTATCTAATGGAACTAAACCTCGAAATCAAAGCTGCATTGAGCCGAGAGAAGTAGCCTAATCCATCGGTATACACTGCAGCACGGTGTGTTGGATTGAGATGCGAGGGAATAGCTTATTGATCGCTTCTTTGAAACTATGAATGAGAACGTTTTCAAGGGAACTATTCCAATAAATCGACTGCCAATAGAGCAATGAATACAAATTACAAGTAGGGCAGACCATAGTCAGGAGCATAGTACGACCAATTGTGACAATAAAATTGTGTTGGACGCGCGTCAGTGAACATCCATGCGCGCACACACGAAGAGTTTAAAATATATGTTTTTTCTCTTTTGGGCAGAAAACGAGAATCTTTAAAATACGTAAAATGAGATAGCCCAAGTGAAATTATAAAAAAAAAGCGTCCTTACCAGGTCCGTTGTCATGTTTTGTTGCGTGGTTGCAATCATCCTTGCGGTTGTCAATTAGCTGCGCTCTCGGGGATTATACGGCCGTTCCACGCGCTGGACAGTCCCGTTGAATGGTCTGACTGAGCACCCAAGGCGGTTACTTCGGTTTGCAAGTTACAGGCAGACCTCTCGACTGGAGCTCGGCATGCTCGATCTCTCTCTCTCTCTCTCTCTCTCTCTCTCTCTCTCTCGCACACCCTCTCTTTCTCCCCCAGCCCACTGCCGGATTCGCCCCCATACTGTGTGATCAATTCTATTGACCGGCGGGAATTAATCAAGACTTCTTATTCAGCGCTGTAATACGCTTAAAACAGAATTTCTGAATTACTGATCTGTAATCTGCATACTCATGCCCATGGCACCATACCGTTTCAAGCATTGTATTTTATATTTCACCATGGGGAACAATAATAGCTTACTAATTACTAATAATAGTAATACGATAATATGGTAAAATATATTTATTTTAAATTTGGGCTGTATTATTATTATTCTTTGATTTCTGCAGGGATGTTTGGTGAGAGGGTGATGTGATGGTCATGTTGAAACACAAAACCTTCTTGTCTGCATGTCCTCTGGATGAGAGACTGAGTTCACTGTGCATACAAAACTGATATGAATAACACTAAAATACTCAAACCTGATTAAAAATTTGACTGTGGTGGATTAACTGTTAATGTTAACTTAACTGTTTTAACTGTTAATGAGTAGCCTGGCGGGCCATCCTATATCATTTGCCGCCGCTAGGGTGCGTCTAGATTTCTAGGCTAGTTAATGAGCAAACCTCAATTATATTCATGTTTCATTGTGTTATGGCATGAACCGTTCATGGTGAAATCAATGGTACACCAATAATGGCAATGAAATAGGTCTGACTGAGTTAAATGGATATGTTTTTCTCTGTAGGCCTATTTCAAGAGTTGAAGAGCTGTCCAGCTTTGTGAATTTTATGATGCTTTTTATCTTTGACCATGATGCAGTTGCCAAATTCAGCTCATTGAGGAGCTGGTTAAAGCCTTGTTTCACCGTTTGTACTTTTTAAAATGACCAGTCAGAGAAAAATGCAGAATTTGGAAACCATGATGTCGATGTCAATATGTGTCTCTAGGCCAAAAGGTTTATATAGAATGTTTTCATGTAGATTTTGGATAGTAGTTTTTTTGAGGATGGTATATTGATTAGCTGTGAGATAGGTGTGGCGAGTTCTAAGTTGACCATTGGAGTTGGTGGTTGATTTAATTGCTGATTTAATCTGAAGGTATTGTAGGAAGTGTTTGTCGGTGATGCCAAATTTCTGGACCAAGTCCGCAAATGTGGAGAAATTGCCATGTTGCCAAAAAAATGTTGCAGATGAGTAAAGCCTCTGTCTTTCCAGGTGTGGAAGTTAAGTGTTTTGTTGTTGCAAGTGAAATCGGGGTTATTCCAAATTCCTATCCAAATATACAGAATAGTGACACAAACAGACATCACCATAAGTCTTCCCACTGCCAAATGGGAATCAGATCTATCTATTCCTACCGATTCCAATTTCTGGAACTAAGTCTGTAAAAATACCTTTCTCGTGATCAAAAACACTAACCTGCAGCTAATACAATACAAGACTTTCCACAGGACTCACCTCACTGGAAGGAAATGATCTCATATGGGCTTCACTTCTGACATCTGTCCCCACTGCACCCAGAACTGCCCGGACACATATATTCATCCACTCTGGCACTGTACCCCTATAAAGGTTACAGGGATCCTCTCCACCTTGTTTGGCTGCTGCATCCCAACGTCCCCATCTCTCTGTCTGCTTGGAGACACCTCCACAATCAACCAGAACCACTTTAACAGTAAAACTCTGCTGGTCATGCTAGCTGTCGCCAAGAAAACCATCCTCATGAACTAGAAAACAAAATCCATATTTCTATCTGGAAACATCTGATGAGCCTGACCCAACCGATCATACTCAAAACTTCATACCCACTCCCTCTTATAACCAGGATACTACAACTTACAACATTTCATATTATGCCAATCCTGCTGATTTCAATACAAAAATATTCATCACTCACACACACATGGACATGCCCACACACACACACACGCACCTCCTCCACCCCATTGTAATCTGTCCCCGGTAGCGTAATGTTTTGTCAAATACTGTCTTTATATCTTTCATGTTGTCTGTGATCACAAGCTCTGTCTATCATTTCAAAAAGTCTTTAGTATGTTTCATGTCTTTTACACTTAGTTGGGTTTGTGTTTTTGTTAATATTTGTTAGTATAACACCTATGGAAAAACTTAATTAAAAAAATAGAATGTTTTCATGTACATTGAAAATAACATTATAGCCTAATCCACGGTCATCTTTTCAGTTCTTGCGTGGTTAATTAGGCTGCGTATTCTTCATAAAACACTTCAAATATTAAAATGGACTGGATCAGATTCAGACTCCAACTTCATAATTGCTGAGACCACAACGAGGCTAAAGTGTAGTTGCAAGGACATGGGATGTGCAGGTGCACAGGATGCTAATCTTGTCACCAGAAATTAAAAAAATGTTTAAAAAAAACAGCCTGGGTGAACCCAGCAAATTTGAATTGGCTCTGCAGGTCGGCCTGGAAAGAAGCCCATTGACGCCATATCCGAACTTGCCATTTTACTGTTTCCATAGTCCTAACCAGAAGTGAAATTAAATTTAAAGGTGCTCTAAGCGATGTTGGGTAATGTTACTTCTGTTGACCTTCAAACAAAACAGAGAGCTAGCTCGCCCCTCCCTCCCGTGCAACTGAAACTCTCCTGAACTCGCGTCTCATCTGTGAATGGCTGGAAAAGTTTGTTATGTTTCATTGTCGAAGCTGTTTTTTTTTTTGGAGCCTGGGCCCACTTCCCCGATAACGACAGAGACACGCTCTTAAGAGGGTTTTCTACGATTCATCTTACGATTGTTCGTTTGGTTTTTCCGACTGTTTCCCGAACATGCTCGTAGCGTGAACGCGCGTGCACTGCTCTTAAGATGCTCTTAAGGTTAATAGTTCTGAAATATCCTCTGATTTGACGGTGATGTCAGGTGACTGCACGTCACAGCTATAGGCCTACCATTTAAACTTCGGATCTACACATTCATTCACATCAATACGAAAATAGAAACACTTTGACATCTGCATGTAAGCATCCCAAGTAGGTTATATACCACACAGAGACATAAATAATTGTAATTATTTTAAGATTAGATTGTTGCACCATGCAATAATTTTTCGCGGTGTCACTTAAGAACACGTTTGAAGATAAGAAAGAAGTCGAGTAAGAAAGAGAGGAAATGTGTAGGCTTAGATTTTGATGCAGTAGGCTACAGACTAAACCACATGTTGCTTTCTCTGCTTTTTACCTCATAGGCCTAATTAAATATAGCCTTCACTTAGCAAAGATAATGTCAAACTATTCTGGCAACGTCTCGTTTCATAACTTGATTGCATTTTTGTCCGCTTTTCATCACATTATTATGACCATTAAATGTATTTTGCACGCTAAAATCTGATTCATCACAGGTAAACACAATAAAGAATGGGAACGTAAATTTGATTATGTATTCTAAGTTGTAATTCCTCTGTATGTCCTGTTGGTGACCTCAGTGAGAAGTACTGTTAAGACGCTCTTAGCCGGTAACGAGTAGATCTACGAGTGTTTTCACGATGCTCTTAAGCTACGATGGTTTCGGGAAACAGTCGGCAAATCTTAAGACGTTCGTAAGAGGGACTTTACGACGCTCTTAGGCTTAAGATGCTTTCGGGGAAGTGGGCCCAGATCTGATATGTGCACATTGTGCAGTTTAATATTTTTTTTTCTTCAATATTATTATTATTATTAAATTAGGTGAACACCACCATCCAAGCAGCAAGAACTCTTGTCTAAACTATCTAAACAACAGTAGTCAAAAGTTGCTCGATGGTGTTTTAAGCCCCCATCGACTACCTTAACCCTAACCCTAACCCTTGCCTAACCCTAGTGCCTTCCATGCAGCGCTGTCTGGAAGACGACGTTGGGGGCTTAAAACACCAAACACCTCAAAAGTTGAGAAAACTCCAAAAAGCTTTTGCTTCCAGTTGCCTTCATAATGTGATGAGTAATGTGAGTTTTCTCAACAATCTGAGATTAAGACCTGGGCCCACTTCCCCGAAAGCATCTTAAGCCTAAGAGCGTCGTAAAGTCCCTCTTACGAACGTCTTAAGATTTGCCGACTGTTTCCCGAAACCATCGTAGCTTAAGAGCATCGTGAAAACACTCGTAGATCTAGGAGTGCTCCAGAGTACTCGTTACCGGCTAAGAGCGTCTTAACAGTACTTCTCACTGAGGTCACCAACAGGACATACAGAGGAATTACAACTTAGAATACATAATCCAATTTAGGTTCCCATTCTTTATTGTGTTTACCTGTGATGAATCAGATTTTAGCGTGCAAAATAGCCTACATTTAATGGTCATAATAATGTGATGAAAAGCGGACAAAAATGCAATCAAGTTATGAAACGAGACGTTGCCAGAATAGTTTGACATTATCTTTGCTAAGTGAATATTTTATTAGGCCTATGAGGTAAAAAGCAGAGAAAGCAACATGTGGTTTAGTCTGTAGCCTACTGCATCAAAATCTAAGCCTACACATTTCCTCTCTTTCTTACTCGACTTCTTTCTTATCTTCAAACGTGTTCTTAAGTGGCACCGCGAAAAATTATTGCATGGTGCAACAATCTAATCTTAAAATAATTACAATTATTTATGTCTCTGTGTGGTATATAACCTACTTGGGATGCTTACATGCAGATGTCAAAGTGTTTCTATTTTCGTATTGATGTGAATTAATGTGTAGATCCGAAGTTTAAATGGTAGGCCTATAGCTGTGACGTGCAGTCACCTGACATCACCGTCAAATCAGAGGATATTTCAGAACTATTAACGTGGACAGCTCCCCTTAAGAGCATCTTAAGAGCAGTGCACGCGCGTTCACGCTACGAGCATGTTCGGGAAACAGTCGGAAAAACTAAACGAACGATCGTAAGATGAATCGTAGAAAACCCTCTTAAGAGCGTGTCTCCGTCGTTATCGGGGAAGTGGGCCCTGCTCATCTAGCTCATGAATATAGGATAGACTCCTTTCTTGTGTTTGGATTCAAAACAATAAGCCCATCCCTAATCTCCAGAAACAGACACCTCTCCTCCACAGCCGCTATCATAGGCTTGCTTTTGGCGAGCCCTGGGCTTTATCAGGGTCCCTCCCAAAGCTGTTGGCTGTTAGTACTTACTCTAGCACAGACTTCCACACACAGACAAACACACACACACACACACCTCTATCTCTGAGGAAGGCTAAACGCTAAGCCCACTGGCATTCAGAGCTCCCATTTGCACACAAGGGCTATGGGGTGCACACTGTTGACTGACTCCTGAACTGCTGCACCAATAGACCAGAGCCAGATGCAGATTCCCATGACATGATGCTCCTGGCGGCTAGTTAGAATAGCGAATTTGATCGCCAGAGTGAAGCTAAAACAGTCCACAGCACTGGACCCGTGTTACTGGCCTCAGTGTCAAGAATGAATGGTCACTGTAGATCAGGAAATGTCAGCATGGGGGTCTCGATGAGTAGGCCTACTGCCTGGTGGGGGTGGAAATCAGCTGTACAGTCTTCTCCCTGTTGGAATAGTGGCCCTTATTGCTTTAAGTGGATGGAGTGGGCTGGCAGTGGTGGTCGCAAAATCTCTGATGAAGCATCTGTGGTATGGTGCCAGCCTCAGGAAACTCCAGCAGTAATGAACTCAGCCTCAGGAAACTCCAGCATCACAGGAAAAAGGCCAGTATCTCCCTGATATCACTTTTGCCCCATCTCCTCGATGTCACTTGTCACTCGATGTCCATTGCCTCTTGACCGGACACATTTTTGTGTGCAGACCAGTGCGGTAGATGGCTCGGACAGTTTCACTCAGGTTGGCCACAGTAACATGTTACCATGGGACCAGTGGCACTGAGGTGGGCACTGACTCTCTGGACCAGCAGTGGACTGAGCAGCTATCGTCATTGACAACATGGAAATGGTGGTCCCTCTGGATGATGACTTTTCTTCACTAGTGGTATGACAGGCTGTAGCTTCAGTGGACTATAAGCTTTATTATGAATATCGGCATGCTATGAATATGCTATTCTTTCACACAAACTCGCGTCACAGACGTATGTCACCGCCCATTTGGAGGTGCAAACAATCCGATTTTTGGTTATTTAACCATCAGTTAACTTCAAAACAGGCATTTTCTATGGATGGACAATAGCAATACATCATAGGAGTGATTAACGTCAAAAAATCTAGACTGGAGTAACTCAACATTTGACACCTCCAATATGTTTAGTGTTCTAAAGACTTCAAATAGCCCGTTATTGTTACCAAATTGATAGCCAAGGAGCCAGAAGTGAACACGCATGTATGACTAAAAACTGTGTCTTCATTTTACAACTAAACACGAGAAAATACTTTTATAACCCTTGCTATGTGACCTCAATGGCAATGCAGCGTTTGTATGCACCTCCAAAAGCATGGCAAACCTGGTTACCTCCCAAAATGGCCCTTAAACGCCCACAAATACCTGTATGTTTGTGTGAAAGAATCTTCATATGATTGAATGAATTGTGCTTTATATGGTATTTCACTGGATACTGGGTATTTCACTGGTTTATATGGTATTTGATGGCATTTTCCAGTTAAAGCAACACCAAAGAACTTTCCCTCTGTCGCACGCACGCTATTTGTTTATCCAGCACCGGCTTTGCAAATAACGATGTCCATAGACAAGGTATAATATGTTGCACGATTTATGAAAGTACGATGTATTGCGACATCAGATGCAAGTCAAATTTGTAGTTTCTTATGTCTTATTCCATCGAACTACAGATCCGCTACCCGATCTGGCAAACTTACATAGTGCGGTTATAGCCGATAGAGGGCTGTGAAGCGAATGCAGAAGTGCCGTTCACCCTGTTACAAGTTGATGAACCACTGAAACGATTTTGGAAACATTATTTTAAGGTACAAAAAACTCTTTGGTGTTGCTTTAATGACACTGATGTGGGTAGGCCTACTTTGGCTTGGCCAATCTACACCTTTGCTGCCTACCTTTCAAACAACATTCCACAGGACACCCTTAAAACGAAAGTGTTGTCTCGACACAGAGATGATCGGGGCAGCTGTGGCCTACTGGTTAGGGCTTCAGCCTTGTAACCGAAGGGTTTGCTGGTTCGATCCCCAAACGGTAGTCCACGGCTGAAGTGGCCTTGAGCAAGGCACCTAACCCCTCACTGCTCCCCGAGTGCAGCAGGCAGCTCACTGCTTCGGGATTAATGTGTGCTTCACTTCACTGTGTGTTCACTGTGTGCTGTGTTTCACTAATTCACAGATTGGAAATAAATACAGAGACCAAGGTTGAGGTTGCAACACATTTTGTGCAACAAATAAAAAAAGGAAACAAACTTGTGTTGTCCCTATGTTTACACAGAGATGTGTTAAAAAAATGCAAGTTTTATTGTTTTCAACACATTCGTTTTAATAGTGCAGGTTTTCCATAGGTTACAATGAAATAGGTTACAATTAGGCTCATACAGACTACAGTAGTTTAATTATTTTCCCAGTTTCTGCTTATCCACAACCCTTGAATCTAGACTGGCATCCACTGCTTATCCACAACCCTTGAATCTAGACTGGCTCTAACGTTGATCTGGCCTAAATAAGGTCCAGATCCGGTTCTCAGTCAGCCTTAAAAGGCCCTTTATTATGAAAAGCATTGCCCTCCAGTCCGTTGACTGTTGCTTGCTACCCTGCGTGTCTGACTCCGCCCATACGTGCTTCGTCATCTAGTTTACGACAGTACGTCTTCATTGTCATTGGTCGCCGGGAAAATTTGAAATGCAACTTTCTATCTTTTTACAAACAGTAGGCTGTTGTTATTGCGGTAACCCCAGCCATGGTGGTGATGGAAAGCATTTGATGTTCATGTGAAGGTTGGATGGGACCATAACGTTTATTACAACGAGATCAGATACCGCTTTGAGCTGAAAAGTATGTAAGTCACGAATTGGTATTTTTAACAGCAAATGTTCGCTAGTTAACTTAGCATAGATGGCGACCTAGCGGATAACATCCACCCGTTATTCAGTGGCATTCGGAAGGTTAGAACTAGCCTTAGCTGGGTAACGTTAGCCGTTAACTTTACTAATTTACGTGATCAAAGTTCAAAGGCATGTTCTAATGTCCGTTGAAATTGCTGTTTTAACAAAGTATTACGTTATCTTGAATTGGTTTGTGAAATGTTATTCACATAGCGTTAAGCTTAACGTTATCGTCATTGCAAATGAGGATTAATATTAGCTACGTTAACATTCAAGCTAATGTTACATTGCAAATGAGACCACCTTTTGATAACAATAACGTTACACGTTTAGCTTAACGTTAGCAATGACTAGGGCACCTCGTCATCTAACGTTGGCTTGTCATTAGTGTCAACTGTAATGGAGTTTGTTCAACTTTAAACTAATATACCGAAAACCAATATCTTTGTCACTATAGTTAGGTCATGTTAACGTTATGCTAGGGGTTCGAATAACCGGCATTTGCGATGTGAACTAGCAATGCATGCTAACGGTTTTCTTGTCTGCCTTTGCTCAGACCATGGATACAACAGTGAGGAGTCTTCACGGCCTCTTCCAGAGCCTACGGGCTCAGGTGGAGTTGCTCAGCGAGGGTGTTGAGCCACGTAAGTAGTTGATTACTATCTGCCGTTACGTTACAAAACAGCGTTTCCAATACTTTCTGTTTTAAAATATTTAATGGAATTTGTGTTTTCCCAACCAGAGCTTATTCAGATGGCACTGAATTTCGAGGACTGTAGACGCAAATGGCTGAAATTGGAGCAGGACTTCTGTTCCTGTAAAGAAGTGCTGGCTAAAGTCGAGACTGAGAGAGGTGCTCTGGAAGTGAAGCTCAAACACGCCCGGAATCAGGTGGACGTTGAGATTCGTAGGCGGCAGAAGGCAGAGGCAGATTGTGAGAAATTGGTAAGAGGGACGTGTTGAGACACTGGTAGTTCATTCATATTATAACTGGAATCTGGTTGAAGGAATTAATTGGTTTCCTACAGCAAGAAGTACTGCAATGCAGATTTGTACATGTACCAACTGTTCACCTACCAATTCACCCACTATGTAGAGATGTGACGAATATCCTCTCAAGTGCTGTTTGCTTCTGCAGGACCGCCAAATCCAGTTGATACGTGAGTTGCTGGTTTCCGAGGGCTCGAGTAACAGCATCCAGTTGAATGAAGAGCAACGCTCTGCCTTGGCCTTCCTCAATTTCCGATCTCCTGCTCCCGCCAACCTCAACACCAGCCGAAGGTAAGGACAATGGCCCTGAAACACCCGGTTTGATGGATGATGTACTCTCCTCTTATACTCTTCTTTCATCTCTACTCTTCTTCTCTCCTCGCCCCATTTTCTGCTCATCTCCTCTCTTTTACTATCTTCTTTTATACTCTTCTGTCTCCTCCTCTCCTTTCTTCTCTCTTCTTCTCTCCTTATTGACATCATTTAGTAATAATGTGTTTATGCTTTATTAGCTTTCATCTGAGACTGCAGATCACAAGCTGTTTTTCCTGGGATTATTATCTGAAATTTGAGGGTAGTCTGTCAGTTCATTTTATTTGTATTACTAGTCATTACACATTAAATGGACAATGAAGTAGACACAGATTCATCATTCTGTTGAAAACATTTGTGTTGAGCAGGACAGGCAGTTGGTAAGTTTAAATAAATTAGTCGTCTTGTTATTCTCTTGCAAGGCAGAATAACTGTCAGTGTTCACTCACTGCAAAGCCATTTTTCCTGTGCTGTATGATCAGGGTTTCATACATATTCCCTTCACCCCAACAGATTGACAACCATAGATGAGTCTGCTTCCATTTTGTCTGACATCAGTTTTGACAAGACTGATGACTCACTGGTAAGTCACTCAATGGCTGTGCAGAGGTGAATGGCTTTTGTAATACAGGCTAGATGTCCCATTGCATCTTCATGTTATGATTAATATACTGATTTTGTATCAATTTGGACACAACAGGACTGGGATTCCTCCTTGGTCAGAAATGTTCGGCTCAAGAAGCGACAAAAAAGAGTAAGTAGGGTGCTTGTTTTGATGCTTATTGGTAATATTTTGACTGACATGCCACATAGGTGATCTAATATTTTAACAATTTCAGCGGTCATCCAGAAACCACACAGAAGGCCCTGTTAATGGTGCAAAGAAGTCTCGCTCAACTGGCCGCACATCAGACAAGGTACAGCAACAGTGCTTGATGGCATTTCAGAGTTGCTAGTTGTTTGCTTGCGCAATTACCTGGAAAAAAAATGTCCTTTTGGCCTTTGTGTTTTCGAAGTAAATTGGCCTTTTATTGCCCTCTGTCCTTCTGCAGTTACCGTTTCCGTGTACAGAATGTCATTCATACGCCATCGGCTGTACAGTTAAATAGCTGTGTGTGTGTGTCTTTCTCTTGCCCTGTATGTCCATAGGGTAATGAGTCACTGGTGGCAAAGACCACTGTGACGGTGCCTGCTAATGGAGGACCCATTGAGGCTGTTTCTACTATTGAATCTGTACCATACTGGACCCGCAGCAGGAGAAAGACAGGTGGAATGTCTCTCGGTTCACTTCATTTAGCTGTGTAGTCTTATGAAGATCCATGATGTGTCCAAAATGAGATCAATCTGTGTCAGTCTGAAAGTTCTCATTACATAGACTTCTTTTATAGCAGGTGCTGATGGCTGTGAAAACAGCTCTTCAGGGCATTCTTTCATGGTAGAACTTAAGTGATGTGTTGTTGTTGTTGTTGTGTATTTATTTATTTGGTCCTGTGTCGTCAGCAGCACAGGACTGGGACACAGACTCCATCCAGTCCAATGATACAGTGTTCAAGCAGCCAGGCCGGCCTGAGAGACAGATTTCTACCTCCACACTACCCAGCACTCCTAGCAACAATGGGGGCAGCCTGCGCCTGCATGAGTTTGTCTCCAAAACGGTAAGACAACTGGGAGAGCATCTACCGTCACTTTCAGCTTTTGCTGCCAGGTTTAACAACACATTTTGCTTTTTGGCCATCATTTTTACAGTGTTCAGAACAGTCTTTATCAATCATTTTTTTCTGGGGACCCACTTTTTAAAAATGACAGACCATCGCGACCCAATTAATCTCAGATCTAACATGCACCCATCAATATTGCCCAAAACGTCTATGTTTACACCACAGGTTCTCAATCTTTTCTATGCCGGGCCCCCCCCAAACCATACAGTGCCATATCTGGTGGTTGAATAGATATCCAATAGTGCCTAGGTCTGGCCTACTACCACTATAGGGTTTGGTGATGCACTGACTCCAGTTTTACAATTCTGCAATCTCAGTTACATTGTTAAATATTTTCAAATTTAAGTTGGACATGACTAGCCTACTGAAAATATAAGTTTTAATGTACATCCGAGAGTTTGGGGATATTCTGGCAGTCATCACTCTTCAGCATAGTAAGCTGCTCCTGTATTTCTAAAGATAGCCTCGGCTACAACATCTATGTTGTGTTGCAGACAAATGGATCCATACACACCGTGGACAATTCTGATGTAAACAGCAAATATCTCAAGTCGTTATAGCTTAGCCAATTTGTAGAGGTTTCTTTATTCCGAAAGTTGAATCCGCATTTTCCTCTAGACTTAGACGTGTGCTTGTTTGTGCTGAGGCTGTGTATTGGTGTTGTTTAGCTATGTTGTAAGAATGTGAGATGAATAAATATCAGAACAAGAGAAATAGCCAAAAGATGAACGATAATGCGCCTTTACTGTAGTGGAGTTCGCGAGATGGAAAACGAGAGGACAATAGCGTTTAAATATCCATTTAAATTGTACCCTAATCTAATGCACTGTTGTGTGTTTTAAATCCGAAATAAGAAGGAATGTGAACTGCTATTAACTTTAAAGAGTATAGGCCTATCTACAATTAAAACTATCTGCAGCCTATGACTAGGGATGTAACGGTATGAAAATTTAACCTCACGGTTATAGTGACCAAAATTATCACGGTTTTCGGTATTATCACGGTATTTCTAAAAGTGTGTTTATTGTGTTCAGAAAGCACTGATAGGCCTACACAAGCTGAAATAGTTTCAAAAAGTGTCCCGTTCACTTTTTTCTTCATGTTTAATTGGCTATGTGCTTATAGCTTAACTTACCCTACCATAACTTGAAGTTTGCTATTTCTGTTATTTGGATGCAATGAGTGAGACCAAAGTAAGCGTTCAAAATAAAACTTTAGGCTACTGTATTCTCCTGATAACGTGAGTGGAATTGATTTAAATGTGGACGGAGTGGCTACATGATACAGTGCACATTTTGCGGTGAAAAAGTTCCGCCTAATCCGAATCGTAGTTAAGACCATCAATTAGACAACAGAATCAGTAGGGTAGCAGTTTTGTTCCATTGTACCAGGCCTACTGTATGTCAAAAGCAGGCTCGGGTGAAGCTGGGAAGGATTAAACACACAGTTTCCATACTGCGGTAATCAACAGTGATAATCATGATGTTTGAAATGAAAACGGTAATTATTATCGTCAACATTTTTATCGCGGTTTACCATTATACCGGTAATCGTTACATCCCTACCTATGACGCAAATGTATGTCTGGTCTATGGATATCTGCTTCAGTTGTTGACAGCACAGTCTTTGAGATTTAAAATGATACTTTTTAGATTTTAATGAGCCAAGTTGAAGAGCTGCTGTCGGTTAATGTTCGCGCAAATATAGGCTGATTCTTGTCCCTTGCATTGTGAGGTCCATGGTAGGCGCCCGACAGAAATATTGTTTCATTTTGTGAGTGAGATGTCCAAACTCTTGCGTCCCCTCTGCGACATGTTCGCATCCCAGTTTCAGAGCTATTCTAAATGAGACAAATTAAGAGTTATGACAAAACCGTGACTGTGGTAGTTAACAAACTAGATCCTAATAGAAAGCTGTTAGCTTTCCTAAGCTATAAGCTTGGTCTATTACACAACATAAATTGTCATTATGTTTGCGACCCAAATAAAATCTGCGGATCGCGACCCAGTCTTTGGGAACCAATGGTTTACAGTACAATACAGCAGAGGACTTTGATTTGAAACGATGTTAATGTCTTGAAAGTATGGCTTTTTAAAAAGGGTGTCCGCGGGGTTTTAAAAAGTATTAAAAAGTAATAAATCCAAATTGTCAAATTTAAAGGAGAATTCCGGTGTGATATTGACCTAAAGTGTATTGAAACATGATACCGAGTGTGAACGTATGTCTCATAGCCCATCTCGGCTTGTCCCCTGCACTCCAAAATCTGGCCCTAGTTAGCCGATGCTACCAACAGCTTTTTCAATGGTGGTGCTTCGGCATAGGGCTAGCCATGCAAATAAATCACTGTTTTACACCATTTACGAGGCTCAATGTATCTCCACACTTCATTGGTAGACTTCCGAGGGCCCTGACATTTAAAACGAGACATTGAGAACTTTGAAAAAGCACTGGTAGTTTACTTACAAGACGATTTATACAGACAGTATCTTCACAAAGTTTAGTGTTTGCAGCCATCTTGAATTTAGTCACGATTAGTCGAGCGACGAGTAAGAATGAACAGGTATGATAAGGGATCAGATTCCAAAAATAATTCAGTGGAAATGCATGGATTCCAATTGCTGCTACTGGAAGAAACTGGAATCCATGCATTTCCACTGAATTATTTTTGGAATCTGATCCCTTATCATACCATAGCAAACGCTAAACTTCGTGAAGATACTGTCTGCATAAATCATCTTGTAAGTAAACTACCAGTGCTTTTACAAAGTTCTCAATGTCTCGTTTTAAATGTCAGGGCCCTAACCCTAGCAACTAGCGCCAGATTTTGGAGTGCAGGGGACAAGCCGAGATGGGTTATGAGACATACGTTCACACTCGGTATCATGTTTCAATACACTTTAGGTCAATATCACACCGGAATTCTCCTTTAAGGCCATTAAAAGTGTTAAATGTGGTCTCAGAGGTATTATTTTTTCCAAATTAGGTATTATTTTTTCAGACTATCAGGTGTCCTATTCTGATTGAAATTCTATCTGCTTAAGTTCGCGTTAGTTTGTTTAAATGTGGGCTTTAGCATTTCTGGGCACATAATCAAAGATCTTTCGTCTCCGTCTCAACTTGTGTTTGATGCTGACGTCATATTCAGTGGTCGTTCGGCATCATCTCAGAACACTGCGTGCTCAACAGAAGTGGCTGGCTTACGTTTTATTTTAGACTTGCTTCAAGGCATATCTTCAACGACTGGACAACCATCGTCGTCTTCATGGGCAAATGCAAGTGTTTTGATAGCTGGGTGAAGGACCCAGTGTTTAAGGACTGGCTCAGGCCTGTAGTAGGGAATAACAGGCAGGCTTATTGTTGTGGTGTGTAAAAAAAAAAAAAAACATCAATGTCAACTGGATGGGAGCTAACTCACTTCGGTCGCATATGCAATCCACTAAACATAATTGGAATGCGTGCGCGGAGAGAGCAGTTAATTCTACCACTCTCAGCTGTCTGTGCAGCTGCACCTCCACCACCACCGCTGCAAATTAGTGCCACGGTAGGCCTACTGGCCAATGCTACGGCTCCAGCAACGTCTGACCTCCGGGTGGCCATGGGCGCCACACCAATACTGCGCGTGGAGGCTCTGTGGTGTCTGAACACTGCAGTTAAACACCACTCATTGAACTCCAATGAAGGAATTTCGGAGCTGTTTAAAGAAATGTTTCCCGACTCTGACATCGCGAAGTCATTCACGTGTGGTAAAAACAAAACTGGGTACATCATCAGATTTGCCCACAAGTTCATATTAGGCCTATCCTCCTGAGAACCAATCCATAGACCTATGTCCTCTGTAGTGGACATAAGTTCTAGAACCATACCCCTTTACCCCTTTGAGCTATTCTATCAATTCCTGTGGTCTTTTAAAGAGGACATCCTGGGCTTTCTAATGATATATCATGTGATTGGCTGGGTTGCTGGGAACCTCCTCTTCCTGGTTCTCAAAAATGGTTGACATCAAAACAAGCACATTTTATGGAAGGAGGAGAGAAGTCAAATAGTGTCTTCTTATTAAGCATTCATTATGATGGCAATATATGGTCTTGTTAATGAAAATGTCAGGAATCATATGATTCATTTTGAAAGAAGTTAAGTTATTTACATTTTGAAATAATAGTGACTTTATGAATGTCCATTATAATGGACACCAGGACCAAAATAGTTAGAAATTTAGGAGATCATTTGTATAGGATGAATGAGGGGGGGTCAGATTTGGAGCTCTCAGGTGATGAGTGAGTGAAACAGAGATGAGGACTATGAACCTGTGCCTCAAGAAGATAGCGAGGAAGAGTAAGACTAAAAAATGAATTATCGCAGATGAAAGAAAAACATGAAAATGAAATGAACAATCCAGAAAAAAGAAATACAACTGTCCAAAAAGGCAAATAAAGTAGTCTAGAAGGATAAATAACATTTCCCCTTATATTTGGTTAAGTTTACCCTTAATTTAATACCACTAAAAGCATAATTTGTCCATTTTTGTCTATTTTCATGGCTACCTTTTCATAGTAAAACTGTCCTTTTGTCCTCCACAGGGGACATGCTATAAAATTTACAATAAAAATACATTTTTAAAAATAAAAATTGTAAGATGTTTTTTTAATCCTAAATAGAAAGGAAATCACAAAAAAAAAAAGAAATTGTTGGACACTTTTTTTTTCTTGGTTCCCAGGAGGCTATAGCACACGTGCAAACAATAGTTCACCAGTTCATGTAGTCGGTGCCAGTTTGTGAATCAGCAGTTCATAAGATGCCAGTTTGTAATGCATCAACTTGCAGTGAATGCCAGCCAGTGTGCTGGAACGATCCATTCTCTCCATTGCACATTTTATGTAGTTTGTTTTATTTTTATTTACTTAGTGAAATAAATATGTGCAATATGTTGTCAACATCAGTGAGTCTCTCAATCTATTCTTTTTTGTATGTTATATATGTCAAAATCTGTGTAAATAATAGAAAGGTCGCTGATTAACACTTGCAATTCAGTGTCGTGATGGTTTAAAAAAAAAATCTGAAGGTAGTAAAAAAGGTATTAAAAAGTAGTACATTTAACTTAAGGATTGCTGTATATACCCTGTTAAATCATAATATGTGCATGGATTTTTGCTTCTGTCTGGTTTCACTTCTAGGTGCCAGTTATTGATTTATAGTTGAGGTTTTATATGGTGACATTTTTTTTGAAATGTCAAAAGTGTAATGACAAACTGAGTTTTGTACTGTATATCATGACAAGGGACATTGTATAGTTGTGGCAACCCTGAAAAAGAAAAGTCAAGACGGTTAAAGCTGAATGATGTGCCATCATTTCTCTTTGTAACAGGTGATCAAACCTGAATCCTGTGTGCCTTGTGGCAAGAGGATCAAGTTTGGGAAGATCTCTCTGAAGTGCCGAGACTGCCGTGTGGTGTCCCACCCGGAGTGCCGCGAGCGCTGTCCGCTGCCATGCATACCAACCATGGCTGGCACCCCAGTTAAGATTGGCGAGGTATGGTGCAGATAACAGAGACTTGGGCCCAATCCCATTTCTACTCCTTAGTCCTGCCCCTTCACAGGGCTTAAAGTATTCCGGCTGCGTGCCGGATCTCCGGCGTGTCACGGCTGTGTGGGTCCTATGTACGACCCCGAAAATCTTTCAGGCTCAGGATTTTTCTTCACTTTAAGCCCTGCCTTCAGTATGGCGCAAAGAGTGCAGATAAGAGATCTAGACTTAGTGTGACCAATTTTATCAGCTAAGATTTTACCTCATTGATCACAAATATCTCCTTGCTCATACACATTTGATCTTGGTTCATTTTTGTGACCTTAATATTAAAATAAAAAACGGGGTTTTTACTACCATGTGCAGTCATCTTTGGCTAACTGTTCATCGGTAATCCTCCTTCTACTCTGGACATTGCGGCCACTTCCAGTTTGGGACCGCTCAATGAAAACTAACACACACAGACAACTGAAATGAATAAAAAAATGACACCGTAAATTCGGCCATTCAGTCAGGTCATTTTTCTATGAGCCAGCTGGTAGTTTGTAGGGGCACTGACTCGTCAACTTCAGACTGCAACCCTTTTGCCGTTTTATCTAGCTTATCAGAATAATTCTGTGACATTCTCAATGAGCATATACAACCACTTGTGTAGGCTATAGTCTGTGCTATGTCAAGAGGACACAATGTGGCTGCAATGTTGGGTTAGTAGTTTGGTGTTGTGTGTCCCACTCTGATGGTCCTTGTTTTATTTCCTGTCATGTGACCAGGGCACTCTGGCGGACTACGTGTCGGGCTCGTCTCCCATGATCCCCTCTCTGGTGGTCCACTGTGTGAACGAGATTGAGCAACGCGGCCTGAACGAGGTGAGAACTCAGAGTCCTGAGCTTCTGACTGCTGTCAAGGTTTCACGTGAGAAGAGGACAATTTAATAATCATGATGTTATCGGAATTTCAAGTAAATTTTTAATCCGGATTACAGGATTAAGAGAGTTGTGTAATGCCAGGATTGTGAGAAGATATGATTCAGAAGCCAACTCGCTCTCTGCCCGTAAGGCAGCGCAGCATGCTGTCTCTGAGAGGCTTAACTGGCATGTGGGTTCATTTGCCAAATCCTCCAACAGCAGCAACACATTGCATTTATGTAGTACTTTTCAAGGCACCCAAGCTGCTTCAAAGTGATGGCGGAACTAACCGCCGCCAATGTGTAGCACCCACCTGGGTGATGCATGGCAGCCGTTATGTGCCAAAATGCTCACCACACACCAGTTTGAGGTGGAGAGTGAGGGAATGACTTACATGTGTGCCTCTTCCCTTTCCGTCACCCCCTGCAGGCTGGACTGTACCGGCTGTCTGGAGCTGAGAGAACAGTCCGCGAGCTGAAGGAGAAGTTCCTGCGTGGGAAGACTGTCCCGCTGCTCAGCAAGGTGGACGATATCCACGCCATCACAGGCCTTCTGAAGGACTTCCTGAGGAACCTGCGGGAGCCTCTGCTCACCTTCCGGCTCAATCGGACCTTCATGGATGCTGCAGGTGGGTGCCAGAGCCCAGGACAAGCCCGCGTTGCACATTATGATCAGGCCAGGCCCTATATTTTGTAGGACTATTACACGGCTCTTCAGAGTGCTGCAGAAACTTCCATTCACATGAAAGGCCCGAACGTTGGGAAGGCCCAATGTTAAATCTATATAAATCACCGGCAAAGTATATAATCACCGCTGTCAATGGCAACGGGTTGATTAACGTCTTTCATATCCCTCCGCAAGAATTCCGTTCGCTTATTGCAATGGAATTTCATTGAAAGGGAAAGTAAGCTAGTAACACCTGAAACTGTCAAATTCTATCTGTGTGGCGAACTATTTATTTTGTCAGCGGAAGACACGAAACGGTAGCAAAATCATTTTTAAAGATTCATTGTGTTATGCGTGTAATAAGCGGGATAATGTATTGTCCGCCGGTAATTATCAGAAAATAAGTCCCGACAGGGAGAACAGAACCCCAACTGATAATTACCGGCGGACAATACATTATCCCTTACCTAGTATGTATTATGTTTGTGCCTGCATGATCAGGTTGTGTTCACTGTGACTGAACAATGCACTGGCCCTCTGACATCGAGTGGTATGGCTACAGTAAATACAATTCTCACGGCATAGAAGCACACATTAACTACATGTGTTCATTGTTCAAATAGTGGTTTGAGATTCAGCAGCGAGATTCCCTTTCTGTACCCTTGTAGTTGTAATGGTGTAGAGTGATGTTTTTTTGTTCTAACTTGTTAAAACATTTATAGAGGAAGGAAGCACTCTGAAGACGGTTTTATAGTATCTCTGTGCCTCTTGGTTCTGTTTGGCTTTTGGCTATGTTTTCAGACGAGTGTAATCAAGCTTATTTGAATGTGCTAAAAGATTGAGACTGGAAATTTGTACTGTATACTCATAAACACTATAAATTCAGCTATTGTAATCACTCCAAGACCCATAGTCATGAGTCCATAGTCATGAGTCAATAGGACTGAATTCTTCCAAAACTTCAATGCACATTTGTGTCACAGTTAAGACGTGATGAACAACTCTTTTCTGTTCCTCAGAGGTGGGCGATGAGGACAACAGCATTGCCCTGATGTACCAGACCATCAGCGATCTGCCGCAGCCCCACCGTGACACTCTGGCCTTCCTGGTCATTCATCTGCAGAGGTCAGTGACACTGTGCTACTTCACTTGCCTTGTGCTTAGAGAAGATGTGAGGAAATATGATCATTCTATTTTTGTTGAAATAGTATATCAACCTTGTTAATACAAAGTCTGTAACACAAATTCTGTGTACTGAAAGGGTTATTTGAATGAGGAGAAACAAATCTGAATGTTGTTTTCTATTAAATATTAACTGTCTGCATTGCATCTATTTGTCAGAGTTGCCCAGAGTTCAGCTACTAAAATGAATGTCACCAATCTGGCACGAGTGTTTGGACCCACGATTGTGGGTCATGCAGTGCCTGACCCAGACCCCATGACCATTCTCCAGGACACCAAACGCCAGCCAAAGGTACTATTACTCCAACACTAAACAGTAACACTTTTAAAAAGACTGCTACAGACTGCCAACTTTTATTTTTTTTAATCCATGATGGCATCATCCAGAATACCCTTCTCTCTGAACCAAGCCCCATAAGAATTGTTCCCCTCAGGCATCATATCTCATGAAATGTAATCTAATGTGTGCCTTGAGGTTATTGTACGTGGTAGTCTGTGCTTATGTGGGTTTGAAGAGGATGAGGCAATAGGCAGTAAACCTCAGAGTGGTAATGCGGTTTCTTCTGCGTGGACGCAGGTAGTGGAGCGCCTCCTTGCCCTGCCCACCGAGTACTGGAGCCAGTACATGATGGCTGAGAATGACCAGGACCACCACCTTGATCACATGATCATTGAGAACAGCAACTGCTATGCCACGCCAGACCACAAAGGTGAGTGGTCATCGTCCTCTTCAGAATGTCTTGTTTCAGAATGCAAACAAGACCAGCAAAAAGACAGGAAAACTCTTTGATGTGTTGTACTAATGTATGACAACTAATGGATGTCATACATAGAGGGGAAAAATGTTTCCACCAATGTTTTTACACAGAAGAAAGATAGAGTACATTAGTATTGATTATATGAAGTGTCAGTGACTGTGTTGCCTACTTCAAGTGTTACTTATCAACCTGAGTCCAACCTGAATGTTCTCCTTGACAGTCTCAGATGCTCAATTTTGTCTAGTTTAAACGATTGGTGGTCAGTTGACGTGTTAGTTAGATAGATAGATAGATAGATAGATAGATAGATACTTTATTGATCCCCAGGGGAAATTCAAGGTCTCAGTAGCATACAGACATCACACACACATTGACTAACAGCAGAAAAAGGTAATTAAAAGTATATTATATAAAAAACACAACTAAGCAATAAGGACAGTAGAAGATAAAGAATATACTAAATATACTGAAATACAAATTATACTAAATAACACTTAATCTAAATCAATTCTAAAAACAGTATCCACATAGTGAGTGATTAATCAATCAAGAGACGCTTGCAATGACTGATGTTGCGGTCGTAAATTGCACACGTTTGTAACACTACTCTTGGGCGTGGCAAAGCAGTGTTTATATATGTCGCTTTGGATAAAAGTGTCTGTTATATACGTTTGTTTACTTTAACTTGTATAAACTGTGTGTACACTGTGCACAAGATCAGCAGTGTGCTGCTGGAAGTATGCAGGCTGAGCGAGTGCCTTTTACTAACTCTGAACTCTATCCATCCCTCTGCAGTGAGCATGCTGGGACCGCTCACCACTCCAGAGCACCAGATAACCAAGACTCCTTCCTCCAGCTCCCTATCCAGCCGTATGATGAACAAGATCACTCCCAAGTATGTGATAAATCCCCTTACACAATACAGGCATTTGGTGCTGATCAGAGCTCCCCGAGGCCTCAGCCTGCTTCATGTACACATACCAATTACCGTTCAAAAGTCAGTGAGACATATTTTGATCTGTTGCCCTGCCTTAAAAACCAAAAGACAACAATTTTATCATCAAACTAGCTGATGTTTTTAGTAAGGTCCCACCTTTGAAGGTTTTAGAATATCTTATTAGCATAGATTTTAAGAAACATATTTAAGTTTCTATAACACACAGTGCTCTGGCCATTAAATAGCCTTAGTTGCGGAAATGGCCTTAAATTAAACAAACAAACCGTTCAAAAGTTTGGGGTCATTTAAAAATTTCCATTCCACTCCATCATCCATTCCAGAATACCAGCTGAGATAAGTTGCATTGTTTTTTTTAATCAGGGCAGCAGTTATGTGCTTACATAATTGCAAAAGGGTTCTCCAATGTTGTCTCAGTTAGCCTTTTAAAATGATATCAGATTAGTAAACAGAATGTGCCTTTGGAACATTGGATGAATGGTTGATAATGGGCAATGTAGATATTGCATTAAAGATCAGCCATTTCTTTCTACAACAGTAATTTACAACATTAATGATGAAAACAAGGACATTTCTAAGTGACCCCCAACTTTTGAACGGTAGTAGATGTTTAACTTGCTAGCTACTGGCTCCTTCTTGCATGAATACTATAGCCGGATGGCTGAAAGTAGCTTGATGGTGCATATGTATGTAGTGAGTGCCTGTGTGTAAGTAAGCCCTCTCTAACTTGGAATTTGATGATACCTATGCCTAATCCTGAAAATGGCTCATGGAGTGTGTACATAGCGTTTTTATCTTTGAAATGTTTGAGATGCTGGTTAATTTTATGCCAAGTCAGGCTCTTTCTGACCTTGAAGCTCTTGACCAAAGTCCATTTGGTAAAAATAACTTTCTCCTCTGCCTCTACCCTCTGGTTCCAAAGTTATTGCCTGCGTTGTGCTGTGTTGTCTGGCGGCCCTGGGCTCCTTTTAAGAATGGTTTAATTTTTTGCTACAGGTTTGGCAGCAAGAGTAAATCGGCAGTGGGCTTCAACCGGCAGGGAACTTTCTTCGCTTCTCCACTCCTGAAGTAGTCCCAGTCCGACTATTGAAGCTGGCCCAGCTACTGGCTGCCAATTTCAGGCTATAGTTTTTATATGTACTATTGTATGCTCCTGTCTAGTGCTAATACCTTATCTTTTGTTTTTACTCTTATATCTGTCAGTGTATCAAAGTAGATTGTTATTGTTGTGATTATGTACATAGTAGGTTTTATATATGTTTGGTCCTCAAATATTTTGAATCAACCAAAGGGAAGCTGCCGCTGAACAAACACCCGTAGTGTCCCATGCAGTGTCAGTCAAGTATGAGTGTCTGTCATCAAGATACTCTGACAGGTTGACTACTGTGCAATAGTGCAATGGGACAATGACAAAAGGACTGTTTTTATTTGTGAAGATTTGTGCCGTGTTTTGTAGAATTGCTCTGTATTTTTCTAGCTGGCTTTTGGCAGTGTTGTACTAGGCAAGGTATATCTGTAAAGTCTAACCTATTTTGTTGTTGAAGCATTTGAAGGATATCTAATGTTTTCATTTTTTTTTTATTTAATTTTATAAGAAAAAAGTAGACCCTCAAATTGACTTGCACACCTACTACTGTCAGTACGTCATGTTATGTGATGGTCCTTTAGTCCGTTTTTTTTTACCTGGTCTTTTAAAGTAATTTCATTTTGGATCACCATTTTAACTCACATTATATTTACAAATGCAAATGTCTATTCTTTGTTAGTCAATTGTCTGGAAAAGCACTTCTCCAAATTGGCAATACAAACCCCAGAATGATTCTGTGTTGATTATTTCTAACTAACTTATCCTGAAGTATTTCAAGCCCAGTAACTTAAATCAACTGCCAGTCAGTCTGCATCAAGGCTTGAATCATAGAATGTCAAGCTTCCTATGCAAAGTCAACCATATGTAATGAAATACACATGGACCTATGCACAGTGTGCAAGTATGTAAGTACACATGGGTGATTTCAATGTGTGAATGTGCGATCTAAGCAGTGCTGCTTGGAGTAACCAGACTTGTATTTTTAAAAAATAACTTTAACCAAATATACTATATACTACTACTCTTATGTAATTGGTAGGACCTGATTGATTTGTAAAAATACATGAATCTACAGCAAAATAGATATCTGTGTTTATTTCCTTCATGAGAATCTAATCTTACACCATGGTTGGCATCAGCAGTAGAGCATGTTCTGTACATTATCGCAAAGGCCTGTTTCAGCTTGTAAACTGAATTGACTTTATTTGAGCACAAGCTGCTGTTTTAGCAGCAATGAACTTGCATTAGACGTTTTGCTCACCACCTCAAGACACTTCAGTTTTGTGTAACGACTTCATTGTTTTACCGAAAATCATTTGGGAGGAAACGTGTCTTGGTGCTGCGAAACATACAAATTTTCAAGTGTCATTGTCCTTCAGAATTATTGTGTAAAATGTAGCATACAGAAAAGGGATTAACACTGGTTATCACACTTGTACCCATAGGAATTAGGAATGTCTCTTCTAGAACCTTGGCCAGGGCCAGAGGAGGGGAGTGTTCTGAATGTAGTTCTGGTAGGCGGCATCAGAACCCCACTTCTTCATGGCCTGTTTCTCCAGCATGGGAATCCCACTGACGTAGCGCAGCAGGAACCAGAGGAACAGGGGAGACACCACACTCAAGTACTGGGGCCCGCGCATGACTGACGACGCAGATAGAAACAAACCAGACCACTGGAGGATTTCACCAAAGTAGTTTGGGTGACGGCTGTAGGCCCACAGGCCACTCTGGATGAACTTGCCCTTGTGGATGAAGAGGGAGATTTATTAAATGAACGCTACACAACAGTCTTGACAGGCCAGTAAGTATTGAAATGGTTAGAAAATGGCATTAAAGACACGTACAACATACATTACACTTTCGGCTCCTACACACAGTTGCGTTCCATCAACGCATCATGCATGCCAGTGGGTGTTCCCGACGGTAGCTATGCAAATGACTTGAAGTATAACCGTAATTTAATTGGTTGGTGCGGTCAGTCGATTGGCCAGTGCCGTCTGTCGGTGCAGCAATAGCTGAACTTCTCAACGCGAGCGGCGGGAGAAACGCGACGCAACGGACCCACAATTCAGTTCGACAACGGATGACGTGAGCCCATGTAAAGTAAATGAGATGCGTCTCCAGCAACGCAACGCACGCAGCTGTGTGTACTGTAGGAGCCGTTAAACCAAGAACCAAACAAAACACCAGAGAGGTAGCTCATCCTTCCCTTCAGTGTTCAGAGTCTGGGCTGCTTACAGAGGCCAGGTTGTTTTTTACGGTGTATACTCACAGAATGGGCAGCTAGTGGATTGTGAGGAGATTAATATAAATATTATGGGCTTGAAATCGTGTATGATCGCTGACTGCACCTTTAAAAGAACACCAGTGTACTTGCAGCATTGCCTAAAATTCCCCATGCATTGAGATTGGGTCAAACTTTCGGGGTGTTGCAAATGCAAGCACTTGGTCTGAGAGTTCGAGAATCATTTATCAACTCAATCTAAGGATCATAATATTTCAGTGGCGCAACTGGCTAAGGAATCCATATCACACTGGTTTAAGTACAACCTGGAGTCATTTCCCGATCCCACCCACTTGCTTCCTGTCACTCTCTCTTTATTGTCCTACATATGTCAATTATTACAATGGCCAGTCTACCGAGAGAGACTCCAGGTTAACGGCCTTGCTCAAGGGCACAACGGTGGCAGGCGGGAACTGAACCCACAACTTTTCAGGCCACTGCATGGTAGCACTTTCTCAATAGAATACTTACAGTATTATCAGGATCTCGTTTGAAGCTCCACTTCTGCTGGTCTGCAATGGCTTCTGTGGCAAACCCAAGCCCCCACATACCCCAGCCAATGTAGTCGGTCGCCCCAAGTGGCACATCGTGCTTCTCACTGTTTAGGATGAGTGTGGGCAGCAGGGTGATGAAGACCCAGAGAGCTGTGCAGCAAGAGAACATAAACACCAGTGAACGCACAGCATGGTCAGCAGTAGACCTTGCCATCTGTGAGAGCCATCAGAGAGAAATCAATCACTTTGGGGAAAGAGAGTGTGAATGATTTACAAGGGAGAAATAGGACCAGCTAAATTCTGCAGCATTACTGTGTACGGATGGCATTCAATTTTAGGCATATAATTTATGTGTGTGGGGGGGTCAGGGTTCAAACCCTGTTGCCCTTTGCTTTACAGCAGTGGTCCCCAAACTACGGCCCGCGGCCCGCCACCTCATTTTGGGTGGCCCCCCAAAACATTTCCGTGGTATATAGCAACCGGCCCGCACGGGAGTACGACATCGTCAAACCAAAGATAATGAATGCGTAGCAAGATGGGTCGTCCTAGTTCATGTCTATGAGGGCAAAGTGGAGTTCAGTCAGAGACGGGCTCTGGTTCAGTTCCCGCCTGCACAGGGGTGTGTCAAATGACGTATGACTTATGTTTGAACGCCTCGGTTCCACGCCAGACAAGCCGGAGTACAAAATAAACTTGGTGTACACCTTCATTAATGTTGATTTTCTCCCGACTGGAGGGTCATTCTATCACGACATTCTACTGAAATAGGGAGGAGGGTTTGGAGATCATGATACCGTGTCCGAAATGTGCATCCATTGCTCAGAAAAATAAGGCTTTGACAAATTCTGGGAAATTCTTGGATTCTGCCATAGACCTCAATGTTAAAAAGAGAGCCCGATCACTGCATAAATGTGCGGGGGCGTGTACTGCTACACTATTTGCATAAATTTCGAGGGACAGGAAATGGCCTCCCAGGAAGTATCTTCGTAATCAACCATCTTTGGTCAAACTATAACCTCCGCAATTTCCCCCATTCATTCTCTATGGCGAGTCTTAACAGTACACATGTAATACTCCTTTTGTCCACTGGTGGTTATTTTGGCGCCGTTTCGCGTTTGCCATCAAAAACGGAATGAAATGTAGTCCTACCTGCAAACAATGTAAGAGGCCTATGCTGACTGCATCAGTGCTCAAAGTGTTGTAAAAGTTTATCAATTAATTGTTAATAACTAACTAACTTCTATTCAAGTCATATTTCTGGAACTTTCTGGGATAATTATTTCTATTTTGTATTCACTCGTTCAAATGTTCATAGGCCTACAAAGAGGTCACAAGTTCAGGTGAGTGAAAGTTAGAATGGTGGTCATTTCAGACCACTTCAGCGCTTCATAAAATTCTCATAGTTTGAGAAGTTCACCCATTTTTAATAAAATATACTTTTGGGAATGCAAAAGTCTTTTTATTAGTATTATTTAATTTGAGTTACGTTTTACACTGATATGGCATGATGGCAATATAAACACAGCTAACAATGGTATTAAATTGCAATAGCCTATAGATTAAATGTAATGGAATATTCGACTATGGTAGACTGCTGTTGTTCACAGCACTAAGCTATTTATGGTTACTGATATACTCCAAGTCTCTGGCCCTCTCTTAGAGCCAGGCATAGTAAGCTGGCCCTCGGAAGAAAAAGTTTGGGGACCACTGCTTTACAGCCTCCCTGTGCTGTCTGCATCTGGATAAATACTGTACGAGTACCAAAATGTCAGTTTCGGTTTGTATTTGCAGACATTTTTTGACGGCTCGTTCCCCTTCTCATCTGCAGCTTAACAAAGATGACATTACCATGTAAAAATAAATGTATTATATTAGTTTTATAGCTGCATGTTAATTGCAAAAAGTGCGTGCATAATGCAAATCCTATAGAATAATATTCCTGTGTATACATATTGCATGTTGCTATTGTAAATGTATTTATTGATAGTACGGTATTGAATGTAAGAAAACAATCCTGTGTGCAGGTGCAATGTCAACAGAGAGGACTCAAACAGCCTACCTTGCACAGTCCAATACACAAAAAATGTCCCAGGGCTGTCTCTGACACCGTTGAACCTGCGATCTTGTCCGTCTTTCAGAATTCTCAGGAAGAGGAAGGTTCCAAGCCTGTTCAGCGAAGTCAGTGTTATCAACCATTGCCAGCATTAGCCTACTGATTAACCAAATACCTTAATGGAATTCATTCATGGGAGTTACTCATAGTAGCCCAGCGTTGAACCCTTGAAAAATCCCCTTGGGTTCAACCCTGAACCCTTTGAAATACAAAAAAAGAGGTGTGTTGTGTGTGTGTGTGTGTGTATGTTAGACCATATGATCCTTTCACAGGTGTCTTTGGCGCATGTTATCAGACATACCTCAGTCCCCATGCTGTGACCAGTCCTGTTTGTATGTTCTGTCGCTGGTATCCAGTCCCTCCCCAGATGCGACTCAGGTGAGCCAACGCAACAAATGTGCCAGACCCTAAAACAGAATGATAGTTATTATTTTCACATTATGATTTAATTGTGGGCCAGCCATTCAACCATACATTAGCTTGCCCTCTGCTGACTGAGGCGTGTTCAATGATGAATATTTTACTGAGGAGCTGGTTTATTGGTTCCAAAGTTCAAAGGAACACTTTCAGACTAGAGAGAAGCTCTTTAGAGAGCGGGAAGTGGCAAGGGCACACACATTTATTAAGGTGGTACTACTAACTTCATCATAATTAAATCTGCTGGACAGAGATGCCAATAGTGCTTTGACGGGTAAGCATGGATCTCGGTCACTTTCAATTTGTATTGACTGTTAGTATTGAAGTAGTAGTGAAAGTATTGACTGTTATTCCTATAACAAATGTAGATCTGCCTTTTCGAGAATGAAACATTAATTTGTGACACCGACGTAAATGTCTAGGTTTAGGCTAGGCCTACTGAATTGTGTAGTCTAGGCCTAATATTAATTTAACTAGGCGACATTGCGGAGTTGTGCAGACTGTAAAGTTTGTAACAAAGTTGCAAGATTTCCACTAATTCACTTTCGGAAACATGTCGTGTGGGTTGCTACTGTTGCTATACAGACTGCCTGAATAATAATTTTCAAAAAAAAAAAAAAATGCTGTTAGGCTACCACTCAAGAAATACTTCAGAAACTCGGCTAAGAAAGCCGGTCAGAACGAGCATTAAGTCAAACAGTATCTTAGGCTACTCATAGTGGGCGGGGAAACGCGCTTGTTTCATAACAACTCCTCAGTTTAGATAACATGCTCTGCGCTCTCGTGGTGCACTGATATAAAATAACTAATTTAATTGCACAAACAGACCACGTTTGGCATAAAACTTCATAGCCTACAACATCTTGTCCAAACGTTACATAACGTAGGCTACATGCGACTTGCTGAACAATCGACAAAGCAGGCTACGTCAAGCTAGCCTGTTGCAATTTAACAATTATGTAGCCTACTAGAATTAAGTTCACCCAGCCCCACAAATGTAAGCTTAGCCTACCTGCTAAATCGTAAAACTTTTCGGTTTTGAATATCGAGGCGACCGCCCACCCAACCCACTGAATGCCCAGATCAGTGATGGCACACTTCGCTAACGTGCTGCCCATGGTCATGCCGAGAATGTCCAGCAGCACCGGTGAAATCAAAGTGAAATCGAACATAGCCTATACCCCGGAACGTTATGACAACACAGCGCAAAGTTCGCCTCATGGATTGGGAGTGGCTTAAAGATCATCTTAATCTTCGCAAGGTCGTGTGGGAGCCGTAGTGCGCGGATTGTCAGAGACAGTTGCAGTGGAAGACCTTAATTTCGCTGCTCATTATGGCAATAGTCTGATTAACATTTACAATAATTTCCTTGTGGCCATATATTAGTCTACCTGTGAGCAATGGATCTGTTTAACCATAATAATCTTCTTTGTTCAGCCTATAATCTAATGGGCTAGGCCTATTATAGGCTACATACAAAAAAGTTATGATGGGCCAAGTCCAAACGGCCATGATTAGTGGGCGGATCAATCTGACATAAGCACCAGGCAGTATAATAGTTTATGGTTAGTCTAGCCCAGGGGTCTCAAACACCCGGCCCGCGTCCGGCCCAATTATGGCCCACGACGTATGTCAAAATAATAATGTAATCCGGCCCTTGAGACTATTTTTAATTGCGACAAACAACGATACTGATTAAAATAGACGATAGTTCCAAGTACGGTGACAAATCTCATTTGTACTCTGCTCCACTATGTGCTAGACATCCAGAGCTTCATTCAAATCCAAAATCGTTGCGCAACGTTTTCAGGAAATACTTGTATTACACGCGAGAAACACAAAGACGTGCATTTGTAATGACACGGAAGCGATGCAGACCATAGTGTTGCAGAAATTGAAGCAGAAATTAAGCAGAAATATAGGCCTACACCAAATGTTGAAAAACGTTTACGTGTGATGAAGTCTTAGTTAGGCTATGTTATTCACCTATTCTGAAGGAGAATATCCTTTTGGAGATTATGATCGATCGTCTATTGAATGGAGGTGCCTCTGCGTGTATACGACGGTGTCCACTAAGCATACCATGCTTATTTCGACCCTCTGCAACATAGCTTGGAAGTTGCAGTGGTAATCGTGATGATAGTGTCCGTAATGGACGTGGTACAGAAAGCAGGGCTAGTAGAAATAGGGCTCTAAACTACAAAGTCACCCGCAATATGATGCGAACTTCTGGGTACTCAGATTACCCGCGATAGGAACTGATTTGACCAGAATACTTTATTGTAGGCCTTGTGGTTTAGAAACCATATACATCTTAGGTGTTGGTATACATCTTAGGTGTTTTCCTGTTAATTTGTTATGTGGGTAATATGAAAAAAGGAAAGTAAACCTGCTCAAATATGTTCATCCAGTATTTACTGAAAGGTGCATAATTTGAGGTGCTTGCCATCCAGTGGCAAATTAGATGGATAAATTTACCCCCTTCATAAACATTTGTTTTACTCAAAGATTTACAGTAGGACTTTATCTCTGACCACTTTCAAGCCATGGCCTTTTGAAATTTTGATATAAAAATCCAATGGTGTTGCTTTCTTAACCCTGACGCCTATAGTTTGCCAGGTTTAAAAAAGTTATGAGAGGAAAATATTTTTATTTGGTGTGAAACACACACATACCTGTTTTTATGCTTTTCATTTGTTTTATAATTTGTATTAATATTTATTTTATCATTATTTTATTTATAAGCTAAGGTTGCTAGCAGAGGTGTCTAAAACTAGATAAAAACACTTGCACTTTCTGTTTGCAGTTTTGTGTGGTATTTGAAAAAAAGAACATTGTCAGAAATAGCCGGCCCTCCAATCAGATGACGTTGGCAGAATTGGCCCCCAGCTCATTTGAGTTTGAGACCCCTGGTCTAGCCTATGAATAACTTGGTAAACTAACATTCTGGTTACAATATGGTTCAAGCAATTAACATAGGCCTACAGAGGGGTGGCCAGGATGTCATCTTTGGGCGGGGTAGGCTAAATGGAGTAGAATGCAACAGGTACTGTACAAAATATAATCTGTTTTTGTGCAGACCCCTTGGCAGATACACGGGACCCTTAACCTAGCCTACATATTTAAAAGCATGTTGTTAAACCAGGTGATTAAAATACAACAATAGCCTGTAGGTTTGCCTAGTGGTATCATAGACTGATACAGCTCAAATCCATTTCAATAATAATTATTTACAGATTCATATACATCTATCTATCTCATGCATCAGTTATCTATCTATCTATCTATCTATCTATCTATCTATCTCTCATGCATCAGTTTTTGGAGTCAAGAGGAAAGTGTTGTGAAAATGTATGTGAATATGGCTTATGTGAATGCAATTATGTTTTCTATGTAATTAGTTAAAATAAATGTAAAAAAACTAGTTGAAAATATTTCATATGATGAACTAGAACACACAGGGTCAGGTATGGTAGTCTCTTATTTTATTTGTAAATAAGCTTAATGACACGATGTGAATTTGTGACTTCAGGCTCACAGTTGAACACCGTTGCCAATTATGAGCAACATAGTGTCAACTCATCCTCCTTAGAAACAGAAAAGTGAGGCATGCATGGGGGTTGAAGGTGCTGCTTGTTTTTTAATGAGCCACCTAGCATTACATGTAAGTTGGCTAGCTAGCGAAATTGTGTCACTTGTGTCTGATTGTGTCACTTATTGTCACTTAAATCAATGTCCACTGCCACTGTCCACTGACCAAACGTGTAAACTCAACTGTGAAACTAAAGGACTAGCCAACTAAAAAAACACTAGGAGAACTGGAGAACAAAATGAGAAAGGAACAAGGATCAAGGCTAGAAGCAGTTTTAATTTGATTAACATGAGCAGTCAGGTTCAGAATCTGTAGCCTACCACACTTGTGATTCTATGAAAATGCACTGCTTGTTAAGCGCATGCACACTGATTGGCACAGCACCTCAGAATGCCCAGTGGATTCTGGTGGATCTGTTCTAATATAACCTTAGCTCTGAAGGAGAACACAAGATGTCACCTTTGCTCAGAAATAGCACTACCCTTGTTTTCCAACCCCAGTTTCTTTGGATGAGTCATGGGGCAGGTCATTTCTCAGGGTGGCCTCTGCCCACCCCTGCCCCACCAACCAACCCACTCACCCACATAGACACGCCCCCGTTAGCATGCTGGGAAGAAAGTAGACATGGGGTTTGCACATACATGACATATTAAGTTTTCAAATTAATAAACATTTCTCTGTTAAAGCAAAGGACAAGAGGAAGACAAACTTCATGGATTCATCAAAGACAAGTGTCAATGCTGCCACTAGTCCAAAGCAAAAGGGTGTCTTTGCTAAACGGGTTCAACGACAATTCAGCAGAACCCAAGAGAAGGTAGGCTTTAAGTCTTTCGAAGAGTGATGTACTTTCTGGTTTAAGTAACATAATCTAATTCATGTTCATATCGACTGTTTGTGGAAATTTTTCAATTAGGTTATGTTAATCAAACCAGAACTTGGAACAAGACTCTAAAACCCCTTGGGTGTATGGATTCATATTGTCCAACACACAATTCATATGCTCTCAACAAGGCTATTATCTGTAAAGGCAACTTAAATGAACATTATAAACCATGACAGTAGAAACAAAGACAATAACTGCGCCTATATTGTAATTGTCATTGGGTGTAACCATAGATGTTTGATTTGCATCTGGCAAACAGAGAAGTTTATTGGGGCCATAAGTGATCTCCAAATAAACACACCCAGTGCTGGCTAGTAGCATCAAATTCCATCAAAGCGTATTTAAAAGCTGGTCATTTATATTTAGCTAGTAGTAGGCCTACGGTTTACCAATGAATGGAAAAACGTTTCCCAAAGAACTATGGTGCATTAAACAATAATTTGATTTCCCTTTTTTAAATTAAACCAGCAAATTTGATGGAAAATGAACTTTAAAAATCTGATTCCTACTGTATGGCGATCGCCTCCATCCGATCACAGATACTCAGGAATCTGTGAAGATCATATTAACCCTAACCCAAAGTGTCCAGTTTTAATGTAAATGTCTGCTTCTGACAAGAAACAGCTCTGCTTGATATTTTGAAGGCATTTCATTTGTGGTGTGTCACAGGTCTTACAGAGGTTTGGCAAGAGTGAGGTGACCAAAGATGAACAATTTGAATATTACGTCCAAGATCTAAACGAACAGCAGGTACCATAAGCAATGCACACAGTATATAGTTGTCTTAATAATTTCTGATATTTAGCTGTGAGAGATAATTACTATGAATAATGATAATGATCTTTGTTTAAAGGTAAAATGCAGCCTTCAGCTGATATATATAATTACATTTTCAGAGTGATGGGAGTAGGATATACAAAGACCTTAAGGCGTATCATAATGCTGTCAAAGGTATTTATGTTTAATTTTAAAGCTAATAGTATACCACTTCATATGCCTTGGTTATTACAAATAGATGACTAATGCTTGAGATGTTTTCTATTATCATATCTGGACTGTTTTAATGTGTCCTGTCATTACAGTAATGAGAGAGGCCTCCAAACGGCTCTCTCATTCTCTCTATGATGCTTATGAATCTGACTGGAATGGACTTGAGGATCTAGGGGCCATTGTGGAGGTGCGTCACTGTTGACATTTTCAAACCAATATTTTTTTCAGAAAGCAAAACAAACAACATGTGATTAAACATAATATTTGTTTTGGTCCAAAAGGGACAAGATCTTTTATGGAATGACTATGAGACAAAAGTCTTAGACCAAGCTGCGCGCACTATGGAGTCTTACATGACTCAGTTTCCAGATGTCAAGGTAAAAAAAGATACGCACTCATACTGTACAAAGAACGACTACTCTTTTTTTTTTTTATATCTTGCTCTTTTAACGACCCCCCCCCCCCTCTCCAAATGCATGCCTGTAGGAGAGAGTGGCCAAACGCAACAGGAAGCTGGTAGACTACGATTCATCACGTCACCACCTGGAGGCGTTGGAGAACGCCAAGAAGCGAGATGACGTCAAGATAGCTAAGGTGCAGTGGAAAAGACCTAATGCAGTTTAGAAGGACAGAAAATCATTGTACATTTTTACATTGAACATCTGTGACATTTTGGAGAGAGGAATGTAATATGCCAGATCTTAGACTTAATCAAACAAAGAAGCAGTATGGCAGAGCTGTCATCTTATCAGCAGGAAACAAGCAGGCCTAGAGTGGTCTGACTCATAATGAAATGTCCACTCTGCCCTGCCCAGGCGAAGGAAGAGTTGCAGACAGCCAAGAGTGTTTATGAGGATATCAACAACGAACTTAAAGAGGAACTGCCTGTCCTTTTTGGGAGGTGAGATATTCAAGGTTCACGCTGCAGCTGGTGAATTTATGCACAGGCTGAGACTGTGGTTTTTTGTGTGCGCAAGTTGTTTTCCCTGTGCACTTAGAATAAAGACATTTCTTGGTGAGGTTAAACTATTTGCACAGAATAACTTTTGATCTAATAATTGATCTAACTGATCTAATCTTTCCTCACACTGCTTTGCAGTGTGTAACTGTTGCATGTAAATGATATAGAATGATTCTGTGCATGTCATTGTGTCATATCAGGAAAAAACATTTGGGATTTTTGCATTGCAAAGGCGTTACTGGGGGAATTACCACAGTAGACTACTGCATTTCTAGTTTGTTGACATATTGCCCCAATAGCTATTACACTGGATCATTAGAGAAAATTGTCCTCATGGTCCCAACCACCCAAACAGAGCTGGGTAGATCTGTCTGTTTGTCCTTTCATGCACCACGACCTTGACATGAGCTGCAATAAAATCTTTGCCCTCCCTTCACGTCAGAAATTTTTCAAAATATGTTTTATAGAACAGTCATTGTTCTTATCATGCACCTTTATTTATTTCCACCTCAGATCTCTATGTTTTTTGTGCCTGTTGTGTTTTGGTGTGTTGTTGTGGTGTTAGCGGACAGTCCCCTTTTATGTAGGAGTTTTTTCTCATTGTAGTGCCTATCTGGTCCAGGGCTCCAAGACATTTTTGGATCTCAGAATGAATTGGACCTTGCTGGTTGAATAAATAATAATGCATATATGTCATGGAGAAATCACTGAATATTAATGTTTTTTTTCCTCAACACTAGCCGTATTGGATGCTATGTGTCGGTATTTCAAGCCATTTCCAACCTGAGTGAGGTCTTGTATAAAGAACTGAACACGGTAAATTGAGTTTCAGTGAATTGTTCAATGCATCTTGTGATGGCGTAAGTTGATGTCTGTTGGCAGAGGAATCTAAAATAGTAAAGTCAGTGTTGTTTGTACAGAGAAATGTCTATTGTGAAATTATTGTTCAACTTAATCCCCACAGTGAGGCTAATTGTGATGAAACTACTATAGCATTTTATGGAAACACTCAGTCATTCACCCACGACCTGGTTATACTTTCTTTTCAGATAAACCGTGATTTTCAGGATGTCCTCACTGGTCTGAAAGATCAGCATCCAGACAAAGTGTTTGTTATCAACAACCTCCAACGGTATGTGCCTACAGCATCTCACCTGTTTAAAAAGAGTGCTTGAAGGTGTTAGCAATGATGTACTTGCAGTAGTGCTCAATAGTTCTGTTTTGCACCAGGAATTCAAAGATAGGTTTCTGAGGTTTGACAAATCTTTAAATGGATTAGACCAGGTAAATTATCAATACAAGCACTAACCTCCTCTGACTGCAGCTCTGCCTCAATGAAGAGGAGATCACTGATCTCACCAAGGGCATGGAGGGCCAGCTTCTCAGAGTTCCAGTCTACCATCAGTCCAAGAGGCTCCCTTCGGTAAGATTGCCATCAATTGTTTTAATACATTTTTCCCCCTTTCCCCTCTGAAATGTTATGTATTTTATTATGCTTTTCAAAATGTATTTATTTGTACATTTTTACTACAACTATCTATTTATTTTGTTGTTGTTGTTTTATTGTTATTGTAATCTATGCATCACTGAGAATGAAGACTACCCTCAATGATCCTCGGCATATGTTGCCGATTTTGTCTTGTCATGAGGGGAATAGCACTAAACTGCCTCTAGATAACACATCTGTATGAATACAGTGTTTCCCACAGAATTAAATTATATTTGTGGTGGTAGGTAATGTGTGTGTGTGTGTGTGTGGGGGGGGGGGGGGCAGTGCAGAGTTAACTTGAATGCAACAGTTTTGAACAAATCTGTTTAGCGTGGTTATGATGTCAAAAATGTTTTCTTTAAACATGCGTGCAGGTTCTTTGAGAGACAGAGACAAGGAGAGGCTGTGCAAAGTTGCACATAGCTATACAATGAAAGGATTTCATCCAATTTAAATGGTACAACATAGAAAATCATTGTGTGGTGGTCAATGTTGATATTGTGGTGAGCCGCCACAAATTAGTCAATGTATGGGAAACACTGAATACAGTGCAGAGTGAAAGACTTCATGGCTTATCAGTGCAATGAATTGTTTGGACCGTGTACCATACAGAAGGAAGAATCCAACCAGCCCTCTGAGGAGTGTGGCCAGACCCTCACTAGAGGGATACAGCCCTGAGCCGGAGCTCCGGCCCACTCCAGCCGAGTCCATCGCTGAAGTCCGAGATGACGAGGTGAGCTCAACTCACTCCGAGCAGCCGCTGGCAGAGGCCTTAAACGGAGCATCTGGTGCCAGGTGGAGTGAAAAGGTGGAAGAAGAGGAGAAGGAGGAGGAGGAAGAGGAGGAGGAAGAGGAGGAGGAGAAACCACAAGAGGATGACAAACAAGGCAAGCAAGAGCTTACTGCGGAGTCTGCTGCTGCCGGAGCGGGCCCAAAGGCGGCCAACAGCAACTACCCTGAGGCAAAAGCAGCAGAGGATCCACAGGTGAACAAGCCTGACAGCAGTGAGGCACCTGTCAGCAATGTGGTGCTGGAGAATGGAGAGGCATCTGACAGACAAAATGCTGGGGCCGATGTCTCCTCCACACATAGCAAAGTAAGTTTGTGTTTATGGTATTTGGCAAACACTTTGGTTTAAAGCTAATTGGTATCATATTTAGGTTCATTGATTGCCATCAGTGAGTGTCAATCTGTATGTAAATTGTATGTAAATATTTATTTAGCCCAGCCACTCTATTGCCCGCTGATTTCTGTTGAAACATGTTCCTTTCCTGCTCAGTAAAGATGTGTGTGTTTCTAATATAAGGGGGCAGCTGCCAAGGACTCTGGCCTTCACAGGGAGACAGTGATGTGACACCCAATACCGTATATTGAAAAGTATGTCTTGTCTTGTAATTTAACCACTATTGCCATTTTAAACAATAGGAGTTGTGCCTTTCACTGATTAAAAAACAAAACAATTTGTTTGACGATGGTAAACGCACACCTTGTGAGGTGCTCACGATGGTAAATAAGACTTGAATTTAGAAGAAGTGTCGTGACCCTGATGAAGGCGCAAGCCGAAACGTTGGTCGAATAAAATTACTGCATATTGAAGTTCTGAGTGTGCCACGACACTTCTTCTAAAATAAAAAAACAAAACAAAACATAGTTCGAAGATTTGAGATCTGAGTGTTTCACCATTCACCTGTTTCTTGACAGGCAACATTCCATGGAGGGGTCAGAAGATCATAACAGAACCTTCCATCAAGACATGGGATGGCTGGCATGCAGCAAGCCCAGATAAACACAGCCTTGTTTTTGTCTAACAAAAATGAAAAGGGAACACAGCCACTGTTTTTAAATTGAATATAGCTATTGCCTGATTCCCGAATAAATCTATATGTTGAATATAGAATAGTCTATATGAGAATAGTCTGTTATTCAATATATGTTATGACTCAACAGGTCGGCCTATAGAGGAATCCACAAATTAAAAATGTTTTAGCCAATGTGCAATCACCGAAAGTCATAAACTGTAACATCTTCTTTTTAAGCCTTGTTTAGAAAAGTGCGACATTCAGAAAATCTCTGAGCAATAAAACCAAGTTTTATATGTCTTTTTAGGGAGAAGGTTCTACATTGCAATTGTCCTGTAATAATAGGGCCTAAATCAAATGTGTTCTTCAATGGCTTAAACGTAAATAAATTATCAAAAACACGTGTTGTGCCTCACCCTGGCTTTATATTTTCGAGGTCCTGCTGAGACTCCACGTTGTGATCTCACCCCTTTCTGTGGCTTGTCAGGAACAACCCGCCTAACAAGGTGGTATCCTGTCGACTGCTTTCAACTCCTGGCTATGTGAATTAGCGCCATTGTTTAATTTGTAGGGCGAGAGCGCTAAAGGAAAAGGCACACGCTAACGCGGCGACCCGGGAGTTCCTGGAGTTTGCTTGGTTCCTTATTTTCTTCGAGCTGTTCCTGTTAGGATAAGATATCATTCGCAGGATTGCTGCTCTTTCTGAATCTGAACGTTTACTGTTGGTACGTAAGTAGCAGGCTGTGTCCTACAGCCGCAGGACTAATGTGATTATTGGTTTCAAGGTTTTAACATAGTTGGCCTCGCTTACTGGGTGGTTAGTTAACATTACTTGCGCTGACATGTAGCTATGATCCCGTGACATACGCTACATTGTTTCATTTCACCCTTTGTTGTAGGCTAAGGGCGGTAGGTAAGATGTCAGACAAAAGTTGTAGCTTAGTTTGTAGCAACTGTAGCCTAGTTTTTGATGTGCCTATTTCTGATGGGCCTGCTGTGCAAGTAGCCTAAAACTTTTTGCAAAGTAAAGGTTTTTTATTATTTTTTTTATTTATTGGCTAATGAATAAATCAGTCTCTAAAACGAATTTCTATCTAACTGGCCAAGACAAACTTAACCGAAGACCTGAATGCTGATATTTTCTCGGGGCTTTGTTTTCAGGAAGTGAGAAATGTAACAGATGTGTTGCGACTTTTTGACTTTTGACTAGCATCCGTGGTAAAGTAAGACCCTATATGGCCTCGAACAAATTGTTTAAATAGTTATTAGTGATGGTTAACACAGTCCTGCCTAATCGTAAACAATCTCTAGTTTGAATGTCTGCTCTGAGTAGAGCGCACGGATGTCTACAGCCAGCGCTTACAATGAAGGCTACCTGCCTGATATCTGATGGTTTACATGACCTTCAAGGAGTGACTTCATGAATATCTTTAACTATGATTTTAGATCATGGACAGATTGTAAACTTCCCAAGGAGTTTTAAAATATGATGTATTAATGTATGGTGTCTAACCTTTCTTGTAGCGTAAATCACAATCAAAGGGCAATCCATTATGGCAAGCATTGCACCCATGAACGGTATGTGATGTTTATTCGCTGACCTATTGCCATTTTGTAATATTTTAAGAGCAATGTAGGCCTAATACACTTACTTAATGATCATTTGTGGGACTATTCTGCATTGTCTCTTTGTGATCTCGCCATCACCTGTCGTTGGACCTCAAATTGGGCTCTGCAACAGGTGAAGCAATCACCACTCAATCCAACCCTAAACTTTCACAGACCATATGCACAGCATGATTAGTGCTGATATGTGTTGTTTAGTTATATAATTACAGTGCATGTTATCCGAAGTCTTCTTCTTCTTCTTCTTCTTCCCACCAAATTTCTGCGTCTAATTCAGCTTCAACCATTTAACGTAGAAACTTCGCTCAAACTTTGTAACGTAGGTCTTGAAAAGGACACTTGAGGAATGTATTTTTAACTTTTGTTAACTTTATACTTTTTGAGATTAACAAAAAACAAGCTTATTTTTCCCCATAGACTTTGCATTGGCACTATGACATCACAATGGGCTAATTAACTTGATTTGCACCTGTATCAACTCCCAGCTGCTCAACTAGGCCCCATCAAAGAGCCAGTTAAACTGATTGCACCTGTATCAACTGCTTTCTGCTCAACTATTCATGGGTTTCATCAGGTCCCTTTACACAGGTGTATTAATCAAGCACCATGCAGTCTGCATTCATAATCAAGGTGCATGATTGTATACACCTGTGGAAAGGGACCTGATGAAACCCATGAATAGGCCAACTCTCTCTGTGTCTCTCCATTCTACAAGGATATAAGGCACATTCCATCCAACTTTCAATCTATTCATCCTCTTCAAACCATTCACTCATCCACCCATTAAACTATCCATCAACATCCATTAAACAATCTGTCTATCAACATCCATTACACTATCTACATTTAACTTTTAAACTATATACTCTGTCTCAGGCTTTAAGAATCTGGCTCTCTTAAGACTACAGATCCTGTTCAACTATTTTCTCTGCCCACAACTGTTTCAAAATAAATGTCCTCACTACAATAATTCACTATTAAATAATTTAACTATTTAAACTACTTAACAATTTAACTGTTCAGCCATTTCAACTGTCAGTTGTTATCAACTATGACTCCTGCCAACTGTTTCCAAATAAAAGTTTGTTTTGCATTTTATGTTAATATACAGTATGTTTATATTTTCATGCACTGGTAATTTCCTCGAAATTACATTTTCTAGTTTGATTCCATTAGTGTACACAATATAGGCCTGCGTTGTGGTATCAGCTGTGTTTTCGTTTCTCCAGCAACATCTGTGAAACCAGTGACGGAACCTCCAACCCAGCCAGATTCTGCGGTCATCGGGGGTAATTTATGTTTCTTTCTCTAGGCTATTTTAAAAGTGTGAATTTGAAGAGTCCTAGTTTGCTCCAATATGACTCAGAAAAGATCTCATATTGAATCCCATACTCACAAATAAATGGGTGGTCAAATGTATACACATTTACAGTATGTACTTGTATAATGCTGCTGGGACTATTGCACAGTAAACTGGCTAGCCCATCTTTCATGTTGTCTAAATATGTTTAATATAATCCTGTATCATGATGAATTTGTAACACATTTTCAATCACTGTAAATGAGTATTGATAATATAATGTATCTGTCAAGTGGCCCTTTGTGACTCCCTTTCCATTATTTTTGACACCAGCAGAGGGCAGGAGTATGCCATGGCATATGGTAGCCCTGGCTGACATTTAATCTTTAATCTGAAAAATACTTGGGAGTGAGAAATCTGCGCTTAAGACACTTGGTGACCGGGTCATGTAGGTTGCGTGATCTATAAAGCCATACCCCAGCTTCAGTTTCTTAACATTATCCAACAAGACCTCCCCTGTGTGTATGTGTGGGTGTGTGGTCTTTCAGTTAATCACTGTGGAAGTCTGTCTTAAAAAGCATGTGTTTCTTAACTTGATTGTAGTTGTTGTGGTGTTGGTGCTGCTGACTCTGGCCACAGGCGCCTTCCTGCTCTACCGATACCTGTGCCACAACAAGGGTGCCTACAGGACGACAGGTGAGCCTGCACCTGGAGAGGATCCCGACCAGGTGTACAACGACACCGTCGTACCCATAAAGAAGGAATACTTCATCTGAGGTTCCAACCCTGGACAAAATGTGCCCACTCACTCACAACAGGAAAGGGAGATGACTGTGGAGAGCTGGAAAAATATGTCATGTGGTTGAAGGAAGAATAGGAAAGGGGGGGGGGGGGGGTAACCACAGTTATGGCTAATGAAGGCAATGGTCTGGGGGTATTTATGGAAGATCTAGCTGAATTCACATTGTGCCTGTTTGATCTATGCAGATTGTCATTTGGTGCTCTAACAAAAGGTTGGGTCTTGGAGTTATTGATGAAGCTACAGTACAGGGAATGGTAGAATAGCGGGCAAAAGCAGTGCTGCTTCGAGGGTGCCAAAGGAAAACGTGTCGCTATTCAGGAAACTTCATGGCTCACAGTTTGCACTCCAGACTTTTTGATCTGTTTGTATAAAAACAAATGGTGTTCCACTTATTTTTGTATGTTTTAATGAAGAATGATTTTTAACTCCTACCTGAGAAGAAGAAAAAATATACCAGGTTTTTTTTTTATTTGTTTTCTATAGGAAGTACAGATGTATGCTTAAACTCTTGGAGTCAATATTTATTAGTTGTGGAATTTTCTTTCATTGATGGATTGTTAAATGATCAGCTTTACACAAAGCATGTCAGTATTTTAGAATCGGCTCCACTATACTCAAATGGCCATTATGAAAGCATATTACTAAACCAGTCAGTTTAGATGACATTGGCCGTCTGAAAATGTTATTTCTATTGTACCCTAACACTACAGACGGTAAAGACCTTTAAATTGAATGGAACAAAAACCTAAGCTGACATTATAAATGGATAATCTCATATGCAGTGAGTGCAGAAATGTACATGTAAAGTTAGTTTTTTTCCCTTCTGCCTTGTATATTCATTTACATTTGTCTGTTTTGTTGATGTTAACACTTATGTGAGACTTCTGCAACAGTAAATATGAAGTTCACTCAGACATTTTTGTATGAAACCTCCTTCATGGTCCTGCTCCATCGGTAGACATTATGCTGTGTAGCATTTCTCAACAGTGCATGAGCATCCGAGTGATATGCCTTTTACAAATTACAAAACAGGTGGAATTCAATTGTCCAAAATATTATTTATTCTAAATTTTAATTGTATTTTTAGTATAAAAGAGTTAAGTGCACCACAGTTCCAATGCAGAAATCACTTCACTTTTTTCCCAAAACCAAGCATGAAGTGTTTCATGTGTCCTCTGACCAACTAACTTCTTATACATGGATTCATTCAGGGGAAAAAACACTAAAAAAAAAGGTAAAAGGACATTGGAAAAATGAAATACCTGAACTGAATAGGTCCTTCGGTCATTTCACGAAAACCAGAATTAGATAGTTTTGCAGCTAAATATTATTGCAATTCAATGGAATTTTAGCTTCAAATGTTCTAATCAGATTCTGGCCTTGGATTTCTCACATTTATTTCGCTCTTGGTTGGCATGATCACTAGACTACTTATAAAGACAAGGACAAATGTGCTGGGGATAAGCCATTTTAGCAACAGTTACTTTTAAGCTGCTTTGTGAAGTACATCAGCAACATAGGGTATTGGCCAAGGTGCCAGTGGTCTGCAATAAAAAATAAATAAAGAGATACAAAGGACAACAGACATTAAAATAATTGTTGGAATCTAATGTGTAGTTCTGAAAGCTGTGCCCCAGACATTCTGCGTCAAGTCAAGCTATGCATTCACCATGGACATGCCACACAGAAGTGGCCCAACTTCAAAATATAAGACATGGAGCTAAATGGCAAGTTTAATGCTTGGAAATGTAAATAATACCTTTACAGCCAAAAACACAAGTAAACTTATTTATTATCGGTTTTAAGTAGAACTTGGGGCAAGAACTTTCACAACTATTGTGTCGGATACCCAGTGATACAAAGATTACTTCCAAATTGACTAATAATAAGCAATAAGCAACTGCAAGCATAGACATCTGAATTGCAAATGCCCGTGTTGACTTAAGACAAAAAAAAAATATCGGATTGGACAGTGTGGTAGAACTATTTTAGTATTTACATGTGTAAGTCATTGTTACTTCATACCTATATGAAGTGGGGAATGTATGTCATCTTGCCAAAATGTTTGTACCATAGGCCATATATGCCAATGTGATCTGCTACTGCTAGGATTTCATTTTAAACAGGAAAGCCAAATGGACAGCACTACATTGAAAAGTTGCATGGAGCATTATTTTTTAAAGAAACTTGTACAGAAAGAAGTATTGGCTAAAGTCCAGAGAGCTTGTGACTTTTGTAGTTGGAAATGTTCAGTGAATAAATGAGCCTCTGTAATAGAAGACTCAGTGAATGGATATCACATCAGGAGACCTGTGTGTGTGCTTTTAATTTTGCTTATCTATCTATGTTACATGCAAAAAGCTGTTAATGCCGTCACTATGGGTCACACTTAACACTCGAACAAGGTTACAGGCACTCATTCAATTTTCACCATAACATTTCAGAGGTCTTCCCATTAGTACATGAGCAGTATCTCAGACTGTTGTGAGACAAACCAGACTGCACTTGACTAAAGTTAGGTTTCTCCTCGTCATCAGCTCAGGCAGTCATGGTTTGTGTAACACATTAGAGACAATCTAGCCCAAATCATTACAGTGGGAATTCGTTGTTGTGGATGCCTTATAACCTTGTGTTAATATGTTTAAGCATGATTCTCTATGAATGTTTATTGTAACAACAAATGCTGTTTCCTTTAAAACAATGAATATTTTGTTTAGTAAAACTAACCACTCAACTAATGTATGCTGCTTCCACTCCAGAAAAAGGCTGTCATGTTCTTACTGATCTCAAACTGAATTAGTGAATGCTTTTCATATTTATGCAAGACATTTGACCTAAAGACTCGGCTACAGGGCTAGACCAAACACATAAAAACAACTTGAAGTGGATGACAGCACACACCGTATAACTCTCAGTATCACTCCTAAGCCTGTATGAATTTTATATCCCCATTTAGTCCCTCATGTGGAACCAAATGCTTGAACCTACATTTGTTAAGTCGTAGCCCTTACACACCATCAGACATTCGCCTCCATAGAACGAAGGTACATTTTTAATGAAACTGCTTTGTAAAATCATCCACACAGGGAGGTGCATGACTTACATTGTATTTGCACTTATAAAGCATTTGTACAAAAAACAAGTTGCAAAATCTAACATTTCAGAGTTGGTTGACAGTGCACATAAATTAATATTTGTAGTCTTCCTAAAAAATTTAACAATGATAAATCCTTTATTAAAAACAAACAAAAAAAATTGTATTTGAAGAAAAGTGCAAAAAGCATGCAGAACCACCAAGATGCAATTACACTAGAAATACGCATTTCACGCACCCCACTACAAAAGACAAGTCACAGCAGTGGTGAGCCTCTACAGACATGGTATGCCTGCAAAACAATCACCATTCACTAAATTTGATATGTTTTTCGTTATCCTTTTTAAATTTTACCTTATGTGCAGAATTATTATGAAAGATGACTTTCAAGTCACAGCAAAAGCTTTTAGTGCATTCTAGTCCAGATCTTTGGTACAACCTGCTCCTTGGTTATACTTCAAAGGAATTTCACTAAGAAGGAAATAAAAACCTTGCTCTTGATGTGCCAAAGGTTGAAAAACTGTAAAAAAAAAAAATGTATAAAATAAAAACAAGTTAACAAAATTAAACAGAACAAGAAATCTGATGAAACCTTGACCATGGCATCAGGACTAAGATGACTTAAGCCCATTCTAAATGGGCGGGATGAACAGGGACTCATTGGGAGACCTAACATTTTTACTCAGCTAACTCAAATTCTGCAGTATGTACAGCTCTGGGTATCCGACGAGGGGCATGAATAGAGGGGAAGGGGACTATAACAACAGCAGACGTGTTACGAAGCCAACCAACCTCTCCACAAAAAGAAAACAAAAACAAAATAAAAAACATTTTGCAACTGCATTGGGTTCTGCATTCATCTGTAAATTTCTTTGCTTATATTTTAATGGTGCTCGTAGACTTTGGCACCTGATTATAGTTCATCTAAGCTCGCCCTGAAGGTACAGTATTCCACTATGATTTCACTCTGTAAACAAATTAAGTCCTTGAAATCTGATTTTGAGGTCATCATTCTCGTGCTTTCTGCTTCTGAATAGATGCTCTATGGATCTAACAGCACCCATCCTTGTAATTCCTTACATCCTAATCCTGATTAATAATAGAAAGATGCTGTGATTACCAAATATATACACAACATTGGTCAAAAAGACAAAACATTTTAAGTCTACTAGTGCTGTGGCCAAATCAGAGCACCTTAAGAGAGGAAGACATTCTGCTAGAGTGTTTCATATAACAAAAGTTACCCCAAAAAATGATACCTGGTGTCCATGGTAAACAAAAAGACCTTCAAACCCAGAAAAGAGATATCACCTGTGAATCTAAAGCATTGCACAATGGTTTTACAATGGATGATAAAAACAGACAATGTAATTAGTCTGTGTGTAAACTCTATACGTGTAAAAGTAAATATTAATGCGACAACATAATGGTCTTACTATTCGCCCAAAGGCAAAGGGTATGATCATACTCCCACCAAAATGGTTCATTAGCCATTGGCCAGTCGAGTTGCCGTTCTAACCAGCTTCACGCTCAGTCTATTAGCCTTACAGGATGGTCCAGGGTATGGTCAACCTACCACTAGTCTGAGCTATTTGTGCTCTCAATCTGCAGTGGAGTACTGTACCTTGACTAAGGGCTCTAAAATATTACATTCCGTTAGGTGATATCAGTATTGTGGCATGGCCAAGCAGCCCCGAAGGAAGCAAAGAAGGAATACGGAGGGAGAGAGAGAGAGTGGGTAGAGAGAGAAGAGAGAGGTAGAAAGCAAGAGAGAGAGTGAGAGAGAGAAGGGGGCTTTAGGGTGACAGAGAGGAACAAGCCTGGGGTAGAGGCCGCTGTTACCAGATGGTGTAGCCCCCATTGGAGCCACCCATGAAGAAGTTGTTCTTGCGCTGTGTCATCATCACGTTGGCTCCCTGCATGGCAGCTAGCTGGGCAGCATTAGCTGGGCATCCAGGAGGAGGTGGCTGTTTGTGGGTGGGGGAGAAAAGTGAAATTAACAAATCTGTCCAAAGAAAAATCATGCCTAGAAAGCCTTTATGACCATCAGGTGGTTTATGGCAAAATGCTGATGGAGCATTCAACTACAACACATTTTGGCATACAAAATACAAATCTGACCCTATTACATTTCCCTGCTATCCTTTCTCATTGCCTGACATACGTAATGTTACCAGACCATATCCATTCACACTAACATGTGTAAGACTGTAGACTGTGTGGGACTGAATTGCGGAGTTAGGCCAGGACATAATCCTGTTCAGTGTTCCATTTTTTGGGGCAGTCCTAAAAGGGTCTATTGATGGTGCAGTGATTTCCCCATTTAGCTTAACCCCTCCCCCTTTGACATTTGACTTTAAAAATAGAATCAGTTCATCTTTGAGTCAAATTGACTATTCGTACCAAATTTGAAGCATGTGCATTGAGGCCTTCTTGAGAAATCACGTTTACTAGATCGGGACGGACAGATGTGTGTACAACCTGAAAACATAATGCCTCTGGCCACGACTATTGCCGGCGCATAAAAATCTGTTTTCTGGAGTCAGATGTATCGTTTGCAGGTGTTTTCTGTTTGGTTTAGAGAATGGTTGGAAGTATGTGGTAGGACGGTAAGATATACTGTAGATTCAACACAGTTTGAGAGCTGAATATACCCCTCAAATATTCATAATTTTGACATAATTAATTTAACATACTTAACAAATTTGAGCGGTTAATAACACAATGGTCTTACTATTCGCCCAAAGGCATCATACTCACACCAAAATGGTTCATTAGCCATTGGCCAGTCGAGTTGCTGTTCTAACCAGCTTCATGCTCAGTCTATTAGCCTTACAGGATGGTCCAGGGTATGGTCAATCTACTTTATTTACTTATACCATACTTTACTTTATATTGTATATACAACCAACTATACATACATCCAACTGAATAGACTGCATGTTATAACACTAACCATGCTGTAGCACTAAGTCTATATAACAACACTTTCTGTGCATAACTTAGTTTTTTTGCACTTCTGGTTAAATTCTAACTGCATTTCATTGGCTCTGTACTTGTACTCTGCACCGTGACAAAGTTGAATCTAATCTAATCTAAATGACGTTATAGATGGTTAAGCTACACCAGTCTTTCCACTTGATGTATGATGTGTATGGAAAACTGGCAGTAGTAGCAATAGCAATAGTCTACTTTGCAAATTATTTAACACAGTTGGACTGTGTTCAAATTCCAGTTGATAAATGCAGCAGCACCACTAAGAGTAAGCTGAACTATATTCACAGTGTAACATGCTGTTAACCACATTAGAGGAGGTGTTGATATCAATATCGTATTGTTACAGCTGGTAAACAGGAAACATTATCTGCAGCAAGAACTCACAACTGTGAAATGAAGTGGTCTGTTGGCTTATCTACTTCATAGGACATCACTTCCACCCATGCAAAACCAAGACAGAAGACATGTGATTTCCTACCCAGATATCACGGATAGTCATAGCTAAAGATTAACCATTCTAACTCAATCCCTTGAGATAATGCATCCTCCTCACCTTTTTCCATTTAAAATATGCAGTTGGCAAATATGTTGCTGATATTTATGCTCAACAGCCAATCAAATTACACCCCTCCCTTCTGTGGTCCTGAACTACTGTGTTGATTGGCTGTGACTGATTATGACTCAGTCGGAGTCAGGAATGTGAATGATCTTTATTTTTTTTTTAAAAACCACAAAAACTGCACGGACATCTGAGAGGGCCGCACCGTTCAACTCCCCAGAACCGCATTAATATAAATATAGGGTTCCCACGGGTCATGGAATTTCTGGAATATCATGAAAATTTGATATAGACTATTTCAGACATATGCAAAGTCTGGGAATTGTATATTTTTTAGGGCAACGGCATAGAATATCAGGGAATTTTGTTGTAGCAGTTAATTTACTTGCCAAAATACATTAATACAAATATATTTCTACGCAAAATTGATGTACATCTCGTTATTAGCTTTACTGCTTGCTTGAGTGGTTGTGGTTAGCCTAACTTTGTTTATTCAATGGCCATTTATTAATCTCAAAGATTCTTGAATGCTACATGGCTACTCTGAAGTCGTTGGTCGGTATTTTGTATCATTCATGTCATGGAAATTCAGGTTTTCTTGTCAGCGAAAATCATGGAATTTTACATTTGACTTGGAACCCTATAAATACTTCATCATGTCACATGTACAAGAACATGAAAAACAGTTTTTACTAAAAGCCAAATATTTCTGTCTACTTACAGGAAGGGCAGGATTGCTGCTGGTTCCAAATCTAGCTCCTGCATCAAAGCCCCCCTCCACCAGGACTGTGGAGCCTGGGGGGTACACCGCCCCCATAGGATAATAGGCCATTGGGACATTAGGGCCCATAGTCCCCACAGGCATCGTCTGTGGCAAGGGCATGAACATCTGAGTGCCTGGGTAGGCGGAGGACATCTGCGCCATCTGACCAGGAGCAGGGGGTGCGTGCATGTACCTGGGCTGGTAGATCTGTTAGTGGCAAAAAAGTGCATGTAAGGGGAGGGAGAGTAAACAGTATATTGAAAAATGTGGCTAATGGCAACTGGAGCACAAAAAATAGCATGTGGCCTCTGCATGTATGTGTGAGGGCACGAGGGAGAGCAAACAGTATGGTAAATAAATGTGTGCAACTGGCTAAAATAAGCGTGTTACCTCTGCATGTATGTGTGAGGGCACAAAAGGGAGTGAAAAATTTATGCAACTGGCTAATGGAGCACAAAAATGAGCGTGTTACCTCTGCATGTATGTGTGAGGGCACAAAAGGGAGTGAAAAATGTATGCAACTGGCTAATGGAGCACAAAAATTAGCGTGTTACCTCAGAGTACGCCGGAGGTGCATCAGAGTAAGGAGGTGCCTGGGCAGGGACCTGCATAGTTTGGGGGTACATTTGGGCAGAGCTCTGCTGGGGGTACACAGCTTGCTGAGGATATGAGCCTGTTAAGACATAAACATTAGATCTAGTTAAGTCAAATTATTAATTTCACAATTTCACATTTACAAGGAACAATTTGTTGTAGTTGAAAGACCCAATGTCATGGGTCCTTTCTGCAAATTTGCAAACATGTAGAATGGGGGTAGAGGTCCATTAGGGTTTCGGATTAAACATGCTAGGGCTGTGTACTGTAGTTTCAACTGGCATCCGACCTGTTTCTGGTCAAATACGTTTTTGCTGTGCAATAATTTAGAAACTCTCTCAAGGCCTGGACCTGCAGGCTCAGCGACAATTGTGTTTTTTCACCAGGCAATCAGACTGATGCACAATGGACAGTGAGGGACTTATGTATGTCTGATCACAGACATATACTCTTATCTGACTTATCGCTTATAATGAGGTGTAACAATAAGTTAATCTTAAATTGTACAGGGTTGGAGACACTGGTCCATGGATCAGGCCAGCATGTCCACCTGGTGGCCCAACCAGCTACATCAGCAAAGACCAGCTAAAACCAGCTACCAGCGTAAACTGGTTTTTACCTGATTTTTTCAGCAGGGAAGCAACACTGACTGATTCCTCCTTACTTACACCACCCCCGTCCTGTTCTTTCTTTTGTCCTGTCTTATATGTTGTGTTATGTCTTATATGTCACTGTGCCTGCGTAAGGAAATTGCAATTGAAAAGTTTTTTTTAATTGAATTAACTAATTTTGTGGTGATAGCAAGGTGTCCATACGTCATCTCTAAGCAATGTGGATATAGTGTCACGGGATTTATGTGGTTCATGGTGACTACTACAGGCAAACCCGTAACATAAAGGATTCAATCTATGGATTCAACATAACAAAGGCAACTGAGGCGAGCTATGACCAAGAATTACAGGGAAAAAATTAAGACACCATTAACAGCTATTTTACAAACGCCAAACACAGGATATAATGACAATATAGTCAGTGGTCATTTCACAATCATACACTGCCATTAAGCATTGCACAAAATCGACATCAATAACGCTACTCTAAACCACGCACATTCGAACCAGATCGTCTCGCTGTTGCAGGCATATTGTGCTTTACATCACTGCCGACTTGATCTGTCCAAATAACGCTAAGAGTCACAGATTCCAACAGACAAAGAAATGCATGCTGCAAGGGGAGCAATGTTTTGGGGTCACCTTATGTATCACGTCATTGGGTAAGCTTGCCAGTCTCAGCAGCCATCTAGCATTTAGTTAGCGGAGTCATTTTGGCTAACATTAGCTTGATGATTGTAAAAACACCATTGTCATAACGTTAGCCGATACACAATTTGAATTGACGGAGGTAATTCAACACATAGTGAAGTCTATACTTTTTACAAAATAACATTATGTTCTTCAAAAGACAAAATATTAACAAGAGGATGTAACATCGTACTAAAGCTTACATCCCATGATGGCTTGCGTTATTTATTTGCCTGACTAGTTAGCTGGCTAATTGTAGCTGCTAGCTAGAAAATGGTCGTTATATAACTAGCTAGTGAGCTAACTGTCGAGCTAGCGGGGTTAAATATCCTGTGATGAAAGATCGAAAGTCACTGATCAGAGAATGCTGACAAACATTCTTATTACCTTTGTTGTTCATTTTCCGTGAATTGGTTTATATCGACAAAGAATTTGAGACACAGAGGCAGTCTTGATCGCTGAAGTAAAATCGGGGCCTTCCTGACAACAAAAACACAGCAGCCTAGTCAAAGTTCCCTGTCTTCACTTCCTTGTTTTCATGGTCGTTGTCGTACTCTCCTTTGAGTGTTGGTTTATACTACGTCATTCTGGTTCGGCAACTCCTTGTTAAAGCGACATGACTTATTATCAGGAAAGATCATCCATGATGGCCAATAAATTTAGTCTCATGACCAATAAATCTAGTCTCATGATCTTTCTCTCCATCCTGAGTGTAGGCACATTTGATTTCAATTGAAATACTGACATTGTAACATGGAATCGAGACTGGAGGCTACCAGTGTTTTTCCTTGATGCCCATATGTGAGCCTTGTTGTCCAAAACTAGTCAATTTAGAGGAATGTGTTCCACCTCAGCACTTTTTTAAGTGTCATGATGTCATGGCTATTTATGAGGTGGATTCTCTATGTGAACAATTTCCATGTCCAGTTGCATTTATAATGTTTCCTTGACCTATTACTTTGATGTGACTTAGGGTTGAACCGTTTTGTGCCTAGTGAAGACTATGAGTTAGGGTAGCCTACTAAATGACAAACCTGTGTCCAAAGACAAAATACAGGACATATGTTTGCTCCTGCCCTTGCAATATGGGAGGGGTGTCAAACACAAAGCCCAGGAGCCAGATCAGGCCCGCCAGCAGGTTTCATATGGCCCCCAGATGTTTTGGGTGTGAAGGGAAATTAGGAAAAAAAGAGTTGTCTTCCAGTCCAATTGTCTTCAACAATGTGAGAAGACAAGAATCATAATATCTCTTTGATATGACATTGATTAAACCTAGCACTACAAACCATCCTCAAGAAGGAAGAGGCCAAAAAAAAACATGAAGGTATTTCAAGAGAGAAAGAGCAGTATTGTGACAGTATTCAATTTGGAATTGCTTGCTCATTGGCTAAGTGGGTATAATAATGGAGTATATCATCAAACAACAGATTGAGACCCATGCCGAAAAATTATAATGACCATGACATGACGGCCCCACAAGGTCTCATTCCAGTAAATCTGATCCACTGCCTAATATGAGTTTAACACCCCTGATACAGCATGTTATGCAATGACAGGGCAGTGTGCTGCAAGTATGGTGAAGGGACTTACTAATGCAAGCAGAGTACTGTATGTATGATGTATGTGAGTGATGACAGTGAAGATGTGGGCGGGAGGGGAGTGGAGCAGTGACTGTGTGTGTGTAGTGTGTGTGGGGGTAGGTGGGGGCAGTGTGCTGTAAGTATGTAGAGGACGTATATTGGAGAAGATCCTGAAGACAATGTGCTGTGTATGTAGGGAGGGGGTGGGGGGGTGGGGGGTATGTAGAGGAGGCTTACTGTAGCAAGCAGTGTGCTGTATGTGAGGAGCAGTGACTGTGTGTGTGTGTGTGTGTAGTGTGTGTGTGGGTAGGTGGGGGCAGTGTGCTGTAAGTATGTAGAGGATGTGTATTGGAGAAGATCCTGAAGACAATGTGCTGTATATGTAGAGGAGGCTTACTGTAGCAAGCAGTGTGCTGTATGTGAGGTGATGACAGTGATGATGTAAGTGTGTGTGTTTTTTGTGTGTGTGTTGGGGATGGGGGGGGGGGCAGAAAGGCTAGGCAATCAAGGACATGGGTAGATAGATGGAGGAGAAATCAAAAATAATAAATAAAAAGTTCTATGGAGATGTGCAAAAGTTGGAGAAAGTCAGATATGTGTGTGTGTGTGTGTGTTTTGACGTGTGATGAAATAAGAAAATAAATAAAAGGTCTGTAGCATAGGGAGAGGGATGTAAAAGTGCTAAAGGTCATGTAGGTGTGTGTGTGGGGGGGGTCATAAGTGCTGAGGAGTGAATGTGTGCAAAGTCAGTATAGTGTGAGTTCAGAGTTCGGATGGCCTGGGGTTAAAAACTTCTCCTGAGTCTCTCAGTTCTGGCTTTGTGACTACATAGGCGTCTTCTTGATTTCAGCGGTAGGAATAATCCGTTGTTAGGATGAGAAGAGTCCTTCAGAATCTTTTGGGCTCTTAGGAGTACTCTTCTGGAATAGATATCTTGTAGAGCAGGGAGTTGAGTTCTTATAGTACGTTCGACTGAGCGCACTATACTCTCACTATACTGCAGAGTACTACAATCTCTAACTGTGGAGTTCCCATACCAGGTGATGATGCTACCAGTTAGAACACTCTCAACCGCTGAAGTGTAGAAGGCCTTCATGATGGATGTAGAAACTTTGAATTTCCTTAGCTGACGAAGGAAGTAGAGTCGTTGTCTGGACTTCTTTAGAACATATTGAGTGTTAACAGTCCATGTTAAGTCTTAAGTAATGTGGACACCAAGGTATTTAAAACTTGTGATTCTCTCTACAGGTTGCCCGCTGATCATTAGTGGGGTGTAACTGTAGTTCTGCTGCTGCCTTCTGTAATCCACTACCATTTCCTTGGTTTTATTGACATTCAGTGTCAAGCTGTTAGATTGACACCACTGTGCCACCTCATCAACCTGATCCAAGTAGAGCTGTTCATTGTTGTTACTAATCAGGCCCAAGATCACTGTCATCTGCAAACTTGATGATGAGGGTATGACTACTGTTGGCTTTGCAGTCATGTGTGTAGATGTTGTACAGCAGTGGACTCAAAACACAGCCTTGGGGAGCACCAGTGCTGATGGTTAATGTGTCAGATGTCAGACCCCCACTCTAACCACTTGTGAACGGTTGGTGAGAAAGTCAAATATCCAGTTATTGCACTAAATTATGATGCAATGAATGTATTGTTTATCTAATGAATATTTGCTACATTTTTTTTTTTGCTTTACAAGCAGGTGCTCATGGAGCAAACCAAAATGGAATCCTACAGCTTAGTTTGGATATGATGCAGTAATTAGATGCTACTCAATGAAACAGAGCTTCTCTTTTGAGCGGGCACCAGGACTAGATGGAGATAATTAAAGATTCAGCTATTCAGCAATCACAGCTCTCCCTTTGAGCTCCATGGCAATATGTTGCTAATACATGCAAACGCCAATGTTTGCCAGCTGGCAACAGCACAGAGGAAAAGACATAGCACACAAAGCAGAGTGTGCATAAAAGGGCATTATGTTTTCATAATGCAATACCTTTACCCGTCTTTGAAATCCAAATAAAGCAAAACTCTCAAAATTACAATCATAGGTTATCAGACTACCAGGAGAACCCAATAAATAACCAAACTAGATGATAGATAGATAGATAGATAGATAGATAGATAGATAGATAGATAGATAGATAGGCTATCCTGAATTTGGCAGTGGCAATTTTTGTAGTTTTTATTTTATTATACAAAATGGATTGATTGCACCAATAGTTCCAGCACCATTCTCAGTAGCCTTAAAAGCAATCAGTTTGGCTACTTTACAATTCAATTGATTAAGCATTAAGAATCCTCTCTCATGTCTATTTTCCCCCCAGTAATAGTTCTGTTTCTTTCGCTAAACTGGAAAGAGACGGGGACTACACAGCACTCAGATTCAAAAATGTACATGCACATGACGCAACGCAGCCGCCGTGATGTCTCTACTGCGCATGTTTGTGAAATTTCCACTGTCACTTTAAGGCCGCCATATTTTCCCCTTAAGTCGAGCCAGTAACATTTTTTCAATGCAAGCCTTGGCCTGCATAAATTATGTTCATGACGTAGTGCAAAATGCCAAAATTGTATTAATTTTGCGGGACTTTTTTGCAGATATCGACTCTATGCTTTGCCTTCAGGTGTTTAGACGTCACCTGAACAATATTGACGAAGATCGTGATTAAATATTAAGGAAAGGAGGTTCTTCGCGCTGCGACCCTTCTTATCAATGCAAATACCTCTTTTGTGTGCAGCCATAGCGCCTGTCTGGAAGCTGTGAGATGAATTTTTAATTATGTGTGTCTACATCAAACTGTGCCAAAGCTGTCCGAAAGAGGAGAATCTACGATATTAACCGACATTCTAAAGGTAAGTTTCAAAGGGAAAGCATTTACGGCCGTTGGTGTTTTTATCGCATTGTTAGACGAACTGCTAAGAGGAAATGAGTTTTTGGTTAATATGCAATGTTCGTAATTAGCATAATTTATATATTTATGATAAAGAGAAAGGAAATACATAAAATGCTGTCCCCTGGCATAGTAGTGAACTACATGGTGTTGAAGACGTGTGACGGTAACAGGGTGTCCCGAAAGCTGTACGCGGCGAGATTTTTATTGGATCAAAAATCGGGGTGGGGTGGGTTGTAACACCTGCTGAAGTTTTGACAGATGTAATATTTTCATGGTGGGTTGGGTCATAGCCCCAGATTAATCAGTTTTTTCGGCTAAGGGAAGGAAGAAATCAGGACGTGACATTGAATCCTTGCAGCATCCACAAACTGTGCTAAGAATATCACAGAAATGCTGTTGAGGCTTCGTAGCCTAGGCCGCTTTACAACGACGAAGGAAACATTTACCCCTTGATGCGCAGTGCATGCATAATGTTTGAAATAGACAGCTAGTCTCCTGAAAATTTGAACTAAGCCGCTCTGTCGTTTCTACTTCAGTGAAATGTTGCACGCTTGGTTCATATGGCTATCAGTCTGAGAAGGTGCCAGCCACTTCACCCTACAGTGAGCTAATCAGCGAAGGACTGTTATAATGTGTTAAAAAGAAAAACACACAGAACACACGTACACACTCTTTACATTTTAGTGCATGTAGGTGACCATTTGAACCAATTGTGGCTTGAGGTTATAGCCTACCTTCTGGAAATGCTGCTATTGTCACCTATGCACTGCACAAGGAGTGTTCCTGGTGTCCAGGAACCGTGGGATACGCACCTCTTCCGAGGCCCTCAATCTTTGGATCCATACCTATTGCAGTGCTCCAAAACACATAGAAAGTATATAAAGTTAGCCTACATCTCACATTGTAAAGAGAACTGTTAGCTAAACTTGACACTTAAAAAGAGCACCTATACAACCTTGATTCACAAAACCCAAAAAATATTTTGCTACCCATAGCCTGTGACCTCTACCATGGAATCCTGAGTGTCCAACACTTGCATCTGTCATCAAGCCACTTCTGAGTAATCTTGAGATTTCGCTTGGAAAAGCACACATGCGGGACAGTGGACACCGACTAATGAAAACGTGGTGGTGAATTAATTTGTACCAACATATTCCATTGCACGTTGTAGAAACAAGGCTGGTTGACTTCAGGCACACTTACATGGAGACAAGGATCAGATTATTAAAAGCCCTTTATTTATGATTGGGCAATAATATGAGTATAAAAAACAGACTGGTTTCAGCCTGACTGGCCTTTTTTACTCTTATTATTTCCCAATCGTAGGTAAGGAGGTTTTTAATAATTTGATCCTTGTCTCCATGTAAGTGTGCCTGATGTCAGCCAAGCAGCCTTGTTTCTACAACAGCTTTTTTGAACTTCAAGAGGACCTTGCATGTACCTGGAATCTACTACGTCCACGATCTGAGCATTCGGTATACCTTCCCTTTTTGACATTCTATTGCCCCATGACCTTTGTGTGGCACTGTTATGGATGGTGGCCAGCAGCAGAGGTGAGCTAAGGAAGCTGTACCCTCTTGGAGTGCCAAAAGATTTTCATGATGAAAGTGAATTCATGGCTAATTGGTTGCAGAAAATAGAGGAGATAGAGGAATGACGGCAATGTTGTAATTATTCTCCACAATACAGGGGTTCGCTGCCCACAATACAGGGGTTCGCTGCCAGTGGTAAGAAGAACGTTTCTCTGCCATGTGTATCTTGACAGTTGGATAACTGTCTTTACTCGTTACTTTACTGTCTGATGCAGAAGAGGGATGTGTGCCATTGATTGATTACTGTACTTGTTGGTCTTTCGAATGTCCAAACAGACACACTGCTGTCTTGAAATAGGCCTACAGTATACGTCACGGCATGACATCAAAAACAGGGTGTTCTTAATGTGATTTAAAAAACAAGCATAAAGATGTTGAGGTTGTGAGTAATAGCTATTGTTAGTTATTGTAAATTGTCAACACTGACATTATTTAGTTCACATTAATGCATTTTTTTTCAGGGGGATAATTCATAGGTTTAAAATGGAGCATTGCAGAGTTGAACCATATGTCTCTTTCAAAGTTCCTCACAGGTGCTGAGAGCTTGGTCGTTGTCCAGAATGCTGAGCCAGTGAGAATCCACGGGGTGACCCAGTTCTGAAGCATGGACTCAGAGGAGCTCTCGGCGAACAACGCACCCCTCACCGTTAACGAACAGGTAGCCCACACATCCAGCGTATGGTCTGTTAGATGTGACCTCCAATCTGTCCTGCTTGCCCCAACTCTGCAGCCCCAATATCCTCACCGCACGTTTCACCATCACAATACAAATTCATTTGTCGGGAATGATTTAACAAGAAAAACCTCTATTACACATAACACCCTGTGATTGTTTTTCCCATTAAAACAAAAACACTCTGCAGTTGCTCCCTCGAGATATTTCCGTCACATTTCCTCAGGCTTCTGTTTCTGTCTGTTCAAGCAATGTCTTGTATGCTTGTTGTCAGCCTACTCAAGCCGTGCTGTTTGAGGCTGGCACTTAAAACATTGCTTAAGCTATTTGTGGGCTGGTGTTCCTGCTCCAGTATGCTCTACTCATGCCATGTGTGAGAACGTGTGTCTTTTTTTTCTTTTGTGTGTCCATTTTATTTTCATTTGACCCATTGTGTCCTAATGTGTGCTTGGCCTCTCTGTCTATTCTCCTTAGCCATTCACTGTCTGACTGCAGAAGTGTTTTTTCAGCCATTAGGTTCCTGCACTGTGAAATTCTCTGCTCATGACGACCAGGTATGCACACTGTCCCACCTTCTCCTCTGTTTTCACTGAGATGCTCCGTGTCTTGCTCAGGTGCCATTCGCTCCATCCTCTCCTTTCCTTCTTCCTCTCCTCTGTCTCTCTCCCGTTCTCTCGGGATTTACTGGGGCTTGAGCAGATCAACAATCTATTTTTCCCTCCTAGGGGACTAGTTGTAAGGGTGAAATGTAGACCAGTTGTGTACTACTTTTTTTTTTTTTTTAAGGATATTTATTCTGACAGGACAGCGAAGATTGACAGGAAGTGAGTGGGAGAGAGAGAGATGGGGTGGGATCGGGACATGACCGCAGGTCGGATCCAAACCTGGGTCCCCATGGGCACCTGGACCCGTACATGGTACGGGCGCTGTAGCCCGTTGCGCCACAGCGCCCCCAACAAGTTGTGTACTTCTAGGTGAACTTGGGGAAACCAAACAGTCCAGTGCCAGCCATGTCTGTGCCAGTTCAGCTGGTGTTTCTGCAGCTTAACCAAATTCTTAGGGTTCCCTTTAGAAACAGCCAGCAGTGAAATATTCACCCTAATTGAAATAGAAAGGGCTGCCTTCACAACGACGCCCTGGTGGTATTTCTTTAATTGCTGTGATTGCTCAGTCCACCACTGAGGAGCTATAAGAGCTGTAATATAGTCGTATGGCTGTTTTTTTTCCGTGTGTGTGTGTGCAGCAATTCTGACTTGAAATGTTTGTGTATTTCCCATAGCTGAATAGATCAGACTATTCTCTTAGCCTCTCAGAGTGATAATGAGGTATCGGTTTCCATGATGTCCCTGAGCAGCCCTTCCTTCTCATGCAGGTCATTGTGATGTCTGGCCATGAGACGATCCGCGTCCTCGAGGTGGAGGTCGACTCTTCCCTGACGTCCTCGGGCTCGGAAGGGAAGGCGGCGGCCGATGGCGAGGAGGTGGGGAAACTGACCTCGGAGGGAGGGGCTCCGAGCGCTCCTACCGGAGCCAATAGAATAAAGACAGGAGGTGAGGCGCCGAGAGTGACATGGAGTAAATGTATGCTCTCCTAAGCAGATGGACTACTGTTCTGGGCTCTTTATAGGCTGCTTTTTTTAATGCATTCACAGAACAGAAGATCCAGTGCCATTTTGTGATGTTTGTTTCACTGCCACTAAAAGATTTCCAGACATTCAAGATATTTGTAAACTGTAGCATTTTATTGAAGATGTTGGTGATTGTTTGTATGTGTGTGTGTGTGTGAGAAAGTGACTAAATACCAACCCCTCTTTGCAAAGATCAGTGACCTAGGCTATGCATGTAAGTTTGTGGCATTGATATTTGGTAGCCTGGGACATGTCCACAAACTGATTGTCAGTGGACTAAGACTGGCAGGGCTACCAAAAGGAAAGTCTAAACAGTTGGCAAAATTCTGCTCCATATCAGCTGTGATAGGCAGCCTTGCTGTGTGGCGTAGGCGATGCTTTATGTACACTTGAATGTCAAAGCTGTGTCATCTCTTGAGAATATTTGAATCCTTTCTGTAAGAAATTTGATTGGCGGATTCAAATAAAGAAATCAAATGTGTGTGTTGTGTGTGTGTGCGTGTGTGTGTGTTTGTGCGTGCGTGTGTGTGTGTGTGTGTGCATTAGGTGAGCTGGAGGTGTCTGCTGAGGCTTCAGCCCCTGCTCCTCAGACTCTGATTAGCTCTGAAGCGGTCAGTGTGTCCGTTCATCAGCCACAGACCACTGTGCCCATCACCGTCCAGGCCTGTCCACAGGTGAGCCTCTCTCAGCCCTTAGGTGGGGATCACACTGGAAATAATGAAGCGGCAGCGGTAAGCGCAACGCTATGCTCAGACCATAATAAGTTATATCTCGTTCCTAAGTAACACAAACGGTTTGCCTAAACTAACAATCGAATATGCTCGCGTTGCACTTTGAAAGTTGAACCAAGTTCAACGCTCAGCTTGTTCAACGCCGCCACCGTTCCGCTGCCGAACCATAGAGAACAGGAAGTAGAGAATAGGAAACCTGCCGCTTGCCGCTGGTCAGTGTGATCCCTGCCTTACACTCAGTCTCTGTCTCAACCCAGGTTGATTTGCAGTGTAGATTTGATACTGAAGAAAGTCAGAATATTATCAGTTTCAACCACATCCTTTGAAGTAAGATGTATGAATAAAATAGAGAATAGTCTGTTGTCAAGTCTATGCCCAATTCTCATGAAGACCACCAATCATCTTTGTTGAACACAGCAGGATGACTAAACAGTGTTTCCTCTATGTTGATTTGGTAGTGGCGGCCCCCCATGGTTTAATTTTATTCCCCCACGGTATCAGAAATGGGGCAGACGTACAATAGTCGCAGTTGCCTTTCAAAATTCATTGTGCAGACCTGTTGTAGATTCTGCAAATATACAGCTCAATCACAACTGAAAATAATGTCTCATTGTGTGTGAATAGAGGTGAATACATATAATTGTTTGTGTTGCAGCAAAGTGTCTGTTGTCAGTTCCGTGGGACGGGGGGACGATGGGGGGGGGGGGGGGGGGTGGTGGTTCGGATAGGTCTGCCCCCACTGCTTAAAAAAATCCTAGAGGAAACACTGCTAAAGTCTTCTAAGAGTAAACAAACTTAAACAAAAGTCCTCTTGTGGCCCACAAGGAGACAAACAACTATGAACAAACACCGCTTTAAACAAATACATCTGTAGCAAGCAAGCAAGTACACAGTGATCATGAAGGTGCAAACCTCCTTATAGATTCAGACTGAGTTGTACTGCAAGCATAGCAATTTCCTTCAGTTACAAAGAAGTCCTGTAGAAGTCCTGTAAGCAGTACCATTCAACCCAAACACCTGGCCCCTGAGCCATAATCTAAAAAAACACCCATGAACTTTCACCTAACCATACTCTATGTTGGCACCTCACAAGTACTAACCAATCAACAGACTTCGTCACATAAGTCCAATCAGGTCTCGGCCTATTCCATATCTGAGCTGGAATGCTGGCACTCTGTTCTGCGTGCAATGCCCTCTCACCTCTGGTATGTTCCGGAGGGAGAGAACCTCCTCTCCTAAAGCAAGTGCACATTTGCGCGCGTCGAAGATGTGCATCATTGACACACTGTTCCAACTGTTGGGAAGCACACAAAACCCCCGCATGCGCATTGACGACTCAATTCTCGTCACGCGCCGTGTGCGCGGGACACAGACGTGGGAGCATGTCACGGTCTTTACACTAATAACACCTTAACACACCTATGCACTTACCATGCCCTTCCCTCCTCTAACACCTTAATACACCTATGCACTTACCATGCCCTTCCCTCCTCTAACACCTTAACATACCTATGCACTTACCATGCCCTTCCCTTCCCTCCCTCCTCTTCCTCCTTCCTCTTCTACCACTTTGTCCCTCGAGTACGCTTTGACCAGTACTTACTTGTGCACTCTTATCCTCCAGTAATAATATGGATTGATGTAGTATTAATTGCTACCTAAGGTCTCATGTGCGTTGTAGATTGAATTTTATGAGTCATTATTATAATTTTATAAGTCGCTTAGGCCCCTAGTACACACTGCTATCATGTCTGATGTAACCAGTTCCACTGATTATAGTGGAAACTAATTTTCGTGGCAGACGCTCAGTAAATGGAACACTTGCGCGCATGGTGTTATCCTTGTTAGGATAAAAGGGTCTACTAAATTAATAAATGTAAATGTCATGTAATGGTCCCTATGGGCCCTATATACAGGGTTCCTGTGCAGTATGAAAAACCTGGAAAAGTATGGAATTTGATTTTAGTAATTTCCAAGTATGGAAAAAAGAAACAAGGGTATGGAGAAATATTTGTGTTTTCAGACTATTGCATTTGCAATAATCACATTTGCAATAATTCATTATGACTTCACTTGGGTCATAATGAACCATTCCTACTGTTGTGTAGCTTAACTGTCAGTCCCCATCGTCAAGATACAACTATGATACAACTAAAAATGAACCAGCTAAATGGACGAATATTAAGTGTCATTTTTTAGTTCACTTCAGTTGTCCATACCTTTGTTTTCACCGAGTTATCCCAAACCAGATGTGGCCGCAATGTAGAGAATATGGTCAGAAAAATCTACCGAGAAGTTTGGAAATTTGACTAGGGAAAAAGTATGGAATTTTGAAATGGAAAATGTGTAGGAACCCTGTATATAGTATGCCAGTTCAGTTTACTTATTTATTGTTTTTTGTATTTGTATTTTTTTATTTGTAATTTGTTGCCTTGACTGACATTGCAATTTCGTTGTACTGACTCTGCTCTGTATGATGACAATAAACTGAACTGAGCTGGTCTGTTCCTCCAGGTGCTGACCCAGGACGGCTTGGCCACCCTGATGACGGGCATGATGGCGCAGCCGGGCTCCCTGGGCCAGCCTCTGCTCATCCCCATCAGCATGGCCGGCTCGGTGACAGGGCAGGGCGGCCTGGCTGTGCTCACCTTCCCCACGGCCACGGTGGCCACCCTGCCCGGCCTCGCCGCCAGCTCGGCCGGGGGCCTCCTGAAGCTGCCGTTCACTGGCCTGCAGGGTACGGCCCCGTTCACACATATTCGCTCATCGCCTGTCTCTTGTCGTTGAAATGATTCTAACACCGTGTCCTAACTCCGTTTGAATACTCTGTTGTCAATTGGAGTGTCCTAACTAGATGCAACAATGCTGTCAAAGTCCTTTTAGGCAAGTCCCTCCACTCAGCGGCCATATGGCAACGCTTTTTGGGTACTCATCGGGCATCCATTTCGGCAGAAATGCGCGTGCGCAAGGCTTCACGACACCAATCTTGCTCCAGCGGCGAGATCACAACACATGATTGGCACGATGTCTTCACAACACACCACATTGGCTCAATGTATTCACAACACAGCACATGATTGGCTCAACATATTCACATGTCAACGTTTTGCCGTGGAAGGGGCGTGATATGCGTAGACAACTGCCATATTGGCGTTACAAACTACGCCCATGCTTTTCTATGGAGGATTTTTTGAGTGCTGTGTCTCCTCATTAGAAAGACTCTGATGCTGTGCAGTGCGATGTGATGGAACGTTTTGAGCAGGACTTTTGTCAAACACCGTTGTTCTGCACATTGTTTTGCTCGTGTTTTAAACACCATAGACTGTCATATTTAACAGATTCAGTGTGGACAGAGTGAGAGACATGGCAGTTGATGGCTCACATGTAGTTAAGGATATACTGTAACTCTGTCGTGTGATGTTTTTCAATCACCAGTTGCTGTTTAGCCTGTAATCGCTGAACTACATTAACATTACATGGTCTTTTGCCAGTCGCTTGCGGTGTGAATGTGGATTAAGAGACTTGATCCATGCCTGTTTTGGTGTGGGGGGGTTTAGATGACCTCATAGTACTTCTTTAGTACAACCTGGGTACATTTCCATATTCAACCATTCTGTTTCAGGCTTCTTGGAGTAGGTCACTATGAATTTATGCACATCAATGTGTGCAATGAAGTCTTTTAGTGACCTTGAATTTGGAAATATGGCATGTCATCATTTTGGTGTGTAACATTGAAGAATTTCACTTTAGTAATAATCCTGAATCACACAAATATTAACACCAAACAATTCCTCTAGCAGCTTAGACAGTGTAGTCTACACATATGTCTATTTCTAGATTAGAGCCCTGCTGTGCGCATGCAGGGAACTGGGTTTTTGTTGGGTTTAGCCTCCAGTGATAGCAGGGCTTGGCTAATGCTGAATGATTTTTCTGCTTCATCGCTGCTCATCAGACGTCCCCTTCGGTTATTTGACTGACTGTCCTTGAAGATGACCTTGGGCTCCTGCTGGTTTTTTTGGACTTCATATGTCTCTGTTTGTTTCGTCTCTCCCCCTAGCCGCCACTATGCTGAACTCAGTCCAGCCACAGCTGCAGATGCCCACGCAGACGCTCTTCGCTCCCCAGGCCTTGCAGTCGGTGCAGGCCGCCATGCAGACGTCCACACAGAGCACGCTGCCCACCACGGCGCAGGTTGCCACAGCAACGACAACGGTGGCCACTCCCAGAACCTCGGAGCCCAGCGCATCCGTGGCGACACTCCAGACAGCTGGGTTCTCCATAAATCCCGCCATCGTACGAACGCTTTTTGTTCCTATTAGAGCTCTACCGTTGGGAAATAGTTTAAAAGCGCTGCTGGAGTCTGTGTGCTCAGTCATATGCTTGTAGGGAATTGTGGGTCTGCGTCCAGGGAGTTTCTGCTGTGGCTGACTTATGAACCCCATAATTTGTGCTGTCAAGTTCAGTTTGGAACAAGAAAGCAAGCAGTACAATCCACTGGAAAAACCCTCAGCACCGCTAACTACATTTTACATTTGATGGCTTTCCTTTATATTTAGATCATAGAGCCGCAGTGCAGTTTTTGTACCACTGTATTCTGCATTGTGAAGTGTATTTAGTTTGTATGGTGGAACGATAGCCGATTTCATGATTCATCTAATTGTCTCTTCCCAGATCAGTGCAGCATCCTTGGGTGCCCAGCCACAATTTATCAGCTCCCTGACCACAACTCCTATTTTCACCAGTGCCATGTCCAATATGGCTGGCCTCACCAGTCAGATCATCACCAACGCCCAGGGACAGGTGAATCACAAAAGACCACTGCCACACTTATGTTAAGGCCTCTGCCAAACTGCCGTTTGCCAAATGATATTAAATTATATTAAATGCCAAAATGCCTTGATTAAGTAAAGAATGAATGCTATGTATGCCATCTGCAGTGACAGAACTCTAGAACTCTAGACAACAAATATCCTTGCGTGATTACACAGTGACATTCTCAAATGGCACTATAGTCATTGAGCTGTATTCACTTGGGACAACCTGGAAGAGCTATGTCTTATCTTAGAAATTAATGCAAGGTAATGGTCATGCACTAATGAAGGGGGAAAAATAGCAAAAAAAAATGTTAAATGTCATATGTTGCCCTCTAATTTTGTCTCTAGGCCTTTTCATCCAAATTGACCTCTACCGTTGTGAATGCACACATAGTTTACTTCTCTCAGCAAACTAGCAGAAACAGAATTCGGCACCGTATCCTGATATGATACCCTGGTGCTCTGACTCCTGCTGAGGTTAATAGCTATCAGTGTTGCGCGGTCTGCCCGAAATTAAGCGGTTGCCCGCGGATGACCGCGGTCACCCGCGGTTATGAGTCATAAACAAAATATTTTAATGATATTCGGGTCATTTGCGGACGGGTCAGTTAAAATTAATTAAATATATATTTTCTACAAATAGGCCTACTTAGAAAATCGCGAGAAGGCTAGCATCCATACAGTAAAGCATCAATACAGTAAAGTCAACAGTAGCCTAAAGCTGAAGACGCGAGTTAAAATAATAAAGACACCCCTTCAGGGAAAGCGATATAGGCTATGGGAAATATTGGGAAAAGTTCTTAAAGAAGATGACAGTACAAGTTATGGTCTATAGGCCTACTTCTTGCGAAGCCATTTAAAAGTATGACAGCCAAAACGGGCAGCCTGCAGGAATAAATGTTATGGCACAGACTACAGCCATATCTACCGGTATGTATAGGTTCGTGCATGCATAAATGTTACCTTAGTTCGTTGTGTTTGTGACTTTAAACAGTGGATGTGCTTTAGTAAAGCTTTGTGCTTCATTCAGCATTATAAACCAGTTCTTACGCTAAAGTTTTGACCAGCAATGTCTCCCTCTCTTGCCTACCTTGCCTCACCATTTCTGTTTTCGAAAGAAAGATGTATGTAAGATGTCAATGGCCTTCAAATCTTATCCTAGTGTTCTAATCCTTGGTGGTTGCGTGCGTGCTTGCGCTCTTATTCTCATTCTCTCTCCTGCGCAAATGTCCTGCATGCCTACTGCGTGTAGTTCTACTGCATAAAGTTTCGCAAATAAATTAGTTTGTTTTACAGAAATGGCCTATACTGTCACACTGCATGCAGGCTATAACCAAAAGCACACCTTTTGTAAATAAGCGGGTCGGATCGCGGGTCGGGTATAATTTTGTCCTAATTAATATTCGCGGTCCGAGTTGCGGTCGGGTTGATTAAAATATCGGGCGACCGCGGGCAGCTTGTGACCAAACCCGCGCAACACTGATAGCTATGTAGTTAATAAAGTATGGGTTATTACAAACGGCACCTGCTTTTGCCCCTCCTTTTCTCAGGTGATTGGCACCTTACCTTTCCTGGTGAATCCTGCCTCCCTAGCGGGCGGTGCTGCCACACAAACCTTGCCCACTCAGGGCCTGCAGGTCCAGACGGTGTCCCCCCAGCTGGTGCTCAATGCACAGGGCCAGATCATCGCCACCATCGGGAATGGCCCCGCCCAGGTGCCCACCACTGCCGCTGTCTTGTCCAAGCCCTCGGCCGCACTGACTTTCACCAAGCCAGCCTCACAGGTACAGCCCAGCCCATACCCACACCCATACCCATAGCCACATCCATACCTATACCCACAGCATACCCATAGCCACACCATACCCACACCCATACCTATACCCATACCCACACCCACACATATACCCACACGTATACCTATACCCACACACCATACCCACACGTATACCCATACCCACACACCATACCCACACGTATACCTATACCCACACGTATACCCATACCTATACCCACACACCATACCCACACGTATACCTATACCTATACCCACACACCATACCCACACCCATAGCCATAGCCACATCCATACCTATACCCACAGCATACCCATAGCCACACCATACCCACACCCACACATATACCCACATCCATACCCACACGTATACCTATACCCAAGGATTAAAGTTCTCCGTCGTAGGACGGATTTCCGTCAATTTGATTTTAGAAATGTCATATTTGAGATCGATGCAGATCCGATGAGAAAAAAATAGGAGGGGGGGGGGACTGTCACCTTTGCTTTTCCTACAAATATACTACAAATTTTCCTACAAATATATTTGCAACTACAAATATTAAGTAAATGTTTAAAGACCTAATAGTGTTTTTGAGAACTTTCTGTGTCTCAATCAGTGGCCGCTCAAGAAGATAGCCTACGTCAGCCATGGCTTCGCTTTGTTTATGTTGTAGCTGCACACTTGTCTCGAGCGTTTGCTTAAAAAAAAAGAACACGTATGGAGGACTAACGGTCTAAAAGTTGGATTATAGTGACACAATCGAGACAGCTGATGAGGTTGGCCAATCCATTTAACTTTTTTGGATATGAGAAGAAGCGTAGGCTGTGTTCTTTCCGTGCATCAATGTAGACAATTTCTTACTATCGCGAACTCTTGTCAGGGGAGGTCATTCATTTTGGGTGTCACCTTGAACAGATAGCCTGCTATGCCACCCGATGTAGGCTACTATTGTTACAGTTTTTAATCAATGCAACTAACATTATGTGAAAAGCGACGCAATATAAACCGTAGCCTATGCAATGTATTATCCCGTCTGTTATGACAACAATGTTTTTCACAATTTGCGACGGAAGGTTTTGACTGAGCGTGTTAACATAAAATAATAATAATATTGTCATCATCGCGAACTGTCGAGTAAGGGGGTCAGTCGTGTTTGTGACGCACAGACAGCCTTGTAGCCTATTTTGCTTAGGCCTCACTTTTAACGACAGTAGTGAGTGTATGTTGACAAAAAATAATCATGCAATTAAAATAGTCAACTTAAAACTTTGCTATAAAATATTATTAATTTATAGCACAAAACCATAACCAGTAGGCCTACCAGAACCTTGCATATTAGCGTCATGATTTGTGTGCGTCTATTTGGCAAGGCCACTAGCTGTCATGGATGCGTTGTTTAAAGGAAGGCAGGTGTCAAAAGTTAAAAAAATATGGGCAGCTGTTGGAAACGGAGGAGAACTAACAAGCCATGGTGTAAAGAAATTAAAGGAACCGTATGTAAAAAATGTAATTCAATTAATTATAAAATGGCCCTGATTTGTCACTAGACATTAGGAAATCATGCTAATTTCAAATATTTATATCACTGACAACAGTAGTCCGGCCAGGATATCGTCATTTAAAAAAGTGAAGTTGCAGCCCTCAACTGATGTTAATGTTTACATATTTGTGTTTTAGCCTGATCCGCCACCCTCCACCTATCTAGTAATCACAAAGTCAGTAGTGTTTCAGCATCTGGGTTGCCAGCTCTGCTCTAGTTACCACATCTGCGGTGTACACCGCTCTACAGTATTTTGAAAGTGATTGTAGTACCAGTGTTGGCCAAAATCCTACATACGGTTCCTTTAAAGTGCCAGGGGTTTGCTTTTGCGTGGTTCGCTGCAAGAAAATTGTTTATGGATGCAATAGGAAAACGTTTTAGCACGCCACCAATTAGAAGACCGCCATAAGGTTAACGTTCATGCACTTCAGGACATCTTCCCTACCTGGTGCAACTAGCCACCACGACAGAGGTAGGCTACGTTTATCTATGGCTGACCGTTTTTACGTTTAGAAAGTAGGCTACGCATGTTCTTTCATAGCGCAACACGACCTGTCCTCTTGTCAATCTGTTGCTGAAGACAAAAGCGTCGTCTCCAGATTGTCGTTATCAAATGCGCAGACCTCCTGCATGAGCACACACAGTATTGCTGCTCATTGGAAAACTGAGTTGTCTGTAAAACTCAAAATTACCATGTTTCATTAAATGCGGATGAGGCAACAAATTGAAATATGAACAATATCTAGAATGTTCTGATTCGTTACTTTGATGAGGAAATGGGAAGTCTTGCAAACTTGATTTTATAGTTTTTACCTTGTGTTGAATTGCATATTAACAAGAAAAAAATCTCCCCTTTAAACACTTTTGGCCTGAAGTAATTAAATAAGAGTGTGTTAAAGCCTTTCTACAATATTGCTGCAGTAGAAAAGAACAGCAATGGCTAATCAGCAATGGTCAGGGATGGTACTAAAATATATTTTTGTTCATCAAGAAAACTCAATCTCAATCAAGAACACTGTCAATTCGCCTTATTCACATGGTGGCCATTGGCGGCTAAAACGAGGCTACAGGGTACACAAACCATAGGATTGTTATGTTCTATGCATTCACCTGTAGGTGGCATTAATTATATAGTAAGTGTACCCTGTAGCCTCGTTTTGGTTTAAACAATGGCCGCCGTGTGAATAAGGCGAATACTCCCTTTACTTTGCTGTTTGCATCTTCTTGTACATTAAAAACCAATAGGTCACGACCGCAAAAGGGGTGCTATCTCTATAGGTAGATATGAACAACGTATGACTTATGGCCTGAAAAAAGTTCAGTCAAACGATTTTTTTTCACTTTAATCCCTGTATACCCGAACGTATACCTATACCCACACACCATACCCACACGTATACCCATACCTATACCCACACACCATACCCACACGTACACCTATACCTATACCCACACGTATACCCATACCCACACGTATACCCATACCCACACGTATACCTATACCCACACACCATACCCACACGTATACCTATACCCACACACCATACCCACACGTATACCCATACTGTGGAAGAATTTTTAGCTTAAAGGTCTGTAAAAACTGAAATAAGGTTCGTCTTTCTCGTTAGTAGTTTATTAATCTCTGCACAGAGAGGTCTCATAAGCATCAGGCATTCAGGATACAGAGACAAAGTCTGTGCACCCAAGAGACAATCAGTTGTTTCTCACCAGTGTTGGGAGTAACGCGTTACAAAAGTAATGTAATTACTGTAATATATTGCTGTTTGCGGTAACGCGGTAATGTAAGGCATTACAAAAAAAAAATTGGGTAATATTTACTCGGTACAAACTTCAGTAACGCGCGTTACAATGCAGTTTAACCCAAAATTAAGCGCTTGTTTTGTTTTGATACATATTCTCAAACACCACGCGAGAACAACAGAGGAGAAAAAATCCGCGCAAAATAGTAGAACGTTATCTCCTGATACTGGTTGAATATGACTGTGGCTGCAGCAGACTCGCAGGCGGACTCTATTTGCGGGATGGACATAAGCCTACGCTCATTATTTTCATCTTGTCAGAGACAAGGCTATGAAGAACATAATAGTTAGTGCACTTTGTGTGCGAAACCGAAAGATCTCTCACCTCGCGAAATAGCACAAGTAAATTAATGAAACATCTAAAGTAGTGCCACGCTAATCTTTTTGATTCTTGATAAAACACAAACTATGCTGTTGTGCATGTCAGCTTTGTGCTGTGAACTTGAATTGAAGAGAATAAAGAGATAGAAATGCAGAAAAAGATTGTGTAGCCTGGCAGTGCCACCGCTCCCACCACGCGCATCACGCACTTTGCGTTGGGCACCAAAGGACAGAGGGGGCACCCAAATGTAACCAATGAATAGTAGCTTTACTGCAAACTGCGTTTCACTCTTCATCAATAACGTTTACAATGTCAAAATGCACTAACACGATGTTACATGCAAGTTTGATACCTTTTGGGTTCTCTCAATCACGTAGTACTAGAATTGGTGGGTCTTCAATCATTCGTTTTCCAAACATTTAGGCTACATGAAGCACATGATATTCTGAGTCGACTGAAACGCATTCCATTCAGATAGCTAGGTGGATACCAGGCTCATAATTCACTTGTATTCGCAAAACGAAATGTGAAGGAACATGTCATTGCATACTTCCATTTCCAAAGCAATGAAGGTTGCTTTAAACAACTTAACATTGTGCATATTATTGTTAATATTGTGCTATCAATGTAACTCAAACAAATAAGGCTTGTAAACAAGAGCTGGCAAAAGGGCATGACAACGTAAAGATCAAAGCTCTTAAAGTGACAGTGCACCATTTATAAGTAAAACAGCATTTCTTCAGAAATTAATGTTTAAAAATACACAGTAATGGTCTGTAAATAATAGGCCTTTTATTTTACTTTAGGTGTTTGAGTTATCATTTAAATGTCACTCACTCAAAGCCACTCACTTAGGGCACTGAAATGGCGACCATCTTGACATGTCTTTATTAAAGGAACCGTATGTAAAAAATGTATTTCAATTAAAATTGCCCTGATATGATACTAGACATTAAGAAATCATGTTCATTTCAAATACTTATATCACTGACAACAGTAGTCTGGCCAGGATATTGTCATTTAAAAAGTGAAGTTGCAGCCCTCAACTGATGTTGATGTTGTCATGTTGTGTTTTGGCCTAATGCGCCACCCTCCACCTATCTACTAATCACAAAGTCAGTAGTGTTTCGTCATCCGGTTGCCAACTCTGCCAGTCAGAGGGGAGGGGAAGGGGATACACCGCTCTACAGTAATTTGAAAGTGATTGTACCCGTTTTGGCCACAATCTTACATACGGTTCCTTTAAGCTTTGATTTACAATATAGTAGGCTCTCTATTGATTTTAATGAGTAGGCCTAGGCCTTAAAGTTACAGTATTTCTATCACAATTTACCAGACTTTGACCTTTTGTCGGTTTTTAACTAAATTCTGACTATGATTGTTCCTTGTATTGCATTATGAGCACTGCGCCTATTGCATTCTACTGTTGCCTTAAGCCTAGCTCAGTCATTATGCTATACCACATCTCCCTCCATTGGAAGAGCAAGCTGCATTGAGCGTAATAAACTGCATTTAGAATGGCAAATCCATATTTCTAGATATTTTGATGAAAGTAACTTAAAAGTAATGCAATAGTAGTGTAATGCCTTACAATTCAGAGACAGTAATATTATAATGTAACAAATTACTTTGAAATGACAGTAATAAGTAATGCATAGTACATTACGATTTTGAAGTAACTTGCCCAACAGTGTTTCTCACACACACATTTATACCTTGCACAGTATCATAATCTCATTGTATCATTGTATCAGTACACCCTCTCTGCACATACTCATGACTTGGTCAATACAATGGGTTATTTAAGAATCAGGAACATTAAGAACATTTCTAATGTCATACAACACATGATTTGCCATCGGACCATTAGTTATTGAAACAGCAGTATCAAATAATAAGAACTAATAAGAATTAGTGTCAAACAGAAAGAATGAATTCACACTGCATTAGAAGTTTATAATTTAAATTATAAGAAACATCACGAGCTAGGCTAAACACAGGAGAGTCCATTCAAAAGTGTAAAATCTTACAGAAATCAAAATTTAAGGTCCCTCTTTGTCATACCCACACGTATACCCATAATCAAACCACACCTATACCCAGGGGTCGAAATTAACTTTTTGGACTTTAGCGAAAGGGGCTGGTAGATGAAAAAAATTACCGGCCAGACATTTTTTACTGGCCAAAACTAAACAATGCTTTTCATAACTATATCATAACCAATAACTTTGTAGCCTATAAACAGACAGTGTGGAAGCAGAGCGAAGGAATTATGTCTTGATCAATAATCAAGGATCTTTGCTATAATGACCGCTACAAAAATATAATGACAGTGGCACAGGTTTTGAGCTCTATATCAGTCTTTCATATCATTCTGTGAGTAGTATGTTCGCAATCATTTAAGGTGAAAGTAAGCAAGTAATAGGCTACGTTTCTATGCAACATCTGAAACTTTCAAGTTCTATTGACGATCTATTCGTTTTCTCAACAGATGCATGAAAGGGTAACCAAATAACTGTAAGACTCGTGAAGTTTCATTTTCTTGTTTCTTGTTCTGACCATGTCAACATTGGGTGAACCAAATACCGGAGAAGCGGAGTTGATATGGCAAGCCAGTTTAACGTGTTTAAAGTAGCCTATTCTCGCAGTTGATAAGCAGCTGTTTTCCACATGCCAAAGTGGCACAGTACCTGCCATAATTCAGCCGCCAATACAAAAATATACTCGCCATTGGTGCTCGGTGGGTGTTAATTTCAAGCTCTGCCTGCTATAGGTGAGGATCACATCAGCCAGCCGCAAGCGGCAGCAGCAAACATAATGCAACGCTCAGACCATAATAAGTTTTATCTCGTTCCTAAGCAACACAAGCGGTTTGTCAATTGAATACGCTCGCATTGCGCTTTGAAGTTCAACGCTAGTGTTACGCCAGCATTGCCACCGTTCCGCTGCTGAACCATAGAAAACAATAGGAAACCTACTGCTTGCCGCTGGCTAATGTGATCCCCGCCATACCCACACCCACCCCATACCCATACCTACACCCATACCCACACCTATACTCATACCCACGCCCACACCATACCTAGACCCATGCCTATACCATGCCTATACCTAAACCCATACCCACACCCATATCTATACCTATACCCATACCTATACTCATACTCATACTCATGGCCGTGGGTGAAGTTCTCTGCTTAAAAATTGTGTGATCTGAAGGACAATTCAATTGTTCTCACTTTTTATTGCTATTTATGGAAATGTCTTGTAGCTGCATCCATATGCACTTCAAACAGCAATTATATGTAATTCAACTTTATGCCACTTCCCCCCCAAAACACTTTGTTGACTCTTCCAGGGTCCTGTGGTGACCATGGCACAGTCCCCCGTTGCTATTGCCCCCCTGGTCATCGATCCCCAGCCCTCCGTGGTGAAGCCAGTGCCCCCCTCTCTGGCATCTGCAGTGCCCTTGGCCAGCGGAGAGGCGCCCACAGTTGGACAGCTCGTCAGCAGTGCGTAGCCTCTGTTTTGCTCTTGCTAATTATCCTCAGTGCCGGGCACAGCATCCAAATTAGCCCAAAGTTAAATTACGCCTGGCAACCTTGGCAGGACGCCTGAGAACATTGTATGTTTGTTTATTACTCTACTCATAATCATAACATCCCATTTAGAAATAGATACAGCCAGAGAATGGGAGGCTTGTGACATAAATGGCTTTTGAGAAGTGCTTTTGGTGCTGGCCTGTGTGATATAAACACAAGCACCCTGTCCTCTTTCAGTAAGGATGACACATGGCATGTACTTCAAAGAAAATCCGTGTTTTCCATTTTGTAATTTGTTCTTGAGAATGTTAATGTCAAATGTACTCCATCCTTGTCATGTTTTTGTTTCACTACACTGTATGCTGTAATAAGATGGGATAGTCCTCACATATACTTATAGTGTTTTAAATTAATATTGCTCTTTTCTTTGGTGTAGAAAATGTAGTCATGCTTACTCAAATTATTACTATCTAGATATTTTCCAACAGTGCTTAGAAGAGCATATATCAATGTCTTACCCTATTGAAACATTAATGTGTGTTAAGATTAAATCATGCTTAGCTGATCTATCTTTAAGATGTTAAATTAGGGGAAGGCAGTCTTGGCCTATGAAATTAATGAACCAAGAAAAATAACTAGCTGCCTCTGAATTCTTAATGTTGTAGTCCATAGAATGAATGTTGATAGAATGTTGTCATTTGGACAGCTGGCCCTTGTGCCATGTAAGGTTATTGGAAGAAAGTCTCCTTTGGATTTTGGTTCATGTTTTTTTTTATTTAGCGCAGCTCTGGCTAAATGGCTAGTGATCTGTCCACGTCTGTCCACAGAGCCGCCTCAGGGAGGAACAGACGAGGAGTGCATAAACCTGGAGGAGATCCGTGAGTTCGCCAAGAACTTCAAGATCCGCCGGCTCTCGCTAGGTCTCACGCAAACGCAGGTGGGCCAAGCGCTGACCGCCACCGAGGGCCCCGCCTACAGTCAGTCCGCCATCTGCAGGTGAGACGGCTTGCTCACACAGAGCGAGAGGAAGGACTGATGTGGTCAGAGGTGGCTACCTTTGGTAACACTGCTGTATCCGAGGTTATGAATTATGAATAAGGGACAGCACTCAACAGTTCTTTTAAGCTTGTTTAATCGCCCCACAGACATTTTGGGGCCAGGTGCCCTTTTTCAGCGTGATATGCACTTTAGTTTATAAACTGTTGAACGCTATCGCTATCCTTAATTCAAAACTGCATCAGAGGTTATACCACTCTAATTGACATGCAGAGTGCAGCTGACTTTTCACACTGAAATTTGGCTAAATGGCAAGAATAGGCTGCAATACAATATGAAATCGTGAAATATTTTACTTGTATGCGTAGCTATCTGTAGAGTTAAAACATCAAACACATTTGATCTCATTTCACTCCTCTGTCAGGTTCGAGAAGCTGGACATCACCCCCAAGAGTGCCCAGAAGTTGAAACCAGTCTTGGAGCGCTGGCTAGCCGAGGCCGAACTCTGGAACCAGAAGGGTCAGCAGAACCTGATGGAGTTTGTGGGCGGGGAGCCGTCCAAGAAGCGCAAGCGCCGGACCAGCTTCACGCCGCAGGCCATCGAGGTGCTCAACTCCTACTTCGAGAAGAACGCCCTGCCCACCGGCCAGGAGATCACGCAGATCGCCAAGGAGCTCAACTACGACCGCGAGGTGGTGCGCGTGTGGTTCTGCAACCGCCGGCAGACACTGAAGAACACCAGCAAGATTAATGTCTTTCAGGTGCAACAGCAGCAACAACAGCAACAACAGCAGCAACAGCAGCAGCATCAGCAGAAGCACTGAGAGCACAGAACCGCTCATGGCTGGCTGTTCAGCAGTGCAATAGGATGGACATAAGGGAGGTTGGCATTCCAGGACTAGGGGTTGTGGGGTTTTTTTGGGGTGAGAGGAACTAGAGGAGAGCAACATGAAGGAATAAGGAAACATTTTTAATACTGCAACGTGAAGGCACTTTTTTGGGAGAAAGATGAAGGCAGTCAAAGAGACACACAGAGAAACAAAGGCAGTGGAACACAAGGATGAAGCTTGTGTGACATGATGCTAAATGTGAACAATTCAGTGCTTACCTGTTTCTTCACCTTTTTTTATACTGAGGAACGGTAGCAAATCTGCACCACCACATTCTTTTTGGGGTTTTTAAAATATATTGAAATATACCCTCATGTGTAATTAAGAGACATACAGTTGATTTCATATTGGAAGCTCAATATCATAAACTTTACATTGTAAGTAACACTTTATTAGGCCTCAGTTAGAGGTCCGTCATCATCCACTGAGGAGACCTTGGGCCCCACCCCCTCCCCTCCATCTTGTTGTTACAATTTGCCCTAGTTAAGAGGGTGAGAGTCATATTCCTGTGTAAACTATGGTCCTGGGAGACTCCAGGTCTGTGCGCGACTTTGGAGCAGTTCATTTTTCTTTTCTGTCAGACGCACAGAGGTACGTATCATCAGCTTTCTCCTCAACTTTTTATGAGTTAGTGTGTGTGGAGATGGTCAGTGTGTGTGTGCGTGTGTTTTGTCACATTTGACAATCATATATCGTTTTTCAAGTCAGAGAAATGCATGCCCGTTGTTTCCCATTGTGAAACTTTCTGTTTGCCAAGAAATTTTGAATGTGTGTTTTACCACAAACCCAGTAATACATGCCTGTTGCTCTATATAGAGACCCACAGTCATGACCATAACATTATTGTAAACTGTTACTGTTAGTGGATATATTTAGTGTGCTTTTTATTCTGCCTAAGTTAGGCAGGAATACGAGATTTTTCTGGAATACATAAGCTTCTAATCACAAACCAATGTTCTCTAATGCAGCATTGAATTCTAAAATGATATTATATTGTGAAAAGAATGACTGATATGAATTCTGTCCTCATTAATATTTTGCTTTCATTAATAATAACATTTCAATATAATTGAATATATTTCTATTGTTATTACCATTAAATAATAACTTTTAATTGCCATTGTAAAGTTGTTATTTTACATGATGATTGTAAGACCATGCATTCATAACACAGTTCCTGACTGGTTTTTACTAGAGTTATGTTCTGAAGATGTTTTATGATGAAATGACTGCAAAAAGATCTCCAGAATAATTAGCGGTTGGTTCCGCCATTTGTAATTTCTGAGACAGTTCCTGAATTAACTGTGCTTTCAAAGAATTTTCTGTAGAGTGAATGAGCAACTGCATCTCAACATTTTAACTTGACATCATAATGTTATGAACAGTTGGGGGTCTAAACAATTATTGTTTATATCCTCTGTAAACTGATAAGTAATTAGACAGTTTATATCATTAACATTTATTGGAATTGTTGCATTTTTTAAACAAAATGTTTAACAGAATAACAATCATTGAGAAAGGGGAAAACTCAGCTTTTTGAGAAGAGAGAAAGTTTGACTTAGAAACTTGAAATCACAATGACAGTCAGACATAGCCTGACATCTCACAAACAGAAGACCGAATCCAAGCAATAGTGAAATTGTCAAGTATATTTTTGTAGCTCTTTTAAAATTTGTAAGGACCAATAGGTCTCAGAACTTCTTGGAGGGAATTCATTGATTTGTAGGCCCTATACAACCAGGCGATAGGGATAATGGTATATTGACATAAGTTGATGTGAGAGAAGATATTACTCCAGTATATTTCACAGACAATGTTCAACATGGGTGTTGCTGTAAATGATCTAGAACTTGGACAAGAGACCTTTGTTACAATTGTGACTTGTAACAAATGATTGTTAAATTCCTGCTATAGGCTTAGCAATGATGAATGAGACGTTGAGGTAAACCAGCATATCTTTTATTATATGCTTTATTTTGAATGATAAGAACCACTTGCAGAAAGTTCAGAAAGATTTCCATCAAAGGAAGTAAGCAAAGGAAGTAAGCATACTAATGCAGGTAAATGCTATTTTTACATAATATCCTGGCAAGTGACAGCTTGCTTTTAGCACAAAACACAAAATGTTCAGGGCTTAAACACAAATTAACTATTGCAATTAAAAAGAATCTGCAACTTTTTTTACTCTTTATAACACATTACAATATTGTTACACTATAAGCTACAACTTGCATATACCAGCCATTAGATGAGATAGACATTGAATGAATTCTGAACTATAACCTGAACTTTCCATTCACTCAAAAACACTTATCAAGTAAGAATTACTCTCAAGTGGCTCTCAAGTATTGGAAAGTGTCTTATATGGTTTTCATTACCTGCCTATGTATTAATATTTCAGTTGGATCGGATATTTACAGTGACGCTATGCACAACTTCAAAATGTTGCTCAACATAATTTTTTTACATTCAGTAAAAAAAGTGTAAATTAATCATTTACACATTCAGTCTTCTGGAATGCCTATAACTTCTATCAACTAAGCTTTGTCTTAAGGTTTGTGTCAGATTCCGTGCAGCATAAATTTCTTCTACAACATTATATTTAGTCATACACTTTTATGATATTAAAAAACAGGATGTGTAAGAAAGGCACTCCCTACATCAATTATAGGCATTCTGCATTGAGGACGTACATTTTACATTTTACAATTCCTTGTCATTTTGTATGCACAATGTATATGGATCTTACAGGTCAATTAAAGTAATTTGTATGGTCCACATGTATACATAAAGCTCCAGCTAGTGTAAAACAAATGGCAATGTCACATGTCCTTTTTTATTTTTGTTTTCCCTTTTTAAATAACATGTTCATGGGAAAATACTTTCTTCACTATCAAAGGATTAGTAGGAATAAGCTGGGCTGTGTAAACAATGGCCTTTGATACAGCTCAAAACAAAATTACACTTCAGTAATAAGCCTTGCATGGGCATGCTACTTTTCTCTGAGCATGGTGTCTACTTTATCTGTTTCTGTTTCCTCTTTCACTGTTACAATTTAACAAGATTGTCTCATTTATCCCATTTTATTGTCTTTAAAATGAATGAGCTAACTTACATTTCTTTTTAAAGGAAATGTAATGTATGTATTTTATGTTTTTGTAAAATCTCACTCTGAGGTCAAACGATTTGGTTTATCATAAAATATTGAGATTAAAATCCTTAACATGCATTACAGTAAGGTATAGTGTCTCTCTCTCTCTCTCTCTCTCTCTCTCTCTCTCTTGCTCTCTCCCTCTCCCCCTTCCTCCACATCAACTCTTTTATAGTTCTACGGGTTTTGATATGATGACAAGTTATCATGACAAATTACCCCACCCTCCCCATACAATATATTATAAATGGATAATCATCAATCAAATCATCTGCTGCCGTTAAACCCAGGGTTTCCATGGGAGGGCCAGCAATTCAGCAGCTTTAGCACCCTAATGGACAGTGCCATAGGTCCTACATATGGACCCTAACTCAAGCACACATTGGTTCTTGTAGTGGAGTTTGATGCAAATTCACAATTCATATTTGTGCGCATCACACAACATTTTCCTGATTGCTTAATTAATGATCATCTGAACATCAGTGATTGTGCTAAGATATAGTCATATGTGAAATTGTGTATATTAGTTCAGTGGAGTGAGAGCTAAATTATCTTTCTGGTCAAGGTTTCTTTTATTTCTTTATTAGTTAAATAATTTAATGATTAAATATTGTTAACCATTTTGGCAGCTTTTCAGATGCTATACTCATTCAATTGCTTTGGTGCCATCTAAGAAATGTATTAGCCTACAATGTGCAAAAGAGAAAGGTGCTACAAGTATAAGGAAGGGTAAGATAAATGTGTGCATTTATCTTCAAACCCCCTCTGGAATCACATTTCTAAATGTGTGCCATGTTGAAATAAAGAGCTAGTGTGAATATGAAATATGGACATAATTTTATAAGTGTAAAATAAAACTATACAAATCATTTGAATGTATCCATTCATGTCAATGTTGGGGTTTAAAAACACAATGCGCAAGGTCTTAACAGTCTTCATGTATTACTGGATGATACATATTGTTTGAATTATGTCTCTGCCAATAAATTGACATTTAACTCAGTCCACTCTCCTTTGTTGGTTTGCAGGAGTATCACAGTAGTGTGAAACAAAGTCCATCACAGTGGCATGTGGGTGTCTCCTATGTTCATTTGTCTGTATATAGTAGGCTATCAGTGACAGTCACCAAGTAGAGCGTATGATCAGAGAACCCCATTCGGGCTAGGCCTACATTTTTCAACACAATCAAACCAACTAACAGAGGATCAGGCCCGCTGTTTTGAAAGTCTTGACCACATAGGCCTACACATGATAGGATAATAATAATATAGCCTAAGTGAATAGCTTACAGTAGCTATAGGCTACAGTTTATTCAACATTGTGCTTTCAAAAGTAGAGGCAGCTGAGATATAGGGATAGGTTACTTTTTCTTACATTTTGATGAGGTCTGTTTATCTTGACAGATGCGCACCACCACCACAGTTTTTGCTCTAGGCTACTGCTACTGAAGAGAATATTCAGTTTTTACTCCACCACAGCAGGCGGCGGTCAATTACTATGACCACAGCCCAGTTAGGTAACGCAGCGTCGAAGAAGTAGGCGACTGCGGATATTACGGCAATCTCTTTTTAACTGACCAAATAAACAAAATTGTATATATTAGTGTACTAATTTCGGGATGTGTTACATGTGTTCTTTTTGTCGTTGAGTCTATGGGCAAAAAGTTGCATTAATACTTCGCCATTTGTTTCGGAGGGAGCAATCGTTGCCACGAATAGTGTCTGAGGACTAGCCAGCTAAGTTGTTTGTTTTACCTCTAGCTAGCGAAAGACGGGTTGAAATATGGCGTGAAGCGGAGGCTGACTTTTACTAATTCAACATTGGGTTAGAAGGGTGAGTCAATTAACAGTTTCTGTTTTCAATATGCTGTGCTGTTGCCGTTTGTTTGGTAGTTTCTATCCCGTACATATGACAGGTATCACCATTGATAAGTATGTATCTCTTGCTAACTCCGTAGCTTAGCCAACTTTGCTTGGTTTCGTCAATTTGCATAACGTGACTAGCACTAGTGTGCCTGGCGAAGAACAGCTAGCTAACGTTATTGTTAGCCAGCAGCTACATCAAATGTTATTTATTCACAGGTAATACGTATAATCTTTCATAATACAGCAAAGTGCGTGTTTTCAAGTGACTCGCTTTGAAATACTCTGTAGCGTTGTTATATTTTTAGCAACTGTGGCTAATGTAACTGAAACCATCACCGACAGTACCAAGTGTGCTGTGCTATCAGGTTGTCGCTGGCTGAGCATGGAGTTACAACGTGCTGGCCATACCTGCTTTGTGTAATATAAAATTTGACTTTGATTGCCGATTACATTATGTCGATGTCATAGTTTTTCAATTTCGTTCATCAGTAAAATGTCTTTCTACTGCGTAGACAGTTAACTGCAGTAACATGTAACGTTAGGCTACCACCGTTCTCCTTCATCAGTCAATGTTTTCTTCAGGGCGAAACTTTATTGAAACCAACCTTGACTGTGGTATTTATGCCCACCTTGTCATGATCTGACTAACACCAGGCGCAGCAACCTTATATGCGTTTGTGAGTCGATGTGACTTTACTACACGTAGCTGCACACATCTGGCCAGCTGTCCAAACATTTTCTTGATGGTTTTACTCGGTAACTGCAGGTCAACACAGGTAATCAAGTCAGATCAACTGAGGGTCAGGGGTTCCGTTCGGCCGGAACCTCCAAGCGCGCGTCGTCATGGCTTGGGCCCTGAAACTGCCGCTGGCGGATGAGGTGATCGAGTCAGGTCTGGTGCAGGACTTCGACGCGAGTCTCTCTGGCATCGGTCAGGAACTGGGAGCCGGGGCTTACAGCATGAGGTAGGTGGCAAATGACTGTCTTCACTTCTCCTACTGACTTTCAGTGCTTTCATTTGAACTGTTTTGACCGCTCTTCTTGTACTCCTTTCAGAGCATAGTGAAGACTTTGACATGCTTTTTGTAACCTGATAAGAAAGGGGCGAAGCACATTGCTTGTATCCTCCTAATTGCAGGCAGTTGTTGAATCTGTCAAAACAGTGATTTATCTGCATTTCATGATAATACAGCCATATGCATGTAATCGAGATCTATTTCAAACTCTCGCTGGGTGGGTGCCCACTCCTCCACCACTGGTAGGCTACTGCTTTGCGTGTCATCTCATCTGAGGTGAGACTTGCTCTAAATGTCAGCAGTGTGTGTTTTCAACTCCACAAGAACCTCTGGCAGTGAGCCTCCAGCATGATTCAAGCTTCTGCAAGAACACAGTGTCCTACAGCCAAAAAAAACCCCTTGATTGTAAAGTAAAATGCAATATGGAACTGCTGTAAGTGAATAAGACACATTTGTGGGTGACTGTCTTTTTCTCTGAATGCCCTTTCCACGGTGGCGTAATTGATACTTGCGAGGATTTCAGCAGCTTATCGCTTGGTGCCCCTGTCAGCTTGCTGCGAGTAACACTTTGAGGTTATTAATTTATGATTTTGCTACTCACTAACATTTAGGAGGTGAGTGCAACTAGATAGAAGGTCAAGCCAAATGACTAAAATGCTGTGTGGCAGTGCATTGCAGTGTGGTAGTTACTAGATGTTTATTTCACTTAAAGTCTCACTTTTATTAAACCATTTTGGCGTAGCTTCACTTGATTTGACAAGTTGGTTGACTAGGCTTTGGTGGTATGAATGTTTTAAAACACAGAAAATCCAGTACTGTTTGATAACGGAAAGTTGTTACACTAAGAAAACTTAGTTGACAGTTTATTTTTATATGTTGCAATCCATTGAGGTCTGGCCAGCTGTTGTCTTTCAGCCATATTAATTTTTTGGGGCTTTGAAGTGGCCTGAATTAGTATCGTAAAGAGCATTCTTGTGGAGACAGGAAAGTAAAGCCAACCTGTGATCCACTTTCGTTGGTTTCTAGGTAACTGTGTGGCAGTGTTAGTGTTTATGGCTGAAAATGTGAAAACATTTCTTACGCTCTTGGGTAAGAGTCATAAATGGTCTTGCAAACATTTGTTATTATGTGAGTGGCCAAGAGGTGCCCCAAACTGGTAAGGGGAACGTTTCTGACATTTCTTTTATCATCAAGTGAAAAATGTCCAGGGTATGCTGAAGTGTTAGGCTAAATTACTTAACCGCTCTCTTCTAGACAATGTGGTGTTCTTTGAATTAGTTTTATTGGTGTATTCTTAGTTGTTTCCTGCCGTGCTCCGTAACCTCCCTATATGTTATTCTATTTATAGCCCCCAGTGAAGGAAGTCATTACTCAAGACGTGGTGAAAATGAGTAGGAAAACTGACAAGACACCCTTTCCCCCTGCATTTTTCTTGTCTACGCCTAATTACTCTCTCTCTCTCTTTCTCTCTCCCTCTCTTCCTCTCTCTCTTGTTTTCTGTTTGTGTTATACTTCAGTGATGTGCTGGCCCTTCCCATCTTCAAACAGGAGGAATCTAACCTTCCACCAGACACAGAGAATAAGATCCTGCCCTTCCAATATGTTTTATGTGCCGCCACCTCGCCTGCTGTCAAACTCCACGACGAGACGCTCACCTACCTCAACCAAGGTCTGCCGTACAGGGATTCCCTGGGATCATCTATATTTACATGTTCACACTCACAACCACTGACTGTTCGTTTCACTCCTAACTAAGACCTCTGAGCAGTCTCCTTAACCCTTAAAGGAGTACCGTCACACCGGTGTGATGGGAATGTTGGGAAATGAACGTTCTAAAGAATATCTGGGTTCATTGAATTCAACATAGAATTTTAGAACCTTCAATTGTTGCGGAACTTAGAATGTTCAAAAACCTACACCTTTAAGGGTTAAGAGACCTCGGCTGCCTCTCAAAACTCATTCTTCCTTTCACACACTTTCACATTCCATACTGTGAGTGTGAGTTAATACCGCAAATCATTCATTTCATGGGGCACCTGAGGTACAAGATCTCACAAGCACTGACAAAGTCAGTGACAGCAGACATTATTGGTGAGAAGCATGAGTTAGTTGTGTAGGAAAAAGTAAAGGGGTAAACCGGTCAATTTAACCAACCGGCATCAGTTAGATGGTTGGTTGGTTAACAGGATTGCACAAATTACTGGCAACAACCCATTCGTTTTTGAAGGTGTTTATTATTATTTTCTTCTGTTATTGTGCTAAATGCTCCAAATGTAAAGCACTTTGAGCTGCAATCTGTGTATGAAAGGTGCTATACAAATAAAGATTATTATTATTATATGATGCCTATGATTACGATTCAAGATCTTCTTTGGCCCATGGGAGGCCTACATGTTTTAACCATGTTTTATGAAAATACGTCCAGCAGTGTTGTAGATCCTGTGAACTTAGTGGAGGTATGGTCTCTACTGTGGGCCATTCTAGTGTGGATCATGTAGTTGATGAGAGACAAAAATTCCACCTAAATTGGTTGACCGATAAACCCCTCACATGATTAAGCAAGGGATATGGCTGTCGTAGAATTAGTGCAGGTTGTGTGCAGTAGAGGAGACTACAGGGGCTGTTCTCCTCCTAATCAGACGTGTCCGTGGGTGTGGAGTGAGGCATGTCCGGAAAAGCAGCTGCATGTGCCCTTTATAAGTCTCATACTAAACATGTCACACAAGCATCCAGCCTTTCAGCCATATTAGATATCCCCGTTGTCCCTTTCTTGCCAGTATTACTGGTCAGGAGTCCCATGTAATGTGTAGTTTAAATAACTGATTAATTTCAGTGAATATTACTTTAGTTGTTTTAAATTCTTATTATTTATATATATATATTTATATTAAAAAATGAGGGCTTGACACTAACTAAATTAAATAAGTTATGATTTTATTTTACCTTAATGTAGCTATTCCCCTACACTGTTTGCCACAATGGACATTTAAAATTACAAGCTACTAATAGGATTTATACACTACCAATATATGATCTCACAATATTCACACCTGATTAAAGGGCTTACTTGTGTTAAAAGGCGAACTTCACTTCAAGAAACCACTTGCTTGTGTTTCTCAGTGACTAGCTTTTCACACACACCATATTCCTGAGTTAATGAGTGCATGCCCTGACATGGCTTACTAATGTGACCCTAGTCTTGCTTGTGCCATTTACTAAAAGTATTTTTATTCTGCAATTTTAGGACAGTCTTACGAAATTCGAATGCTGGACAATCGGAAAATGGGGGAGCTCCCGGAAATTACGGGGAAAATGGTGAAGGTATGAGTAGTTTTTAAAGCCAATTCAGTTATGAGATTACAGTCCTTTTTATGATTTTTTTTGTCTTTTTTGTTTTTTGCGCCTTTTCTCATCATATCCATCAGCTACTTTTCAATATGGCAGAAAGCGCTCCACTCCATTTATAAATGCCCGTTCTCCATCTACTGCAGCATGCTTGTTTTTAGTGCAGTATGCTTGTTTTTAGTGCAGTATGCTTGTTTCAGTGCAGTATGCTTGTTTTTAGTGCAGTATGCTTGTTTCAGTGCAGCATGCCTGTTTCAGTGCAGTGCTTTTGAGGGGAAGGGGGATAATTGGTTCTGACTGAGGCACTGACTGTGTGACCCGCACTTGTGTCCCCAGAGCATCATCCGGGTGGTCTTCCATGACCGGCGTCTACAGTACACAGAGCACCAGCAGCTGGAGGGCTGGCGCTGGAACAGGCCTGGCGACCGCATCCTCGACCTGGGTGAGGTGGCCGACACACACAAGGGCGAGGGTTGAAGAAGAGGAGTGGGCAGGGGAGACCAGTCAGAACAGATTATTTAGAGTAGAGGAGGGCATCTCCTAGTGCTGGGCGGTATACCGGTTCACACCGTATACCGGTGTATATTTTCGTTATGATATGAATTTTTAATATACCGCCATACCGGTCTATTGATTACACAACGTTTTGAACGCTAAGCCGCGCGACAGTGTTTCAGACGGGACTTTTTTCACACGCACGCATGATGCCACTGCGAGGCATAGTGAGGGTAAACACAAAACACCTGAAGTTTTTCCCCTGAAGTATGACCCTTAAGGCTTAATTTCTCCTTAGATAAGAGGTTTATTTAAGGGTGCTGCACAGAATACCTTAAATTGTTTCTTTAGTTAAGGAAAAACGTTAAGGGATACTGCATTGAAATGGATTTACCGTCACGAAAATTCTATTGAGATTGTTCAACAGCTGTAGCAGCTAGCTGGCTAATAGGTGATGTCGTTAGTTAGCAACCCACCGAACACAGTGAAGTTTAATGAGCTTATCATTCATCTCACCTTAAGAATATTCGTTGAAATTATCCAGGTAGCAAGTAAAGCCAAGCATGTTATAGACATGCACTGAGCAATACTAACTGGCTAGTTAGAAATGATCCTTACTGTCATCAGTGCACCAAAACGAACTTTTTTGTTAATGTTTTGCCTAGCGAACCGAACCGAAGCTCATGGCAGGCTAACAAGACATCCACATCCACATGAAGTTAACGTTAGCCTAAGCCTACCACTAACGTCATGTAAACCACACAATAACAATAAGGCATGTTTCTGATAGGCCTATTTGACCGAGTAAGCATATTAGCAGAGATTTAATTTTAAATTATATAATTTTCAAAAAAGTATAAAGTTGCACTACTTTTTGTATTGGTTTTATAGGCTAAAAGATGTTTGTGAAATTTGCACAGTAAAAGTTCTGTATTTTGACTGCAATTGTCTTTGCATTCTGATTAGATTCTTCATTAGAATCATGAGTAGCTTGTAAACAGCATCATTTTCTGGGGCCATGCAAAACTGCATTACCACTAGTGTGGCGTGCATGACAGTAAAATAGACCATCCTTAGTCAATGTACTGCAGCAATTCCTCTCTCAACCTGTAGAAAATGCTGTGAACATCTGATTATGCATGAAAAAAAAAATACCGTCATATACCGTGAAACCGTAAGAATTTAGAAAAATACCGTGATATACATTTTTGGTCATACCGCCCAGCACTAGCATCTCCTACGATGAGTTACCAGCATGCTGTGTAGTTACATTTCAATTATACAGCCCAGGCTATCTTGCACCTTAAGTATTCTTAATAATAAAAATGTTGTTACCTGATGAATTGTAAAAAATTTGCCAAATGAATATTGATTTGTAATGGATAATACTGGCTAATACTGTTCAAAGAGTGGCTCTGTTAAATGTTAGCGTGCGTTAAAAACTTCAAACATAAACGTATACATTTTTAAGAATCCACATTGTTTTCATGTTGCTTATGTTGGTTAGAAGTAATTAGAAAAATTTTGCTAAATTGTTTAACAAATATTGACCAGTGTTTTGACCCCTTCAGACATCCCGATGTCGGTGGGTATCGTGGATCCCCGAGCCAACCCCACACAGCTAAACACAGTCGAGTTTTTGTGGGACCCGTCGAAACGGACTTCGGTCTTCATTCAGGTATGCTGCCACCTTAGTACATGAAATCATAGAGTAACTGGTGTGTGTGTGTGAGTGTGCGTGTGTTTCTTTCTTTAGAGTCGTGTATTTCAGGGTAAATAGTCTTAAGGGCCTAACACTAAGAACGAAAACTATATTGATAACGGCAAAAAAGTAACACTATAATGATAATGACATGAAGAAGATGTCGTCAGGGATGACTTTCAGAGCGATTTTGAGCTGATAGACTATCAAAATCTATCAAATTTGAGAAACAAGGATAGGCTTTTACTTTTGTGAGTATGATTACACTGTGTGTGTGTGTGTGTGTGTGTGTGTGTGTGTGTGTTAGGCCCAGATTATTACTTCCCCATTTTGTGTCAAGGATCATTGTTGTCTCAACGAATGGTTTGAACCATTGTGTTTTTAGAGGGACTAATTGAGTGTAATTGTGGCTAGTTTGTGACGGTGCTAGCGTGTGTTTTGCGTGTGCCACAGGTTCACTGCATCAGCACAGAGTTCACCATGCGCAAGCACGGGGGCGAGAAGGGCGTGCCGTTTCGCATCCAGATCGACACCTTCAAAGAGAACGAGAGCGGAGACTACACCGAGCACCTGCACTCGGCCAGCTGTCAGGTCAAAGTCTTTAAGGTGAGGACCCCCCACACACACACACACCTTCACACGCTCCTCTCACCTCTCTTAAGATGAGAGACCGCCACCCTCAAAAAAAAAAAACCCTCAGCTGACAGTTGGAGCCCTGTGACATCATATTGAAGCATTGGCCCAAAATTGTGCCAGCATAAGCGCATAAACAGAAATCAGAATATTGAGTAAACTTTTTGGACTTCAAATTCCTGCATTCCACAGGGAGTAAAAAGCTGTTTTGGCTGTTCAAATCTGATCGGCACGTGTGACCTGATCCCTGATTGTTTGTGTTTGTTCTCCTTCAGCCCAAGGGGGCAGACAGGAAGCAGAAGACGGACCGGGAGAAGATGGAGAAGAGGGCTCCTCAGGAGAAAGAGAAGTACCAGCCCTCGTACGAGACCACCATTCTCACAGAGGTACGCATCCGTCGCCGGGCAGGCTGACTGGAAGGAGTTCTCTGTTGCATACTGTCAGTTATGGCAAACCATGCTCGGTGCTGAAGAAACCTTGCTATTCCCCTCAATGGTCAGTTATTGAACCTCGTGATTCCACTTTTCTTTTCATAAAGTGTGTTAATGATGGGTGTTTTTGATTTTTTTTATATATCATAACTGAAGAGGAACTCTGACAAGTTTTATAAAATGACATCGTGGCACACTTGTGGTAGACCAAATTCCCTGAATTAATTTCTTCGAGGATCTACGCAAGTGAGTTATTCCTCATCATTCAAGAAAGCGAGATGTTTCATTCTCTAAAAATTTCTGAAACATCATTTGTAGAGAACTCTTATCCGGAATGGTTCTGAATGTTTACAAAAGTAACTCTGCAATGAGTTTTTCGCCTGCAGTGTCTTTGTTTCGGCAAACAGGTAATGTGGCTCAGAGATATAGTGGCCGTTAAGAGCTGCTGGGAATTACAGTGTAACCTCTAGGATTGAAGCAAAATATGAAAATGAAATGGTTATATTTACGGTAGTTACCAGTCACAGACCACAATCTTTTTTTATGGCCAACATTTCTCCACAGTTTCAGTGATAAATCTGCATTGATTTTTGAGCACTACTGAAAGCAGATGGTTTCCTTTCCATTCCTGTTGAGGTTGGACTGTGGCCTCTCTCAGAATTGGTTTTGATTGGCTTCTGTAGACTCTGAATGGCTTGGTTTGGTTGTGAGCAAGTGAGAAATCATGGCATTTCATCAAAAGTCATCAGAGTTCCCAGAAACTGTTTTTGTGTTGTGCATGTCAGTGTTGAATTCTTCTTTATGTCCAATATTCAAATGATGCCTGTGTTTCACAGCAGTTTCCTTGTTGCGTTCTTTTTTTCCAGTGCTCCCCGTGGCCAGAGGCTACCTATGTAAACAACTCTCCATCACCTGGATTCAACAGCACCCACAACAGTTTCACAGTAGCTGAAGGGTATGGCATACGAGATGCTAAGTATTATTACTTAGCATTACATCTTACTTTTTATTTATTTGTTCATTTGTTTGTTGTCTGAAATCAATGTCTTGTATGTGGAGTGCTTTGGGTTGCATTCTGTGCATACAAAAATACGCTATATAAATAAAAGTGACTTGACTTGATTACTCAAAACTGTTTAGTTATTGAAATGGAGAATAAAAACGAAGTGGCAGAACCACAAATAATGTATGGGACAAGAAATGTTGACAATTTGGTGGCCTAACAGAAGCTTTCATCACACCAAAGTAGACCAAAACAACATTCTCTTCAGCCTCTAGAGTAGACACAGAAACGTTCCAGGAGCAAATCATCCCTAGTCACATTAGTTAAAGGGCTAGAATTCCAAAAGTATCAGAGTATGTTAAATGAAATGCCTGATTGTTTACGTTTTGTAATGTCATACTAAATATATCACACTCTTTGTTGTTACCCTTAGAAATGGATCACCAAATCACCAGCCAGAGCCACCAGCACAGATTGCAGAGGTGAGTATGGTTTTCCCATCACCCCCCCACTATCTCCCACTATTCACGTTTTACACGTGACCTCATAGTCTTCATAGAAAAGATTTCTTATGTATTAAATTTACGGAACAAGTACCTAAAAGACTGTCTGAAACATCCTTTATCCTGGTGACAGAGATTCTTCAGTAACACTAAGCACAGTTATCTCCCTGCAGCCTGTGGTGCAGTTTTGGGCTACATCCACACTATTCCGATTTTCATTTTAAAGTGTTTAATTTTAAATATGTTCTTCAAAGTAGAAGTGAGTCTTGTCAAACCGTTAGGGTCCACATGAAAACGCAAAGCCGGTGTTTTCAGATCATTACGGGGCCGACAGCATTTTCAAATCGTTCCATTTCAGGAACTTAAAAAAATACTGGAGTAGTTTAGATGAGAGGTGAAAACAAAAGTCTTTCGGATTTGAACGAAAACGGAATAGTGTGAATATAGCCCTGGACTCTCACAGGGAGGCGACGCCGGGCACGCAACTGAAGCGTTCTGTTCGCGGAGCGTATGCTGCAACAATTAGCTTCCACTATAATCAATGGAACTGGCTACTCCAGACATGATAACGGCACTTACATTGGAATAAAATATAACTATTTTTACGCTCCGTGAATGGAGCTGTTCAATTTTGCATCCGGTGCAGCCTAGCTGTTAGTGCTGTGTATTGTGTGTGTGTTCTTGTATCTCCAACCATCTTTCCCCACTCACACTTGATCCAGGTCTGTAATCATGCCTATTTTACTCCCCTCACCCCCTACCCCCAAATCCCAGTCCCTCAAAAATGTTCACACCTTCTTGCCGTGTGGCTTTGTGATTAACATATTGTTGATTATAACAGGGTCACCGCATACTAATATGGGGCTCAATGATGTCATTACTAAATTAAATAATAATAAAAAAAAGAATGATCAGAACACAATAGTGTTCTCTACTTGTATGTACACCCAATAATAATTGAGAAGACCATGGGCCATAATTTGAATAATGGGACATTCCATGTCAAATCAGACAGAATCCGGGAAAATGGTTCTACATAATGTTTTGGTCCCAAAACTAACACCTGTTAAATATTTTTGTTCAGTTCCATGTTTTCATTCATTTTTTCACCCTTGATTTTTATTATTATTATTATTATTTTAGGTATTACTCTCAAAAATGCCTCATCTTGGACAGCATGTTTGAGGATAATGATACTTATCTATGATATAACATTGGCACACTAAATGCCCATTCAATGAGCTACTTCCTAATAGATGTTCATGTTCTTACTAGCTACCCCACATATAAATTTTAGTCCTTTGAAAATGCCTGAAAAACACAACCTCCCCTTGTTTTAGCCTTGATATATTCATGGCCATTATTTGTGGAGACTTAAATATTGTATTTACTGTAAGTGCACTCTTTTTGCACTTTGTTTTTTCCAAATGTAGGAAATCAATGAGGATGCCGTACAAACCTTTAGTGATTCGGTAATACTGAGAATATGTTTGTCTTTCAATTTACAATGTTTTGGCTGGCTGTGAATAATACTCTGACAGGGTTGTCAAAAAAGCTAATCACCTAAGATGGGACTTAGCAGAGTGTTGGATGTGAAGGTTCAGTGAAAGCTTGGACCTGTCATTTATCCATGTGTTGAGTAGCATTGTGTGTTCAGTCAGTAGATTTTCCAAATCATTGCATTTTTACTTTATGTAGGTATAACTTCCTGACTTCTGAAAGTCACTTTCAGAAGTGACTTTGCTCCACTGAAAAATGTCCCTTCAGTGGGGCACCAGTTTAGACCATTTAAATGTTGTTGTTGTTGTTGTTACAAAGATAATCACAGCAGTCTACAAGATAAGTTCAACTCTAACGGTTCAAACCCTTTAACACAGTGTTATTGCTTGTGAATAGAGAATGATCCAACAGAAGCCTTTGCCTGCTTGGTTTTGACCAGAGTATAGTCTGCATCCACATGTTAACAAATAGAGTTGTATGTGTGTATTTGTTTCCCCTTAAGTTCTTTAATGTACTTTCCATAAGACCATGTGTGAAGGTATGGTATATTTGGTGTGGGTTTTTGAAAATGATGCCATACAATTGCTTTACAGTTGCCATACCATCTACTTAGAAGAGACAGTGAAACCCAGCAGGTACATATGAATTTATTTGCTGATTTGTAGTGAACTGTTGATCCCATTTCTTCCTTCAGGCTGTAGGAGAAGCAGCAAATGTAAAAAAACTGCTAGTAGGAGGAAATGCCTGAAATAAACTAATAATCAATCCATAGCGCACTGGGACTTTTACTGGCCAGTGGATCCTCATTTTGATCTCACTTCTTTTAACGTGTATATTGGTCAGCATTGGTCATTATGAACGTAGCCATTATGACCTAGGATGTGGGTGTTAACGTGTTTGACTTCAGGGGAAGGAGACCGTTTGAGTTTGATGTGATGCTTAATTCCTTTACGATGTGTTCTTAACCCCCACCCGCCTTCTCTGCTTCCTTGCCTGTCTCTTTCTCACACCTGTACGGAACAATCAGAATCTGTTGCCCACAGCAACGCCACAGGAGGCCCAGCAGTGGCTCCATCGAAACCGCTTCTCGCCCTTCTGTCGTCTGTTCACAAACTTCTCAGGTACGGCCTCACTGCACAAGCATTAACACTCCGATAGGTCCCAGAAATGCATAGAATTTGTCAACGACTTACTGTGACTATTTTTAGACCTCTAAAGCCAAATAAGGAGCATCCCCAATATTTTTCAAAGGATTTTGTGAAGTGACTGTATGTGCTAAACTCTGCATTGCTTACAATTAAAAGTGGGTCATGTAGGGAGGCATACTTTGTATGTAAAGTGCTATGTTCACATGTTTTTTTTCCACCACCTGTAGAACACAGGCCTACCTCTAATAGTGTGTTTGTCTGTAACAGGGGCAGACCTGCTGAAATTGACCAGGGAAGACGTCATTCAAATCTGTGGCCCTGCCGACGGCATTCGACTCTTCAATGCACTGAAAGGACGGTGGGTGTAGTTATCTCTCGCTGCTACCTCTGCTCTGGGTGACATCAGAAAGTGTGTATGCGACCAGAGGTGCGGTCAAATTCACAAACGTTTGCAAATCGGTTTCTGTTTGCATTGAGTTTTTAGCGAACGTTTGCAAACAGTCTGAGGAGGTAGTTATCCGCAAACATACAGTGAAGATGAACGTGAGCTTAACGAAATGTTACCGTTACAATGGAATGCTCACACGAAACCATTCAAATTTAACTGTTCAGAGAAAACATGTTCGCCACTGTTTGCCGAATTTGAATGCACCATAGATGTGCAAGTCTATCCACCGACTGAGGAGTAACGCTTGTCTGTGTGTGTGTGTGTGCGTGTGTGTGTTGTAACAGGGTGGTACGTCCGAGGCTGACCGTGTATGTATGCCAGGAATCCCAGCAGGCCCGGGAACAGCAACAGAAGCACGAGAACGGAGACGGCAGCAGCAGCACCTTCTTTGGTTAGTGTGTGTGTGCGTGTGCGTGTGCGTGTGCGTGTGCGTGTGCGTGCGTGTGTGCGCGTGTGCGTGTGCGCGTGTGTGTGTGCCTGTGTGTGTTGTTGTGTTGGTGCTGCATGGATGGAACATCAGTACTTTAGTGTACACAGATTATTGCCTACCTGGCTGAGTGTAACAGGAGGCATCAGTGTATGCACAAGAGCTGAAAAAAAAGCCTCGACCCCTTCATTAAAAAGTCTAAAGGCCAGTTAGTGTGAGCTCAGCAGTCAGTCTCTGAAGTCCACTACTGAATACTGCATTACCATTGAAAGCCACACCATGAGCAGTCCTTGAGGAACATCTATTGTCAACATTGTGGCCACGTCATTTCCTCTCGATATATGGGCTGCACTCGGTAAAAAACAAAACCACGTAGATATATTTGCTCATTGAAAATGGCAAAGAACTATTCTGGTGAGCTAAGGTCTCCTGCACTGTAACTTGAATGTTATTCTTTCTGGAAGTCGCTTTTTGGATAAAATTGTCTGCTAAATGAATAAATGTAGATAAAATGGCAAAAAATCTGAAGTTGACAACAGCTGGATTGACTGAGTGCCCCTCCAAACTCTCAGCTGGCTCATAGAAAAATTACCCAAATAAATGGCTAAATATTCTGTGTCATTTTTAAAAAATTCACTTCAGTTTGCGTTTGTTTTCACCATGTTGTCCCATACAGTAAGTGACCGTAATGTTGAGAATTCATGGTCTCATGCCCTCATAGTCTAAGCCATTGGTTCTCAAAGGGTGGGTCGCAGATTTTATTTGTGTCGCCAGCATAGTGACAATTTATGTTGTGTAATAGGCCTAGCTTATACCTATAGTTTAGGAAAGCTAACAGCTTTCTATTAGAATCTAGTTTGTTAACTACCAGTCACGGTTTTGTCATAACTCCCTCTGTGCATTTTTGCATTTAGAATAGCTCTGAAACTGGGGGGCGAACACTTAGCAGAGGGGACGCCAGAGCATGGACATCTCACTCGCAAAATGAAACAATATTTCTGTCAGACGCCTACCATGGATCTCACAATGCAAGGGACATATTTTTGCACAAACAATAACGGACAGCAGCTCTTCAACTTGGCCCGTTAAAATCTAAAAAGTATCATTTTAAATCTCAAAGACCGTGCTGTCAACAACTGAAGCAGACATCTATAGACCGGACATAAGGCTATTCAATTTGTGTCATAGTCTACAGATAGTTTTAATTGTAGATAGGCCTATACTCTTTAAAGTTAATAGCAGTCTCCTCACTTTCTTTTTTATTTCGGATTTAAAACGCATTTGATTAGGCTACAATTTAATTGGACATTTAAATGCTATTTTCCTCTCGTTTTCCATCTCGCAAACTCCCCTACAGTAAAGGCGCATTATCGTTCATCTTTCGGCTATTTTGCAAAAGTCTCATGTTCTGATATTTATTTATTTCACATTTTTACAACATAGCCAAACACAATACCAATACACAGTCTCAGTACAAACAAGCACACGTGTAAGTCTAGAGGAAAATGCAGATTCAACTTTCAAAATAAAGAAACCTATGATATAACGACTTGAGTTATTTGCTGTTTATGGAATTATCCACGGTGTTATGGATCCATTTGTCTGCAATGCCTAGCCTACATAGCCTAGGCTACACCATCTATCTTTAGAAATACAGGAGCAGCTTACTATGCTGAAGAGTGATGACTGCGTAGCATGCCAGAATATCCCCAAACTCTCGGATTAAAACGTATCTTTTCGGTAGGCTAGTCATGTCCAACATTCCAAGCTGATGGTGCTCAAAATGTAACACAACCGTGTTCAAAGCAAGATGAGGACAACCTGAGGTTGTGTGTGTGTGTACACAAAACTGAGCGAGAATTTAACAGCTTTGAACATATTTAACATTGTTTCATGAGTCTAACTGAGATTGCAGAATTGTGGGAAATCTGAGGAGTCAGTGCATCACCAAACCCTATAGTGGTAGTAGGCCAGACCTAGTAGGCACTATTAGATATCTATCCAACCACTAGATATGGCACTGTAAAATGGTTTGGGGGGGCCCGGCATAGAAAAGATTGAGAACCTGTGGCCTAAAACATAGATGTTTTGGGCAACATTGGTGGTTGCATGTTAGATCTGAAGTGAAATGGGTCGCCATGGTCTGTCATTTTTAAAAAGTGGGTCCCCAGAAAAAAAGTTCTGGTCTAAGCTGTTCATCACTGACCTCTGCTGGAAAGGTTTGGCAGTGCTTGCTTTGTGCTGGCTGGTTTATGTTTGGCATCCCTATTTATTATGGTTCATTTTGTCATATTTGTCCTGCAAATGTAGTGTAGTGTATTGAGGTCTGTTGCTGTGTGCTCTTTTTCTTATTAAAACAACACAGGTTAATTTTGTTTAATTGAACCAATCTAAATGTAACTAAAAATCCCTCCAGTGGGAACTCAAAATAGTAAGGCACCACTAATGGTGTTTGGGTTATTATTTTCAGTCAGTTAGGTTTTTTGTAGCTCCCTAGATGATTGGATAATTTATATAATTTTTCAGGTAGGTCATCAGAGAACATCAGTGTGGCCCCAATTTAGCCTGCGTTTGTGTCTCAACATGTTCTCCACAGTGCTGTATGTTAAAACGTCTGCAGTGCTGTGCTCAGTCTGTGTGTTTACTGATGTAAAATGCTACTTTGTTTGTTGTCTTACTTGAGCATGGACTTCATAGAATGTCATGATACCCATACTCATGATGCTCAGTTCCAACTGTTTTTTGTCTGCAGTGTATCATGCCATTTACCTGGAAGAACTGACTGCCAATGAGCTCACTGAGAAGATCGCCCAGCTCTTTAGCATCTCTCCTAGGCAGATCAATCAGATCTTCAAACAAGGACCCACTGGTATCCATGTGCTGGTCAGTGATGAGGTAAGACCCATGCACACTTCACCTGTTTTAGAATTTTGTGTTCCAAACTAATTCCACATTCCAAATCCAAACATTAGAATTTGAATGCCCCTGTCATCTTCCAGTTAAATTAAACGTTCCATGTTTGATTAAGCAAACCATATGGGCCATTATATTGATACAACATATAAGTTTAATCTGATTTGCTGCTCTGTTTGTTCTGAGACTCACTCAGAAGGCCTTGCTGACTGAATGTTTATGTCCTTACAGATGATTCAGAACTTCCAGGATGAGATGTGTTTTGTTCTGGACACAATGAAAGGTAGGGTACCCCAAGAGAGGTCATGTAATAAAACATTCCATGGTCTTCTCAGGTATATTGGTTAAAGTAAAATCACATGATGGTAAATTTATGAAAATCTTTAAAAAAAAGTCCCAAGTTTTCCCATACCTTTTCTACATACATGGGCCCCATTTTTAGAGACTTTAAGTGGAGAGACATAAACGATGAGAATCAGTGTAGTATTGAGCTAACTCACTAATACCAGCAATGCCTAAGCAGGTATACAGTGCAAGCCTATCGGGCGTGTCTGCCCACATGGACAGAATTTCTACCGAGATAACCATGTCTGTTTACCTCAAAGTGTAAACTAGTTTTATAAAAAGACTGTACAGTCAGTACCTCTGTCTTCTGGGTCTCTGACCAAACATGGCAATAAGTCGATTGAGTGCCTGCTGTCCAGTAATCAAAATATAGCTGCCATGCGTCAATCATCTAGTCGGGACTTACGGGGGAGCTACGCCAGAGACATAAAGATAACAAAGGAGAGGTCCCTGACTGTACAAACTCGTTGTATACCATTTTTTTCTCATCTCACAAATCCATCCAATTTCTTTCTTATCTCATAAATCCATTCAACATTAAATTAGACTCAACAGAATGTGTTTTAGGTGTGCCTCAGATCCCAAAAAGAAATGTAGCTAGCACAATGTAGCTAGCACAATGTAGCTAGCACAATGTAGCTAGCACAGAAAGCAACTTGAGAACAGGAAACTGCAAAGTCACCAAATGCTCTCGTAGGCCAGTTGTTCAGATCACCCGCATGCGGATGTTGGTGTAAAAGTGTCTGTGCCCTGCCCTGCTGTGTCTGTGCAACCTTTGACTTTGGCTCTGCATCTTCTCTTGGCAGCCGAGACAAACGATGGGTACCACATCATCCTGAAGTGAAGAAGCCGACAGTCGGATTGGTGGCGGGGTGGTTTGGTTTGGTTTGGGTGGGGTGGGGGTGGGGACTCACACAACAGTCCTGCCCTCCTCCCCTCCCTCCCTCCCTCCTTCCCTGTCTCGTCTTAGACTTTCGTCTCAACCACACCCCCCACACACAAAAGCCCACCCCAGAACCCTCGCCCTCCAGTGCCCAATGGATTGCGTTGAAGACTCCATCGTTTCACCCTGAACGCGTGTGAGGAGGTGCGGCCTCAGTGAAAGACACTGGTGTGGGGAAAGAAGAAGTGGCATCTAACCCTCGCTCACCTTACTGTCTTATTCAACCCCCGCCCCCCTCCCCCTCCACCATCTATGCCCTCTGCCATCCACTCGTTTTTTTTGTATTCAGTATCTTCCTGCTTTGTCGCTTATGCTTCTTAAAGAAAGTAAGATATGAAAAATGGAAGGGAAAAAAAAAGCTTTTTTTGTTTTGTTTTGTATGTATGTGTCCCGCATTAGTTGAGTGCGTTGAGTGCCAAAATGTGAGACTACAGATGTTGTGCGAAAGCCCCCCCCCCCCCAATACACTGCTTGTCCTCTGATCTGAAAGGTAAAAAAACAAAACCAAAAGCTTAACACATAACCACATAAGGCCATTTTGTTCTGCCTTTTAATATCTTTTTTATTCCTGGATCCCGATATGCAAATTTCACATGCATTCTAATTACTCTGATGTAGCCTGCTGGATGTCTGACGTGCAGAGCTCGACGCTTAATCTGCTGAGGAGACATGGCTACAGGAAGTGATGTCAGAGGAAGGCATACCGCATGACATTTCAAGCTTCAGTGATGTGTTCAATGTCTTTGTGACTCATCTGTCACAGTAGAGCTCACTGATGTAATGATGAAATTCCATGCTGATCCAAGAGTTAATGAATTAGGAGTACTGCGTCCCTATCATGGTTGTCTGTTTATTGTGTACTATGCCTGGATTTGATTATGTAGGAGTTGTGCCATGAGCAGTCTATTTTTTTTTTTTTTTTTTTTAAGTACCCCTAAAATATTACCCTTTAATATCAATTAACATCTGTCCCTCTGTCATTGTTTCGAAGTTGAAGCTCTGATCAGCAAGACGTGTGATAAGAAGGTGCCTTGCCTTTTTTTTTTTTTTTTTTTTTTTAAAGTCTCTTGACTGAAGGTTAATGGACACTTTTGATGGTCTTGACTGAAAGGATAGCCTGCATCTCTGCCTCAGTTTTGAAGGTCTTGACTGAAGGGATAGCCTGCATCTCTGCCTCAGCAGCGTCTTGCGTTGGCACAGCTTTGTTTAGCACTTGTCCTCTTGAGTCGTAATGTATTTCAACATGCAGGAACGAATGCACACATATGAGGATTGGACACTCTTGAGTCCTCACCCCTGGACTAAAGACATACAAGTCTACATTAATAAGACTGCATGTTATTTGTAAACCCGAGGGATGATCTTATAAATGCGTCGTCTGATGGTCACTCCTTCACTCGTTTTTGTTTTTGTTTTAGTTCTGTCGCTCTGTCACAGCATTATTCCTCTCTGTAGCTGACAGGTTTTTAAGAGGCGCCAAACTCCACAAATAGGGAATCCTTCTGAGAAAAACAACAACATACAAACAACTAAATGTTTTGATATGCGTAGGCCTGTGTATAACCCCAGTTTCTTTCGTCTTTATCTTTTTTTTTTAACAGAATTGTGTTTACGATCAGTGTAATACTTTTGTTTTATCATTGGATATTACCACTTCCAGACTCTAATCCATCTAGAGGGTTGTTGTTGGTGGCGGTGGTTGATGCGCTGAAACTGCATGAGGAAAGCTAGTGGTGGTTGTCATTTCTGATCAGTTGTGATAGATGCGTCAAATGTGGATGCTGGGACACACATTGATGTTGTCCATCTTTGCCCCCTTTACCCATGTCATCACGATGATTAAACTACTTACCCATCAAGATGCCCATGATTGTTTGTTTGTTTGTTTTTACCCCAATTCATAATTAACACATTTTTGCCCCCCCATCCCTCAAACAGCCATTTATCTTTGCAAACTCATGGACTTTTCTGTGGCTAGGTCTATCCTATCTGCCATTTGTTGGGCTGATGCTATGCTCACTTTGGCGAAATGGCATTGTGTGTAGGCTAAATGTTCTCTTGCATTAAAGCTTATAAGCTTGGATACTGTACTGTAGATTGAAACTGTTCAATCGTAATGTTGGAATCAGGAAAGCAGGTATCCAACGATATAGCCTATTTGTATGATTATGCAGGGTCTGTAGCAAGCCCTGTCAACTGGAGGGGGTATTTATGGTAAGCTACAGCTCGTAGCTATATTGTGGCCCTGTAGCCAACATTTATTTTTTAACAAAGATTAATTTGCAGACCACCAACTTGTCGAAAAGTTAAACAGTATTAAGCATTGACCAGTAATTGTAGGCCTACTACACCATTTTCACGTGATGTTGAGTAGCAGCTGGCCGAGGTTTCAGGCACTGGGCCATGTGTACCTGGGAAATGTAGTAGGACATGGAGCCCCAGGGCGTGGAAATATTTTATTTTGTGAGGAACAGTGGACTGTCATCGTGATGCACGTTCTTGATTAACCACTATTTGTCCTTTTGGTAGATCAAATGTGTGTTCTGATTAAATTGAATCTTCAAATCGTCTGTATGAAAACCATTTGCCGGTGATGGGCTATTCTTGAGGACGGTAGGCTATCCTAAAACGTCTGACTTTGCTTTAATGTCTGAAGCCTTAGAATCTCTACTAAGTAAAAAATATATCGTCAAATCTCTCATCGACAGTTATACACGGCAATGCCTGCCTGAGCAAATACAAGCCTTCTATAATGAATCACCCTTGAAACCTCGAACAAAGAACCCTTTAATTTTGGACCAGCCTACGTTTCCCAGCGGTCTCCACAGTGGCATGTCTGTGATGTCACAATGAGTATATATTTCTACTGTGTAGCATACCAAACTCTATTGTTACGTTGTAACAGACCGGGGCAGGGGAGCGGGCGACAGAGGCTTCAACAAAAAAAATTGGCAGATCTTGCACAGTTTCAAGGGATAATTTTATCTGGACAGAAATTTTAAATCTGTGCTCATTCTGGGACGTAAAACTTCGCCGGAGATTTAACACGCCCTCGGAGAGGAAAAGGGACACGAAACCTCGGTGGCTTGTTTTACAAAAGCAATCATTAAACGCCGGGCTGAGAAGACAAGGCTTTACACATAAGCCATTGTTAACACAAAATAGATTTTTAAAAATTAAATGAAGTCCTCCGCCCGCATCGCCTGCCCTGTGTTCTCGTTTTGTGCAATTGTGAACGACGATACATTTTCCTTGCACAAATCCAAAAATCAAGACTAATTGCCTGTCTCTTTTGCTCATATGTATTTTTGTGTGGACTAGTGAAATGTATAAATTTCGCAACGGATCAACGAGCACAACATTGCAATCCATTTTCAACAGATCAAGCTACGTTTCTTTATCATAGACATCTAGCCTACAGCCTGCGAAGGTGGCAAACTGTGAAATCAGAGAATCGTGTGGAGTTTGAAAAGAAAAGAAAAAACCATACTGCCATAACCAAAGGAAATTTTTATGTCGATTGTTGCTGCTGATACAACGGTGAACAGCGGAACCGTCGGCAAAGGCTATTCCTGCGTAAGGTAAGGCATCTGGGTGGCTATCATTAGCAGTTACGCCAGTTTGTGCGATAAATGATATGGAGAGGAAGCATAGCTTCCAACCCATTGTTTAGGAGTTTCTGCGCTGTCACGCTGTGCTGGACTGGTCTCTCCAGGAATGAAAGATCCAGGGCTTTGACGTGAGTGACCATTCTCGACCGGTCACTCGAATTAGCCTATGTAGGCAGTCAGGTGAACGGACAACTGTTCCCTTACTCCTGCTTCGCTATAACCAGACGTCTAAAAACTCCCCAGTGACGCTACTAGCCTACTCTACGACAGCTGTTGGGCTATTGTTTAACTTCACAATTGAGGTGAGTTTGAAGTATGCGTAAATATAGGCCTATGTTCTGGAGAGACCATGGTGGTGTAGCTCAGGTAAGCTTCCCAAGCCTTTGATATCTGGACCAGACCGTGAAACAGCCTGAGGTGCTGTCAATCCTCAATTAGCCTTAATGATCACAACCTCGCAGGCTTGTCTACCTCAAGTAGTCCATGGCATCTGTTGTCATTGTGTTGGCCTGCCAGGTTAAGGGGTTTAGGTATTTGTAACATGCAATAGGAGCATCTAAGCTTTGTCTATAGTAGGTGTGTGTAACTTCTTCATAGCAGGGGTATTGTCATGTACATTTCATTTGATAACCTCACTGTACTGCAGTTTATGTTAATGAACCAAACCAATAAACTGGCCTTATCTAACACCTCCACAGTTTACTACCTCAACAAGGTTTGCATGCTTTGCCCTTCACACCCCATACTGCATGGTGGGTATTAAGACCCACTAAGAAACTAGTCATGAGGCTTCCATCCTTTTGATGTTCAGATGAAACATGGCTATATGTCAGAATATATTTTTGCCAAAGCCAAAGTAGTCCTTGACCCTACGTAAATGTTGAGATTGCACGACCCATTTTCAAGATTCGTGTTGAATGTGTGATATGGATTGGATTAAGTGACCTACCCCCAGCACCGTGCAGGCTAGACGCTGCTAACTGGGGCGACCCACATTGCTCACGTTTTGGTGCGTGTAGTCTAATCCTTCACACAGCTGGATGAGTGGATGTAGTGTTGCACGTAGTTCAGCCTGAGGAGCAGGACTTGTTGGGCTTCATTGCCTGCGGTGTACCCTGTCCTGCTTTGCATATACACTTATAAGTATGCTGGCAAGTATAGCAATTTGGATAGGCCTCAACATAGTATGTTTGCATTTTTAAGTGTCCAAATTATGGAATATTTGAGGGTTTTGTGAGGTATGAGGGATTTTAAAGCCTTTTGATATAAAATACAATGACTTATAACACACCAAGAGCATTTTTTAGTCAGTCTGCTTTGTGCCATTCTGTTGCTGACTCACTGGTTTGATCCATGTGATGAATTAGTTCCTGGGTGTTCTATTGTCCTATAGTTTATTTTTACATTTCAATATGCATCATGATCAGGAACCATCCTCTTTGCAGACTATAGGTGGTGATGGGCAGGGTGAGTAGGAGTCATTGCATTCCTCTTTTGGACCGTTTGCTTTTTTCCAGTCGAAACAAATCATCTGGAGGTCAGCCATCTGTGTGCGGTTGCCTCTGCTTAAATGAGATGAGGGTGAAGGAAAGATCTGCAAAATCAAGGACAAGTCTTGGAATGTTATTGCTATATTACATATGAATAAACTATATATATTATCTACATTAAACATTAATGTGTGTAATGTATCCAGTGCCTTACATACAGTATGTGTCATATTGGCAAAGAAATATATGTACTACATGCCAGACCATGTCGTCTAGTGTGCTTTCATACAGTAATACGTTTTTACATACAGAATTTTTATATTCAGCCACATTTATGTAAATGCATATGTCCATAGACGTCTAGCCTTCAACTGGCCAATGAGTGGAATAAAAATAGGAACACAAAGTTCTCTGTTGATATTGACACACAAAATAAATAACCCAATGCTGAGACCCCTGAACACAACTTTTTTAAATGGTTATGGATTTATTTTTGTCAACTGTCTGGTTTGGAGTTACAAGCACATGGAAAACCACCTCATTAAAGCTTTGTTTGGGCTTTTCTTTTTTAAAGTAGCCTAGTATTACATTCTTTTTTGTAATGCAATGTTTATTGAGCTTTGAACATAGGGAAGCATACATAACATTTGTCTTATACACAGCGGTCAAATGTTCCCTTAAAACCCGCCTTCCCCACCCCACCCAATCCCTTACCAATACATGGATAACAGTGAGCTAATTACCATTAGTCAGCTGAGTACAAAGACATTTATGTTTGAAGAATAGTATCACATTTAATGGAATTAATTTGCTCTATGGAATGCATTTTTGGTATTGTATTTTATCAGACAACTACTAACCATAACAACTTCAGCCATGTCATGAGCCAGACTTGCTGCGATGACTTTGGCCTGTTACCTACTGTACTGTATGTTTACCTACCTAAACAAGCATGTCCATTCAGGCTACTACATGAAGGGATGTAAAAATATTCCATGATATACCAAACCCACAGCATCACAGGCAAGTTTTAAAACAAAACCACCAAACGTCAGAAGACTGAATAGCAGAAATAACCTGATACCCCAACTGTCAATTAAACTTATGTTGTTGTATTAAAGGTTTAGTTTATCTTTATGGTTCCTAGCAGACACCTTTATCCAAAGCAACTCACAATAACATCAATAAACATTACAATTAATAGTATGAATTAAAGTCCTATAGCCTAATAAGAATACAAATAATAGTAGTAGTTTCTTAGTTATGCCTAGTGGAAGTCAGTTGATGCTTATTCAGGTCTTAACTGCAAAACCATACATCTGACATTAAACTTCACATTCCAAAGCCAGTGACCAGGTTTCTTTAGTATGCTCTTTATGAATGTCTCTTTGGTGTTGCATGTGATGGAGAACCAGCAACACAGTGTGATAGTGGTGTCTGCAGTATACAGTTATGACGTGCTGTACCATGAAGTGTAATGAAGCTAATAGTTGATTTCCGTACCATTTGCAATGTCACTAGCTATATTTAGGCTTTCTAAAATCTCAAGGCTACAAGAATATGAAAGGTAGCTTAATGGTCTTTTGGTTCATGTGTTGCCATGGTTGCAACCCATTCATAATAAACTGATTATACTTGTGTAGTTCCCTCCCTATGAGTTATCCTGCCAATAAACAAACTGTGCCCCTTGATGTCATATTATGTTGTTGTTGTTGTTGTTTATACAATAAAGAAAAAACATATCGCACCCCTTCAGACATTTTTATCATGCACCTATTAAATGTCTCCCTTGAATAGATTTTTAGCCATATCATAGGATTTGCAAGTGTGCTCATGGGTCATTTATTTAGCAAGAAGAAAATATTGTTGAAAGAACACTGGAAACCGGCAACAGTTACCACTGAGATACCCGAAAGCTTGTGTGTGTGTATGTGTGTGTGTGTGTGTGCGTGTGTGGGGGCAAAGCCGAGGGTTGCCTGGTAAACGTCCTGGCTCAGCCTCATCTGACCCTGTTACTTGGCCAGACCTCTGACTACAGACAGCAAAGGCCTGTTGTCTGGAAGGTTCCGCCACGTTCAGAGGGAAAAAGGAGAAGAGAAGACAGGAAGAAAAAGCTGTCTTTCCAAGGCCATTTTGCTGTAAACTGTGCTTTCCCAGTTGCCATGGCGATGTTTGCTGCCAGATCATTTCCAAGCAAGCTTGTCATGCTAGACGGAAGAGGAGAGAGAGAGAGAGAGAGGGAGGCATGGAGGAAGGGAGGGAGCGAGGGAGAGAACAGAGGGATGAGGCAAGAATACAGATGAAAGCAGAGCCAAAGGTGATGTCACCTTCTTGGGGAATAGAGGGGGATTGCTGCATTGAAGACCCCTTGATAACCTGACGTTAATGAGTATGAGTGAATTCAATATACTCCACTCATCAGCTGTGCCTAAGAAACCATCTCATCTCAAAGCCAGAGTGTGGTGTTGGCGATGAGGGGAGTGCCCTGCCTTGAGAACAGGACCACCAGGGGCATCACTCACTAGCTCTACTTTGCAGGGGCTTCAATGTTTTTTTCTTTTTAAATAATGCTATTTACATACATTAAATTTACATTAATTCATTTAGCAGACGCTTTTATCCAAAGCAACTTATAGAAAGAGTATAAAATTGCTACTCTACAGAGGAGCCCTCCGCTAGGAATGACTATTGCATCTGTCATAGAGAATAAGAGTGTTGACGTTCTTAGTACAAGTCAAAGTGTTTATCAAAGTATTTAACAAAGCACCTGTGATTTACGCCAGTAGATCGGCAACACAAATCTTAAAGAGATTAGTTCCACTGTGCTCCAACATGATCAAGATTGAACTGATTGTAGTATTCTGCAATTGGTTCCGTTCCATTTCTTGGAAATGATCTGGCATTTTCAGTTCTCATTCCATTTGTGCAGTTTTAAGACCGATCTTACAAGTGATGAACAGGGGTCTTTTCCACAAGGCCTGCCAAAGATATTGTTAAATATTTTGCATTGCTTTTCAGAATATAGGCCTACACTTATGCTGGTGTGTATTGCTGACTGTCGGCAGTAAAGTAGAAAATCAATTTGGAGCTCGCCAGGGTAGGTTGAGAGTGATTGATGGTAATGCCACCTGTGCTTGATCTAAGGCCCAACACACACACACAGAAAGACATACACACACTTTAAGGTAATTCCATATTGAAGCAGTGTGTGTTAAAGTTAAGGTGCAGTTCTGGCCTATAAGTGATATTTACTGCGGCACTGCTGATTAACTGAATCATTTATCCGTCTCTCAGCTGCCCAGGTCTGCCTGGTGGCCAAGTAATCGCATTTACCTGAAGTTATTAAGCGCATTCTGGACCGCCTGCCTCGTCCGTCACTCAAAAACCTGCCGGTCGGCCTCTGGGCCTTTTTTCTCTTTTTTTCCCTTTTCGCAGACGCTGAGTTTCCATGGAGACAGTGGGGACACTGGGCCTGAAGCGAAAATTCGAGGAGGTGGACAGCGGCTCGCCCTTCTCCACGCCCAAGGACTCCGACGATGACATCTCCAGTAGCGACAGCGCAGACAGCTGCGACAGTCTCAATGCCCCCTCCAGCTCCCTCACGCGTAAGGCCAGCCCAGGTCAGATCAGACGCAGTTAGGGGGACGGGGTCAGACTTGTGGTAGAGGTCATCATGGTTATTCACATGTTCTTATTTGTGTGGTTTGTTTGTTACTTTTTTTGTTTAAAGTTGTATGCATTTTAGGAAATTATATCTAAAGAGACTTCAGTCAGACTCAGTTTTACCATTTGGAATGCAGAAGCTTTGACACTGAATATATCAGAACCGGTCTGGACGCAGATAGAACAGTATAATTCCGAGGAGGCGACTGGTGGTTTGATGTAGTGTGGACACAAGATCATAAGGTGGATATCTGGCCCATTCAACATTCAGGAGTGCAGCTGCTGGTGGCTATATAGTGTAGGAGGATTATATTTTGATAAACTCCAGACTGATAACATGCTGGCAGCGGGCCTTTGAGCTTTCGCACAGTTGAGCTGTGGGGTTCAAGGACTCACGGTGTGATTGCTAAGCTGGAGAGCTCGTGTGGAGGCAGAGTGTCAATCATGCTCTCTGTTATTAACTTGTTGATGTGTAGAGTAATGTTTTTTAGTTTATCAGCACTCTCCGTCTAACATCCATCTCCTTATCTCTTTCTCTCTCTCTCTTCTCTCTCCCCTGTCTCTCTTTCTTTCTCTATCTCTCTCTCACTCTTTTTCTGTCTCCCTCTCTGTCTCTTTCTGTCTCTCTTTCTCTCTCTCTCTCTCTCTATCTCTCGCACTCTCTCTGTCTCCCTCTCTCTTTCTCTCATTCTCTCTCTTTCTTTCTCTACCCCTCTCTGTCTCTGTGTCTCTCTTTCTCCCCCCTCTCTTTGTCTCTCTATCTCTCTGTATCTCTCGCACTCTCTATTTCTCTGTCTCCCTCTCTCTCTTTCTCTCGTTCTCTCTCTTTCTCTCGTTCTCTCTCTTTCTCTACCCCTCTCTGTCTCTCTCTCTCTCCCCCTCCCTCTCTGTCTCTCTATCTCTCCGTCACACAGCGACCTCCATCCTCAGGCGCCCGCGGCCGTCGCTGGGGCGGAAGCGCGTGCGTTTCGACTCGGTGACGGTGTACTACTTCTCCCGGCGCCAGGGCTTCACCAGCGTGCCCAGTCAGGGGGGCAGCTCTCTGGGCATGGCGCGCCACCACTGCGACATCCGCCACTACACGCTGGGCGAGTTCGCCCGCGAGCAGGAGAGCAGCCACAGGCTCATCCTGCGCCAACACCTGCGCCAGGAGAAGCTCAACGCCCGCAAGATGAAGGTGAGGAGGAGGAAGATGTCGAGGGGGGGAAGGGTGGTGATGATCGTTACAGATGATATACTGTAGGTTGGCGATGATGAAGGTCAGACAGGACAGTTATATCCATCTTGGAAGTCTGAGTAGTGCATTTCAGTGAAAGTCAGTTGCAGGACTTGACGTGTGCTTACTGGAAGCCTCAGTTCCAAATACACAATAATGAAGATTTGTGGTGGTAAATGCAGTTGAAATGGTGTTCTCATAGTCCTGCAACACTTTACGGCCATGATTGTTTGTCGTTTAAGCACTTAAGAATAATGAAATCAAATCTAACAGACAGACTACACCAGGCATATAATTAAAGCGTTCCTTTAAGAGTGGGTGCTGCAACAATTAGCTTCCACTATAATCAATGGAACTGGTTGCAGCAGATGTGATAGCGATGCCCTACCTGACATAGCCAGTGTGACGAGAATGACTAGGCACCGCTGGTCATCTGGCCATCATCGTATAAAGCCCTCCCAGATGATTTCATTGGTGTGCACAGCTCTCATACAGGCTTAGAGGCTTCTTAATGGAGCAAGACCAGACTGACTTTCCTGACCTCAAATTTTGTGGGCGTGGTACATTCGGGCTGGCTTCCAGGCTACCAGTAACCATTTTTATACTCTGTGAATGGAGCGCTTCAATTGCACACCCTGTACGTTTTTAAAAAGATGAGTCATTCTTTCAAACTTGAAGGCCGCGTCTTTCTCCTGACACCCCTCTCTATTCCAGCTGACCCGTAACGGGACGGTGGAGTGCGCCCAGGCCGAGCTCCTCACCCTGGACGACGTGTCGGACGAGGACCTGGACGTGGAGAGTGTGGAGGTGGACGACTGCTTCTTCCTGCAGCCGCTGCCCACCAAACGCCGCCGAGCGCTCCTACGCGCCTCGGGCATCAACCGCATCGACGCGCGTGAGAAAGCCGAGCTGCGCACCATCCGTCTCTCGCGCGAGGAGTGCGGCTGCGACTGTCGCTTCTACTGCGACCCGCGCCACTGCGGCTGCAGCCAGGCGGGCATCAAATGCCAGGTGAGCGCCACTGCCCAGGGTTATCATCAGATAGAGAGCACAGAGGCCGTGCTGATCTTCGTGCTTGCCCAGTCAAAGCATAGGTGTGGCTTATGCAAATCCCTGCAACTGCAGCAACTGCTCCAGTGATCAGCAAGTCTCTAAAGACTGGGGAGTAGATAGAGAGATGAGAAGTGGTAGAGCCGCTGTAGAATCTTCTGCCATGTGACCTATATTGATTAGTGTGTATCCGTTTGTAAATATCAGACCTTCACTTAGAGATTGTACATTCATGATAGGTGTGTGTGTGTGTGTGTGTGTGTGTGTGTGTGTGTGTGTGTGTGTGTGTGTGTGTGTGTGTGTGTGTGTATGTGTGTGTATCTTTGCATTGTTTAGTGTGTCTGCAACATTCCTGTCATTTTTCTGCCCTCTTGCACACCATGTGAGATGCTCTTGTCTGTTGGTTTAGCTTCACGCTCTGTGGCTGCCCCCTCTGTCCTCTCCCCTGCGCTCTATCAGCGGTCCTCAGAGTCTCCTACTCACACACCAGCTCTGTTCTCCCAGCGTCTCATGGGGATGACACATTTCTCTGGACAGACTTACTGTCAACCAGAAAGCTAATTGGACATACGCTCTACACTCATACAGACGGGTTTCCCGTTAACCAAAATTACTAGATGCACGTGTAGCCACGGGGCAAAAAGCGCTCACTGGCCGGCCACAGCGTTATAAAGCTGACCTAATAGTCGGCTGCTGTAATCTAGATTTGGCATGGCATGGTAATCTAGATCTTGCTGACTCAATAATGATAACATTGTTATTGTTACAGAATTGGATATATAAGCCTAGCCTGTTAGCTACACTGTCACTGTCACAGGCTACACTTGCACCCTGGGCTTTCGGCTCCACATATCACTTCTCTCGTTTGTCATGTCTGAATGTGCGGAAGGTCCAAATTAAATATCCACTGATATTAGATTAATATCACTGATTTTTGTGTCGTATACGACATGTCACATTGTACAGTCCTACATAAATCGGGAGTGCTGTGTCACAACTAGCTACAGCTCCGTACCATTCGGGCCCAAGTGTCCACGGGGACACAGGTTCGAGTTTGACCCGGGTCATTTTCCAATCCCACCGCATCTCTCTCTCCCACTCACTTCCTATCAGTCTCTTCACTATCCAATCATAACCAAGTGAAAAAAGCCCCAAATATACACTTTAAAAAGGAATATAGAACATTCTTTAACCATTGCTGTTTCGGTTGGTGCGGTTACAACACAACTCCAAGTAATCTTTTCTGCTCTATGCTTCTCCATACTGTTCTATGCTGCTTTCTGTCCCTTAGATGCGCACACATGTTTTTGTGATGTTGCATGGAAACCTATGTATAATGAATTAGAGAGGGTACTTCACTGAAAGAGTCAAGTTCTCTCCTGAAATATGTACTGTATGTTTGTATGATCAGTGTTGGGAGGGTTACTTTTAAAATGTATTCCACTACAGATTACTGAATACATGCCCTACAATGTATTTTGTAACATATTCCAATAGCGTACTCAAAGTGAGTAACATATTTTTAATACTTTGGATTACATGAACGTTATATTATATTTTATTAGCAGTGGATGAAACAGTTATGTGAGGTTATGTGAAGTTGTAAGACTCATAGTGTCAACAAATATTTTAATTTGAGTTTGAAAAGGCATGGCGTACATGTTTTAATGATTAGAATTTATCATGTACTGTATTCTGAATACCACCGACTTATATTGTAACTGTATTTAAATACAGTTGCTCATAATTTGTATTTAAAATATGTAATCCGGAATACATGTATTCATTTACTTCCAAACACTGTGTATGATATGTATGAGCTGCTGATTTGTAATGAGGTGCCTGACATACCTATTAAATGTGATGCTTGTGCTTAAAATGACCGCCATGTCTTTACTAGGTGGACAGGATGTCGTTCCCTTGCGGCTGCTCGCGGGAGGGTTGTGGCAACGGCGCCGGTCGGATCGAGTTCAACCCCCTCCGCGTGCGCACGCACTACCTGCACACCATCATGAAGCTGGACCTGGAGAAGCGCGGGCTGCTGGGCGAGGTTCTGGAGGACGACCCCGAGGCGCCCACGCCGTCCCCCTCCATGTCTCCGTCCCCCTCACTGTCCCCGGGCTCGGAGCTGGAGGCGGACGCGCGGGCGGTCCAGGCACTGCTGGCCGAGCACGACAGCCTGGAGCGCGAGAACGAGACGGCCGTGCTGCACCTGCAGAGCGCCGAGGAGCGCGAGCGGAGGAGGCGCGAGCAGGAGCAGGAGGAGGTGGTGGCGCTGGAGATGGAGGTGCAGCACGAGGAGGAGCCCACGCTCTGCCTCCTGGCGGGCCAGCTGGTGGAGGAGGCGCGCAGGGCCGAGGCCGTGGAGGGCATGCTGATCCAGGGGGCCTTCCCTGAGGGCACAGCGCTGCTCTGCATCGCACAGGAGCCCGTGGGCCAGCAGGAGGCGCCGCTGCAGCCTGAGGAGCAAGAGGAGCAGCAGGAGGCAGCGCTGCAGCCTGAGGAGAAAGAGGAGCAGCAGGAGGAGCAGGAGAAGGAGGTGCAGCGAGAGCCACAGCCGCAGGAGGAGCAGGAGCGCTGCCTCCTGAAAGACCAGCCCGCCGCTCCACTGCTGTACTACCAGATCGGCCAGGTGGAGGCCAGCGCCGTCCAGTCCCACGCCACAGCCGAGGAAGCGGAGCGGGAGCGCGCGGAGGGCAAGGAGGGCACTGGGCGCGGCCAGGGGGGAGGAGGAGGAGAGGAGGGAGACACGGAGAGCGGGGGCCACGAACTGGCCACCAGCAAGCAGAGCTCGGGTGAGAGCTCGCCCTCGTCCGCGGAGGATCCACGCCCTGAGAGCAGAGGTGAGGAGGAAGAGGAGGAGGAGGAGGAGGAGGAGGAGCCCCCCAGTCCGCCTGAAGAGAGCCTCGATGGGCCACCGTGCCAGCAGATGTGCCTCCTGTCTGGGCCAGATGCACTAGAGCTCCCCACCGAAGTCTAAGTCCAGCACCTCTGCAGAAGTTTTGCACAAGATTTTGACTAGATTGAAATTGAAGGGTAGAATCAACTCAGTTGATGAGTAGATTGTTTTATTACTAATGCTATTATTATTATTATCATCATTATTGTTATTATGGATAAGCGTTGCGTAATGTTGACAGGTAGAACGTGAAACGTAACTGTCACTGATGAATTTGGTAATTGGAATGATTAGAAATATGGGCTTGAGGGGCCAGTCTGAAATATGAAAGCAACATATCTCGTAAAAAATCTGGCCTGGCCTTACAAAAACATACCAAGTAATAATGGATCAAAAGAATACTTTAATATGTCAGAGGGGGGAGGCATGATGCACTGTAGGGTTGGGAGATATACCAAACATTTCCTCATATCACTGATGAGAAGCTCTTACTGACCGCAGAATGCATTTCTGGATAAACGTCAGCTCCGGTTTATAAGTGTCGGTAGCGGCAACTCTTCCGTGCCATTTCATTCTGCATTCTTAACAAAGTACGAGACACCATCAGCACGAGTGAGTGTCACACCTTTCTCACCACTGTCTTACATTCAGTGTGGTGGCCACCATATTTATTAATTAATCAAATCATTGATCCATTACAGTTCAAAGAAAGGTGACAAATATTCAAAAAAATATATATCATTGTTCCTGAAGTAGCCTAACTGTTGGAAAGTATCTTGGTACTGACTTGAGGTCATATCTCCCAGCCCTAGTTTGACGAGGCGTGTGTAGGTCATAGTTTCCTGTTTCACCCTGGCTTAGTGGACGCTGGAAAATGTTGCCTACGCATGTGGCAATTCATCACCAGTGAATTTAATGTGCAGAGGCTCACTGTCTGTTGCTGAGTTGACCAGAGATGGTACAGGGGAATTGGCCGCCCAAGAAAACAAACAAACTAGTAAATAAGGATAGGAAAAAAGAATTGTCTGGTCACCAGTGGCCACTGGCGTCACCCTACAGTGTGAAGCAGACCTAACTAAAATCCTGGAGATACTTGGTTACAATGTACTGTAAAAGAGTTCATCACGAACAGCGTGAGTGTGTGTGAGCGCGAGAAAGAGTGAGCGCACTGCTTAATACGCCTGTATGCACGTGATAAGCTTGATTTGTATTGTGAGTGGGGAAACTGGTCTGAAACCAGGCCAAATGTTCTTTTAGTTCCTTCGGTTGCTTTTTATCCTTTCTTGTCTATGAACCACAGTGCCACTACAGCTAGCAAGAGCTCCTTATCTATTACACCCAACTGTAGCGGTAAACACAGGAGCTGTGATGCAATTTATTGATGACTGACCCCAAATTGGTTTTATTTGAGTATAATTTGGGAAAAGAGTATGACTTCTGAAATGTGAGGCTATACTGGACAAATGATACCCACTCTATATTGTTATTTGTCTAAAAGTCTGATATACGTTTTCGTTTGATGAAATTATTGTTTTTTGGTTTTCTTTTTTTTTTACTTAATGGTGGGTGCACTTCACACAAAGTCTCCATGTACAATGCATGCACCTTGACAACGGTAACACTTAACCGTTATTTGCACAATGACACTGTTACGTTGCTGTTTTAATCCCACTAGACAGCGGTTAGCTATTTGCCGTTTCAGTGTACATGTTGCAGTAGGTGGCGATGTAGTTTCCTTTTAAAATATAGACTTGAACGTCAGACTGTGCACGTCACATTAATCAAGTCACCAAGTGTTGTCGTAGCCAATTCAGATTAAAATTGTAGATTGAATAGCAATATTCTCTTTTCAAACAAAGGGGACAAAAGCTGGAGTGTGTGATGATTCCAATGACATCAATTCATTTCCCCAGTCATTTGCCTCAAATTGTTTTAATTTGCCCCCATTGACCTGACATCACAGAAAAATGTCCATTTAGATATTACAAATATTATGGCAATGATCTTAAAAAGCTTCAAGTCAAACTTATTATATGTTAATTAGAGTAAAATATTTAAAGGAAAAGTCTTTGGAGATGTTTTGAAGTGGTAACAAAAAAAACTTTTTTGTGCTAAATTATGTGAAACCTGAAAAGACAAAAAAAAACTGTTCTTAGTCTATATGTGACTGTGTAACTGTGTGAATGTGTGTGTGTGTATGTGTGTGCACATGTGTGTGTGTGTGTGTGCGCATGTGTGTGTGAATGTTTGTGCATGTATTTGTGCGCACGTGTGTGTGTGTGTGTATGTGTGTGTGTGTGTGTGTGTGTGTGTGTGTGTGTGTGTGTGTGTGTGTGTGTGTGTGTGTGTGTGTGTGTGCACACGTGTGTGTGTGCATGTGTCTGTGTATGTGCGCGTGTATGTGTGTGTGTGTGCACTAAAGAATGAATTTCTATGTAGTTCTGAGTGTGCCTCAGCAAAGGAATGTGTGAGCTGCTCATCAGCGCATGTCAGTGGGTTGTGTTCTTTTTCATAAAGGTGCTTTTGGATTTGACATTTTCACAAAGTTCCAACCATTTTGACAGTCATATCATTTTATTAGCTATTTACTTTGCCGTTGGTACGGGGCAGAGTATGTATGTGTCTTTTGTTTCTGTGGATATGACTGTGAGGTTTAAAAAGCTGTTGTTTAATGTTTAAAGTCATTGACATCTACAGTATGACCCCCCTGTTGAAATATGCTGTATAAGTTCAGATCATCTGGACATTGGATAAATTCTCTTTTACTCATTAGTGAGCATGACACTAAGGAAACAATGTTTTTGTTTGTTTGTTTGTTAGTTGTTTGTCTTTTGCCGTGTAATGTATTCCATAATCAAAACGGAGTTGGCAAATGAGAACACAATGGCCTTTTTGGGCACCTCTTCAAACTAAATCATTTCACATTCATTGTTATTATTTTTGTTTTTTTGTTTTCACTGTTATTTTGTATGAATATGAATGCCATTATAGGGACATGTTGTTTTGGTTATGGTGTGAATTTTTATTTCTGATATTGCGCCGTGCAGTGCCATGGGACGTCACTGGCACTGGGCTGCCTACCAAGCCTGTGTCATCACCCCCACTTACCCCCCTTCTAAAGTCTGACTAGAACATGTAGAGATCTAAATGGCGGCGGGAGCTGCTCTCCCCTGTTGTCAAATGAGAAGTGATGCTGATTTCAATGGCTGCCAGTGTGTGTGGGGGGAGCAATCTATGTGGCACAGCAATCAATGCTGTCAGTAAGAGAGAGCACGCTAGTTCTGTATGGCGATCTCGTTCCATATCATGAAATGATAAAAAGTATGTATGTTGTCCCCTTCCCCCACCCTGTTTGTTTATAACTTGTCCTTGTTTGTTTGTTTGTTTGTTTTGCCTGTGTAATAATCTATCCATGCGTGCCCTCCCTGTGTGCATGTTTGGTCTGGATCAGTGTAGGCCTGCCAGCCTTTAGTACTCGGCAACCTTACCTAGTGGGAGCACAAAGTCAGGAGGTTGAGTGTCGTGCCCATCGGTCACCTACGACCTTACCTAGTGGGAGCACAAGGTCAGGATGTTGAGTGTCGTGCCCATCGGTCACCTACGACCTTACCTAGTGGGAGCACAAGGTCAGGATGTTGAGTGTCGTGCCCATCGGTCACCTACGACCTTACCTAGTGGGAGCACAAGGTCAGGATGTTGAGTGTCGTGCCCATCGGTCACCTACGACCTTACCTAGTGGGAGCACAAGGTCAGGAGGTTGAGTGTCGTGCCCATCGGTCACCTACGACCTTACCTAGTGGGAGCACAAGGTTAGGAGGTCGAGTGTCAAGACCACCGGAGTGTGGCCGCAGCTGTGTGCACAGTGGGGTCTGCTGTCTCCTGTTATGACTTTCATTTTATCGTCCTAATGTAAAGAACGTACGTATATATAAACGTATATATCTATTTGAAAGAGAAAGCACTCAAGAAGAAAACCAGAGGGTCTCAGATATGTATGCTGCAAAAGGGGAGGGTTAACAGTCCCACAAAAAAAACAAAAGTGATGATGACAGAAACCTCATGCTGTACATGTGCATTCCATGGGTCTGACCCCTCTCCTCTCTCCTCTCTTTCTCCTCTCCTTCTCTCTCCTCTCTTCTCCTCTCTTGTCCACTCCTCTCCTCCTTCTCTTCTCTCCTCCCCTCCTCTCTTCTCCTCTCCTCTCTTGTTCACCCCTCTCCTTCTTTTCTCTCCTCTCCTCCTCTCTTCTCTTCTCCTCTCTGTGTATTTGTGGTTCCCTGCCAGGGCTTCATAGATGCAGTGCATATAAGGCCTGAAATCACTGCAGCCATTAAAATCCAACCCATTCTGGTGATTGCCTTTGTGTGTGTGTGTGTGTGTGTGTGTGTGTGTGTGTGTGTGTGTGTGTGTGTGTGTGTGTGTGTCTCTGTGTGTGTCTGTGCGTGTGTTTATGTGTGTGTAGGAGAAGGAGTTACATTATTTCAGTGCTGATTGGTTGGAGCAACTCTGATGCTTACTGTTGCCTACAGAAGAGATACTCATACAAAGTTTTTTTATATAAAATGTAAGGAAAAAATAAATGAATTCAAAAATAATGAATTGAAGAGCATTGTGTTCATTTATTCTGTAAAAATATCTCAAATTCTCATTGAGCATACAACAGTGAAACACTTTCCATACTTGACAGTGCTGCTCTTGCTGTTACCCCAACAGTATTCTGAAATAAGAGTAGCATATAGCCACTAGCCGAGACAAGAATGTTCCTCTTTCTCTCCCTGTTGATTCCATTTGACTGGTGAGAACCTGCATTGCCTCTCCATGCATTTTATATGGTCATCCTGAGAAGCCTGAACTGAGTATTGTCAAGGTTACGGCGATCATGTTGCTGAAAGTTTTTAATACATTTAGTAAATTGTGTGTTTGTATTTGGTCTGGTAGTGGAAACTGAGTTTTTAAGAGTTTAGCTGGTGTGGAGTGTGATAAGCTGAATGTATCAAACCCAGTGAGAAAAATGAAACCTGTGATATACTGTACTTTCCCCCTCAGCAAAACCCTTTCCCACTCCCTAAATGGGTATATGTTTTTAGCCAAATCCATTCTGATAAGAGCATCCTCCCAAACCTCTACAGCAGCAGTTGCCTAAGCCACTCACCACAGATCATGAAAATGTGGTAGGAAATCTAGTGCACCAATCAATTCTCATCTGAGACTGTACTCTATTAATCTGACTCAGTGACATACAGAACAGCGATGCCAGGCTTGTAGATTACTGCCCATAATACTACATGTGCACTATAAAGCACCTGTCATCATATACACATAGACCTTTTTCAGTCAGGTTTGTGTTACCACAGTAATCAAATTAGTCGCTCCATCTCTTGAAATTAATGTAGGAATGCATATCGACAGTTCTGACCGAAAGAGGAGTTATTTCATGAACATCAAGAGATTCTGTAGAAAAGAAGATGTTGTTAAAAGTAGTGGAATAGGTAGCCTTTGCTTTAAAAAAAAAAAAGATTTAGCAGAAAACATTATTTTTATTTTGCTTTCTAATGTTCATTTTTTGATGTTATTTGTTTTACTACAATGCTTTAAAAGCCTTGCTATAAAACATAATTAAGCGACAACAATCATCCACTGGTTTATGATGGTCCTCAGTATCTTTACATCAGTGTGTGTGATTTGCAATGCAGATTATGCCGGCACTGTCTAGGATAGGCTAACAAAAGATATTATCAACAATGGCCAACATACATTTGATATGGGACAAACTATTAATTCAGGTATTGGCAAGATATATCATCCAGAGGATAGTAAGATGAAAGACAATATTTTCACTGCTGCAAGACTGATGCCATAGCCATAAATGTACTGTACATTAGAAAGACCAGGCTGCATTTTGAATATTATACCACTAGATGGCGTTATCTATTCTTGTTCTTCAAGAACTGTCTAAGGCTCTGCTGTCCTTGAGATGCCATAGCCATTGATGTATATAACAGTTTTTGCCCATTGCTTACACACTAAAATCGAATGCTTAGACCAAAGCCTACCTAAACTTCTTGTAGCATACTTTAAACACATAACAATAGCTTAAACACATATTCTGCTTTGTACATTGTTTTAAATTCTGCAACACACTTGCGAAACACTACACCTTTCTTACATTGCAAAACACTACACATTTCTTGCATTAGACACTTTGTTCAAAAATGATACTCATGTTATCATTGAGAAAACACTTCTATTTAAAATGCAAGCATCTGGTAAAACCCACACACATACCTGAAAACACTTACAGAGAAAACTGAGCACCAATCAGTCTGAGGCTTAGCACTACAAATACACTTCAGGTAAGTTATTGTGTGTACCTGTTCAATTGTGTGATTTTACATTGTATATGACCACCAACCACATACCTGCATGCCTTTTTTGCAAGCAATGGAAAGGGGATGCAGAGACATTGAGGTGGGGTCAGTTCAAGGGTGCATACGGCACACAAGGTGATATTTTCCCCGTTGCCTAGCCCGAGAAGACAATACCTGCGATGTCAATGAAGACTTGTGGCAGGATCCATAAAGCCCCCACCCCACCCCCACTACACACACATACAATTTTCAAATAACAATTTCTCCAGTAATTGTTTTTTTTTCTTTTTACTTTTGTTTTGTAACTACATTTTTTATTTGTTTATAATACATTCACTTACACTGATAAGTGTGATTGTACTTTTCTTTAGAATGTCTCTAGAATGTTTTTGTAAGATTTTTTTGTAAAAACTTTTGTTGCAAAAAATGTCAGTTGATTACTGCAGAAATTCTGCTTTTGAGTTTCACAGAAGACTGAGTCCGAGAAAATGACAAAAAAAATAGAAACACAAAGATTGCAGTGTTTTAGATAAAACACATCCGTGTGTTGCTGTTGATTTGAGACATTTTTAGAAAGGATTGCTGAGCTTCGATCGCAGTGTTTCATTTTGGCATATATGTGAGTTGTTTATCTCCAAGTGCTATGTCTTATTTGGCTGTGTGTTGAGTTTTGACATAATGAGCCAAATTCTGCAAAAAGTGTGTAAACAATAGGCAAAAACTACATACAGACCAGGCATGATATGCAATTACTGTTGATCTGCAAATTGTCTGCATTTTGACAATTCGACCACTAGATGGAGCTATCTACTCTTGTTCTTCAGCACTCTTGTCTCTGGCTCTGTTGTTGTTGAGATGCAGCTGTACTCAGTTTGTTCCAAGAGGCTCATAAGACCTGGAGTTTTCATTTATACCTCTCATGAATAGCCCTGCTCCAAACAGTAAATGAGGGATGACACAAACCATCGTACTTTGTACATACTTTTGTATTTCTAGTATTTCAGGTATTTGTAGCTCTTTCAAATGATATATGTAAAGTTCTTACTTTTTTATTCTTTTTGTCTTCCTTACTTTTACTTTCTTTTGTTTACTTTGTAGCTGGAACTACATGAACCTGGTGCTATGTATACCCAGGCGTGAGCCTAACCCCTAACCTCTAACCCCTAACCCTAAGCTACTCAATATTGTGGTATGGGGAGTTAAAAAGGACTCTAGTCTGCTGCCCTGTGATACACTAACAGAAGACTCTGGGACATGTTTTTCCACACGTCTGACAATACAAATCAGTGGTTCTCTTCTGTAATTTCCCACTCTGGAGGTGGGGGATTGTCAAGCCCCACTTGACCCCATCACCCCAGCAATATGGTAACGTTAAAATATTACTTTTACATTTTGGTTCCACGTTACATTCCTTGTTTCAGTCCCCTGGATCTGATGCTACTTTAATGTATATAGGCCTGTTTATGACTCATTAATGTATATAGGCCTGTTTATGACTCTTTAATGTATATGTAGGCCTGTTTATGACTCCTCTGTTTCTGTTGTTTTGTTTTCAACCTCTGATCTTCCTTGTCAAAAAAGAAAAGCATTACTAAAGGTAGGCACAAATAAAACACACATTCCCACCCAGGGACGTGCACAGGAATTTTGAGGGGCAGTTGCTCTGACCTGAAAAAAGGGCACCCCACCCCCCCCCCCCCCAAAAAAAAAAAAAAAAAAAAAACCTCACGGGCTATATGCAGGACTGAGAATAACAGCGTCTTTTTTAAAATATACACAAAGAAGTAAAACACTGAAATACAGCACTCAATCACCTTAACTTATCATTATTATTTGAATGCCCTTAGTGGTATTTATGTTCTGCTCAGGCAAGGCTTTGAAATGACCTCTAAAATAGCCTATGTTTTTTTAGATTACAATTATTTAGCATGCAGCTCTTTAATCCTGTACTTGGATGTATGCATGGTCCTATCATCTCATATTTGGTGATCATCACTAAGGCCTTCCTGTCCTGTGCCTCCTCCTGGTCCACATTTTCCTCACATAGTCTGGAGGCTTGTGACTGCTCCTCACCTTAAATGTAATGTAATTATAAAACATTGCCATTAGTAGGCTAAAATATGAGTCTGATTAATTAATCAATTCGTCTACACAGTGTCATGTCATCTTTATCACAGTGCAAAGTCTGTCTCACCTGCTGGTTGGCTTTTTCGCAGCCAACCCTGCAGTGATTGCTGCCTCCCTGAATTGTCTCTCCCTCTCCTGAATCTGACTCTTTTCAGTGGGAATCTTGGCTTCAAACAATACCCAAAATACTAGTGATAGGATTTACGGATTTATTTGGGATATATGTGATGCATTACTTCCATCATTCATTCTTCTTGCTAAAACGAAATGTGAGAAACTAACTATCAGCAGACATGTAGCTTAGTTTGCCTAATGCCTACCAAAAAAATAGTAGCCTATAGGCTATGTGATAACGGGCTGCTTCTCTGCAAGCTATCTGTCTGATTATTTAGGCTAAACGTGGCAAACTCAGCCTGGATTTATGAAGATTTTAATTCATTTCATAAAACTTGATGACGATGATCGTTCGTTTGTTATACATCACAAACTCACCTTTTCCGACAACGTTGAGTCGTCTCATATGACAACCGCGACAATCTCCTTCTAGGGCCGCTTATGCAGGCTCTGCTCAGGTGCCGGTCGCGTGCAGCGCTGCAGCCACGTAAACAGAGTTTGCCCTTCCCCTACTGACTTTCACTTTCGGTGCCCGAATGGAAGTGAATGAGGCTTTGCGATTTTTTTTTTTATCTAGGCCTACGTGAAATTCTGCATTGTACGATTTATTTATTTATTTTCCCCATTGGAAGGGCAACATGAGTCAAGAAGGGCATATGGGCAGTTGCCCGGGCAACCTGAGCAACCCCCCTGTGCACGTCCCTGTTCCCACCTGTCATGTCTCCATTCCCCACTAGTGAGGCCCGCCCCACACTGTGAGAACCACTGATACAGATGAGGCAAGAAACTGGATATGGGAGATGAACTGGTTGTGTTTATGATCACACTTCCACTCTCTTCCCTTTCCTCCTCACAAGCACTCTTACCACCTAACCCACATTCATCTCCATACATATGATGGCCATATACAGTTGGTGTGGTGCTGAAATGAAATACATCAGGCTGTGTTGTCACTTTAATGGCTCTATGCTTTTATCTTCTCTCCTCTGCTATAGGTGAGGTCATCGAGTCTGCAGGCGGTTAAAGCAGAGCTCAGTAATTCACCCTTTTCAGTCTCAGCATATTTAACAGGGAGACATCACTGGTGACCAATCGTCCAGTCCCAGTCAGATTTTCCCCACAGCCTCTCCCAGTGTCTGGACTGGTGGATAATGTGACTCCACATCTCTGTGCGATTTGCAGTGGTCACATCTGACTTCCTGTGCCCCGACGGTTGCCAGTGGTCACCTGACCCTGCCGCTAGGCTCAGGAAGTAGCGGAGGGGTGAGAGGAGAGGAGTCATGGCACACATGCTTCCTCTGGGTCAGGATGCAAAGTGACCAGAGAGGGAGTTTTTTTATTTTCTCTCTTTTCTTTTCCTTTTATCTTCTCTCCACCTCTCCTCTCCTTGTCTCATATCCTCCTCTCTTCTCCTTTCCTCCTCGCCTCTCTTCTCCTCTTCTCCTTTCCTCATCTTTTCTCCTCTTCTCTCCTCGCCTCTCTTCTCCTCTGGTCACAGGAAGTAGCGGAGGTGGCGAGAGGAGAGGAGTCATGACACACATGCTTCCTCTGGGTCAGGATGCAAAGTGACCAGAGAAGGAGTTTTTTTTTACAGTATTATTTTTTTTCTTGGTATCTGTCACCCTGTGTTGACTTGATGGGGAATTTGATCCAATGTGTTGGAAAAAACACACAGAGGAAAGAACTGCACTCTCAGGACAAAGGTTGTGTCTGTCTGTGTTGCAAACAGCATTTCCACTTCTACGCTCTACATGATACTACAGCTTCCCACTGTGGTTACAATTCCACCTGATACCAGATTGAAACCTTGATCTCCTGTCTTTGTCTCTGCTGAATCAGAACAGCTATTCTGGCGCAGTGCATACATTTTTAAGCAGGTCTCTTGGATAAGGATAAAAGAAGATGGCTGCCTTGTGAAAAGAATGGTCTGATCTGCGGTGACTGGGTATGGTGCGTGCGTGCGTGCGTGTGTGTGTGTGTGTGTGTGTGTGTGTGTATGTGTGTGTTTGTGTATGTGTGCGTGTGTGCGTGTGTGTGTGTGTGTGTATGTGTGTGTTTGTGTATGTGTGCGTGCATGCATGCGTGTGTGTGTGTGTGCGTGTGTACAGTATGTGTGTGTGTGTGTGTGTACAGTATGTGTGTGTGTGTGTGTGTGTGTGTGTATGTGTGTGTGTGTGTGTGTGTGTGTGTGTATGTTTGTGTGTGTGTGTGCGTGTGTGTGTGTGTGTGTGTGTGTGTGTGAATGCGTGCGTGTGTGTGTGTGTGCGTGCATGCATGCGCGTGTGTGTGTGTGTGTGTGTGTGTGCCTTGCTGCATCGTCTCCAGATTTGGCACATATCTGAAAATGCCATGAAAGCATTTGTTTGATATTTCATGAGTTCCTAATGAAAGAGAGCAGGTGTTAGTGTGTATTAGTAATCAGTTTCACATGAGGCTGCTCCCCTGGCGGCTGTGTGTGAGAGGAGGCAGTTAGGTCTAAAAACAGATTGTTTACTCCTGCTATGGAATTTGCACAAACTCTTGGTCATCTTCCCCTTATCCATGTTAAGTCACTGAGAGCTTTTGTTCTCCTAGGCTATTCTGCACCACCTCCAGTAAATTGGTCAGTGCAGAAACAAATTGAGTCATTCCTCAGATGTGTAGGAAATGTCTAACAACTGCCTGGGCTTTTGGCCATTGTTTTCCTGAGGACCAGCAAAAAGAGGACATTTTGCGACAAAGTGTCAGTAGAACTCCTCCTTATCCTCACTTCTGTGTGTGTGTGTGTGTGTGTGTGTGTGTGTGTGTGTGTGTGTGTGCATGTGTGTGTGTGTGTGTGTGTGTGTGTGTGTGTGTGTGCGTGCGTGTGTGTGTATGTGACAAGTCCATCTAAATCAGCAGGACTGGGAGTGTGGCTGTTGGAGCTCTAGCATGACTCAGGAGCAGGAGAACAATGGTGGCGGCGCTCCACGGCTCCTCGCTGCCTCACCACCCCGGCCCCAGGGGCCTCTTCCTGCCTCTGCCCCCCTGCATTGTCCCGCCGCTCCAAAGGCCGGAAGAGCCGCCGCGACTGGACCTGATAGCATCGCTCTCGGTGTCGGAGCCGAGAGGCCAGCGCAGCGCTGCCGAGGAGCCGCAGGAAATACGCCCGCGTTCCACGCTGGCCGCGCTGCAACAACAGAGCTTATCGAGCCAGCGGTTCATCCGCTCTCGTACTGTGACAGTAGCCGTCTCCAGGGAGAGCGGAGAGAGGGAGAAGACCAGTCATTGTTCGAGGCTCTGGAGCTGCTGACCATTTGGGAACGGCGGGATATTTAAGATGACCGATATCTATCTGCGGTAAAACAATAGTCAAAACATTTGGAGAAAATGCCACTTTGAGTCCAGTCTGTCTTCCTTGACATCTTTCTTGATGCCTCAGTCAGCAGTCGATCCTGTCTTCCCTGAGGCAATGCTAAATGAAAGTCCTGCTGGTAGCCATCATCAAATCCGCTTCAAGCCACAAATTCAGAGAGACCGCTGTACAAAGCACTTGGCCATCGTGTGACATTCGTAAAAGGGGCTCACATGCGTGGCCATTATCTGTCTCTGTGCCAGTATTTGCGTGGGCTCGTGCACTGTGGCTTCTGTGGCTTTGGCGGACTACGGGCTAATTAGGCCATGGCTTAGCTCTTGCTAATTACGCATCAGTCTGGTCACTGTTCGGTCACTGTCGGTCTCGGCGCTGTTTTCTTTTAAAACAAAACTAATCCCCCTGGTCTTGACTGGGCGATACTGTGGAGCGCTGTGCTCATCCCAACGCTGTGCCCGTCCCAACGCTGTGCCCGTCCCAACGCTGTGCCCGTCCCAACGCGCTTCCAGGGCTCCCAGTGCCACGTTGACTGGCCTGGCAGTTCAGCAGGCCAGTGGGTAATTATTTTCTAATGTCCCCCTCCACTTTTTTCCCCGCTCTCTCCTCCACTTTTTGTCCTGATCGCTTTTCCACGTTAGAGACAGCCACCAATCTGGTGAAGTAACCGAATGAAAGAAAAAAAATGCTTTTGAGAGGATCTCGGAGGAGACGAAGGGGCAAGAGAGGGAAGGGAAAAAAAGGACATTACGTGCTTGGCTGATTTAAGGTGAAAGGTTAATTTTAGCCTTGCCATTTATAGAATGCTCACATCACTTGCGTTTGAAGCCCAGGTTTTTCTCCTCTCTGTGAGCCTCAGAGCCTCAAACCACACATGCACTGAACATTAACGAAGAGCCTGTGACCTGCCAGTTCAGCTGAAGTTAACAGATCCAGACATTATGCAATAACCATTTCAAAATCATCAACTGTTTTTCATCAGTTAGAATGCAGTAGTAAGTAATAATCGAAAGTGGCGCCTACATGTTCAGGCTTGTGAAATATTCTAGAAGTTATGACCTGAGGTTCACCCTCTCAACGCAACGTCTCAACTATTGCCTTCAATGTTTCCTAAAATGTCAGCAATTTGTGCTGTCTTCACAGGGGTGACAGAATACAGGCCTCCTCTGAATTCTGTCATGAGGCAGAAGAAAGTCTAGATAAGGATGACCGCAGTGGACGGGAGTGGACCAGACCTCAGACCTCTCTTTGCTTCACCCTCTCTGGGTCCAGTCAGACACCCAGACCTGTGTGTGTGTGTGTGTGTGTGTGTCTTGTGTCTGTGCTGAGGGTGACGCCAGCAGCCTCTACAACCCCTCCCTCTCCCACTCAGGACCTGCTGTTTAAATGGCACCATTCATGAGCAGGGCCTGGGGCAGGTGGGATGGTGGAGGGGCTATTCTTTCCTCCTTAACCTTTACATGCTGCTTACATGGTCGGTGACGTCAGGGTTTGCTCTCGCCCCTCCACCGTGTCAAAAACCAGCCAGGTTACTAAAAAAAAAGACCCAAATGTATGCCAAGAGCACCTTTTAGAATTATATATCGGTGGAAAGATGAGTGTAACCAGTACATACATACAGTAAGTAAGTATATACTATTTTGATCCTGTGAGGGAAGTTTGGTCTCTGCATTTAACCCAATTGGTGAATTAGTGAAACACAAACAGCACACAGTGAACACACAGTGAGTGTGAAGCACACACTAATCCCAGCGCAGTGAGCTGCCTGCTTCAACGGTGGCACGGGGAGCAGTGAGGGGTTAGGTGCCTTGCTCAAGGGCACTTCAGCCGGGCCCACTGGTCGGGGCTCGAACCGGCAACCCTCTGGTTACAAGTCCAGAGTGCTAACCAGTGGGCCACGGCTGCCCAAAAAAATATGTGTATGTGAATAAATATCTAGCTTGGGGCAAATTGTGGTGGAGAGGTTGATTTATATCGTCTCATCAACTGCAGCTTGATTTGTGTCATCAGTGCCCTCTGGCAAACTCCATATGGGCTGCTGTCGTTTTGTCTTGTTTCCTGTACATTCCATTCCACCACCAGGAGGAGAGAGGCCTTCTGGGATTGGCTGGAGTGGTGCAGAGGTGAGCCAATGAATGATGTTTCAGGCAGACAGACCTCCGCTGCTCGGCCCTCTGCGTGTTGTCTCGGCAGACGCGTAAAAAAATGAATCAGCTCTTTAACCGCCATCTGCTATCTGCAAAGCACTATATCATCCCGACTCTCCGAGACACACACACACACACAGACACACACACAGACACACACACACACACACACACACACACACACACATACACACACAGCTCACTCACGCTCACATCATCTCTCTCATGTTTGAGACACAAAGAACAATGGCAGGGGAGTGAAAAGAAAGAAAGAAAGACAAAGAAAAGAAACACAGTCTGAGTCAGCAGCTGCGAAAACAAAAAAACTTGGGCTGAAATCTCGGGCTCATTTTTCTCTCTGTAAAGGCAGAGTGTGTGATGGGCTTTTCACAGACGCATTAATGACCCAGACACTCACAGGAGTGGCCAGAAAGGAACCTTTGATGCCCTTCGACACAGAATGGGGTGGCGTTCGGTGACACTGCCAGAAGTTTCCGTAACGGTGAGCAGTATAGAAGACCCCCCCTACAGGGCCAGTCTTGGAACCTCTGTTTCCAGCCTCGGAAACACCAAATCTCTGGACCCCCTCCTCGGGCAGGGAGCCGATGAGGATGGCGGCGATATTTTATTTGCAACGTTAGCCCACATAAAGAAGATTGAATAATTCAAGTGGACGGTCATCCTTTCTTTCGGAAAGCGATCTCTCGGCCTGGCAGAAGCACAGCCGGCTACTATGGGGGCTCCCGACGGCCTGCATTTACATTTTTCTCAGACTCACGGGGTGCGCTGTAAAGTGAACCTTTAGTCACAGAAGTGAGAGTGCTCACACACACACACACACACACACACACACACACACACACACACACACACACACGCTTACTCACTCAGTTTCCCTTTTTTGTGATCTTATCATATAAGATCACATATAAGATCTCATAACTAGATGTACCACATAGCGGTACAAAATATGACTGCCGCTCAGTCCTGTACAGTGTACATCCGTTCCGCGAACATAAATCACACTAATCAATTTGTATCCATCTTCTACTCCACCCCCACTCTTGAAACCTTTGTGTATGCTTGTTTGGCATGCCTGTGTGTGTGTGTGCGGGCCGCACAGGAAGTAGCCTGCTGGCGTTGCGAAGGTGAATAGATTTGTAGCATTAGCCAAAAAATTTGAAACATTGTTATAAAACCTTTAAAATCTCTAAACAATCACGTAGGGCAGTTCATCACAGTTCATCCATTGCAACTGGACTGATGAAAGGTCATGTACACCTGTAGGCTACATTGTATTTGGGGAAAGCAGAAGGTATCAGTTTTACATTTACTTATTTATTTATTTATTTATTAATAAACAAAACAATCCCTGTCATTTCCATGCAGTTTTCAACAGCTATCAAGAAGAGAGGTCATGCCATGGATTTTTGTGAATGTTTCTTCTTCTACATATGCACAATTTTAGTCATCTTTAGTTCATATGATATTCAACTTTATTGTCAATGCACAAATTAAATACTAATAGTCTAAAACGAAATGCAGTTTTACATCTAACCAGTGGTACAAATAACTGACATGTCCAAAAGGCCTTCATGAAATGCGTCGCTAGACTGTTCACATTTTAACGGGCCAAGTTGAGAGCTGCGTCCGTTATTGTTCGTGGGAAAAATACTGATGGCCGCGGACCGAAAAGTTGAAAAATTTCACCCAGCTGCATGAATCACAGAAAGCGCGAATGAAGTGGCCACTTCTAAATGGGACCCACTGTACAGTTACTACTGTACTACTAAGCTACTGTAGCTAAGGGTCTGTGGCTAAAGCAGCCATAATGAAAGTGTCATCATTGTTTGGATACTTCCCAGACACACATGCTTTTTAATCGCATAGACTACAACTACCAAGCTGGAATCAAAGCACATCGATTCACCTCTCACAGTCACACCCTAAACGAGCACTTCAAACAAACAAATAAGCGTCTCAGTCTCACGCATGTATAGCCATAGGCAAAACTGTATCAGACGCAGTGTTGGGCAAGTTACTTCAAAATTGTAATGTACTATGCATTACTTATTACTGTCATTTCAAAGTAATTTGTTACATTATAATATTACTGTCTCTGAATTGTAAGGCATTACACTACTACTGCATTACTTTTAAGTTACTTTCACCAAAATATCTAGAAATATGGATTTGCCATTCTAAATGCAGTTTATTATGCTCAATGCAGCTCATTGCTCTTCCAATGGAGGGAGATGTGGTATAGCATAATGACTGAGCTAGGCTTAAGGCTAACAACATACAGTAAGAATGCAATAGGCGCAGTGCTCATGATGCAAAACAAGGAACAATCATAGTCAGAATTTTGTTAAAAACCGACAAAAGGTCAAAGTCTGGTAAATTTTGATATAAATACTGTAACTTTAAGGCCTAGGCCTGCTCAATAGAGAGCCTAAATCAAAGCTTAATAAAGACATGTCAAGATGGTGGCCTACTGACCATTTCGGTGCCCTAAGTGAGTGGCTTTGAGTGAGTGACATTTCAATGGTAACTCAAACACCTAAAGTAAAATAAAAGGCCTATTATACAGAGTATTATTGTGTGTTTTTTTAACATTAATTTCTGAAGAAATGCTGTTTTCTTATAAATGGTGCACGGTCACTTTAAGAGCATTAATCTTTACGTTCTCATAATGCCCTTTTGCCAGCTCTTGTTTACAAGTCTTGTTTGTTGAGTTACATTGATAGCACAATATTAACAATAATATGCACAATGTTAAGTTGTTTTAAGCAGCCTTCATTGCTTTGGAAAGTATGCAATGACATGTTGCTTCACATTTCGTTTTGCAAATAAAAGTGAATTATGAGCCTTATGAACCTAGCTATCTGAATGGATTTTTTGTCGACTTGGCATATCATGTGCTTCATGTAGCCTAAATGCTTGGGAAACGAATTATTGAAGACCCACCAATTCCATTCTGCTAGTACTACGTGGTGGAGATTGAGAGAACCCAAAAAGTATCAAACTTCCATGTACCATGGTGTTAGTGCATTCTGACATTGTAAACGTTATTGATGAAGAGTGAAACGCAGTTTGCAGTAAAGCTACTATTCATTGGTTACATTTGGGTGCCCCCTCTGTCCTTTGGTGCCCTATACGCAAAGTGCGTGATGCGCGTGGTGGGAGCGGTGGCACTGCCAGGCTACACAATCTTTTTCTGCATTTCTATCCCTTTATTCTCTTTAATTCAAGTTCACAGCTCAAAGCTGTCATGCACTAGAAGAACATAGTTTGTGTTTTATCAAGAATAAAAAAGATTAGCGTGGCACCACTTTAGATGTTTCATTAATTGACTTGTGCTATTTCGCGAGGCATAGTGAGATCTTTTGGTTTCGCACACAAAGTGCACTACCTATTATGTTCTTCATGTCCTTGTCTCTGACAAGCTAAAAATAATGAGCGTAGGCTTATGTCCATCCCGCAAATAGAGTCCGACTTTGAGTCTGCTGCAGCCACAGTCATCTTCAACCAGTATCAGGAGATACGTTCTACTATTTTGCGCGGATCTTTTCTCGTCTGTTGTTCTCGCGGTGGTGTTTGCGAATATGTATCAAAACAAAACAAGCGCTTCATTTTGGGTTAAAATGCATTGTAACGCGCGTTACTGAAGTTTGTACCGAGTAAATATTACCCAAATTTTTTTTTGTAATGCCTTACATTACCGCGTTACCGCAAACAGCAATACATTACAGTAATTACATTACTTTTGTAACGCATTACTCCCAACACTGATCAGACGTAACATTAGTAAATCATCCATCGCACAGAATGATTTTTGTAGCACGTGCAATAGGTACAGCCCTGCCCTGGATACATCTCTCAAAGTGCGCTGTAAAACATTTGGTTTAAATGGATGTAGCCTAGATCATCACTGGTGCGTTAATAAATCTACATTGTGACGAGTTGACATAAATGATTCACTTTGACGAATTTATGTAGTCTAGTCAATTACGTCGTCTCAGCCCTAGTTACTTTACTTTGAGCCATGCTCTTCCTTAACGTTACTTGAAACACCTTTGAAAATAGAGGATTGTTTGGGAATGAACGTTAGCTCAGATGCTTTTTGAGACTTTTTGTGGTCTTACTGTAATGCAACATTTTACAAAGCACTGACAGGGCCACCAATGACTGTGAGCGAATCAACAGCAGAAAAACCTATTTAGCAAGCAGAAATGTCCCAGCCTGTTTAGGATGCTTCATATTAGACAGGTTATCTTTCAGGTAGGCTAGGCCTATATTTTCCATTTGAAAACCATCACGTTAGCGAACGCTTGTGACTACTTAGCTCCTGTAGGCTATATGGTCAGACAAGAAGATGACAGTCGAAAGATACAATTACAGTGCTGATATCAATTTGCTTGGTAACCGCATTTATGGTTTTCTACAAATACACTGGTCAATAATCAAATTGGCCTCCATCACTCAACCAATGCTAACGGTAGGCCTAACATTATTTTACCTAGGTCGTAGGTATACAACTCGTATAAGATTATGGTACCTGCAGTTAAAACCAAGCATGTCCGATAAACATTCTCAGATTTATTTCGGCTTCAAGAAGAAATGGGACTTACCTTTCATGTGAAAATCATCCTACCCTTATTAGACGTTCTCTACGGTAAACTACAATGTTGTCCTGAAGCGTCTTTCCAACCCTCTTTAGATTAACTTCCAACAAAACTACGTCTCACTGCAACGTTGCGCCATTTGGTGGACAAACGACTACGTAACGCCAATACTGGAAATGCTGTCAAATGATGAATATTTGGTTTTCCTTTAATCCTACTGAATTTGTAATTATGTATTGGCCGTTCTAATTGCCGATACCGATAGTATGTGCGTGCCTGTGTGTGTGTGCGTGTGTATGTGTGTGCACCACCATCTACAGGCCAATGAGTGTACAGTCACTAAATGTACACATAACTTCATTTTTTTAGACCCCCCATGGATGAAATTTGGTGCAGTTCTGAACATCTTAACTGAAGAGAGGGGCGATTAAAGCAGAATGATATTGCATTTTCATTTTTTACCGGGGGGGGGGGGGGTGCAAATCACAAATGATTGATTATGGGCTAGGTTGATGTGGGCCCTTGAGACCAACATACCATAAAAAATTCTTCATCCTCGGTGCCACGGTTCAGGTAGTTATTTAGGAAAAACTGCATTTTTTGGGTTTCGGGGGGGGGGGGGGGGGCCCAGCACGGGGATGTGGGAGTGGCCCCCGGGGACAAAACGAAAATTTTCCGTAAAAGTCTAGGGGGGCTACATACCCACCAAATTTCATGTGCCCCGGTGTTTTGGTGTCCCGGGTATCGTTGACCAAAAATTCAGGAAGTAGATGAAGGAAAAAAAAAAAAAAAACTTTGACAAACTTTGACAGCTTCGCTAGCGGTGGTCATAATAAATCTTATGAGACAAAATTGAGTTTCCCAGGGTTTGAAATCAGCATTTCAGACATCAATGTTCCACACGGACTGTGGCTGATTTTTTTACAGTGATTTGGAGTGCCTGGAGCTTGAGACTGCTTTCCTGAAACTCTCTCTCCAGGTTTTCAATAGAAACACATTTATTTCCAGCACCGTACTTTGTGAGATTCAATGTTTGTAAAACAGATCCTCAGCCAGATGCTGCAGATGATGTCATGGGCTCATGAAACCACGCTGCTACAACAAGCCCGACAAAAAAAACGCTGAGGGAACTAAGCAAAGACTAAGATTGAGCATGACGACATTGCCAAGTTATGCCGGTGGGGATCCTGTACACATCTGCGCATCAGCTAAACAGCATTTCGCAACTCTCTCGTTCTGCTTTGCTGGATCCTGCCAGACT
>NW_027468881.1:26377096-26387096 GCF_046254945.1 Alosa pseudoharengus
TTTGCTCACGGCTGTTCTAGAACACCTCTCATTGTTTGCTCACGGCTGTTCTAGAACACATCTCATAGTTTGCTCACGGCTGTTGTCCGACACCTTGTTGTTCAACACCCCTCATTGTTTATGCGTGTAGTGTGTACTTGCCCCTCTTGCTGTGAGGGGACTCTCGTAAACAGAGACCCCCCTCCTGTGCTTGGGTACAGGGCCAGGCCACTGTGAGCTGGACGAGGGCCAGCTTGTTTCTGTGCTCTGTCCTTTCACACCTGTTTCTGGGGTGCAGTGCCCGGCCTGGGCGGTGCCACTATTGGGGCCTACTGGGCCCATCAGGGGAGGGTGCAGTTCCTGTTTTGGAGCACTGTGGTTGGGCGGAGAGAGGGGGTGGAGGTTGGGGCTCAGCGTGGGGTCAGTGCTCCACCTCAGCCCCCCGCTACCACAGAACAACACTCCCCTGCAACATAAAGGCAAACTCAAAATACATTGACATGTTTGCATTGGCCATGTTTGTGTGAGTGACATTAAAATGTTTGAGTAATACTATGTCAGGTTTGTCCTGATTGCTTCACTGGGTATTTGGCTTTCAGTAGCCATGATGTAAGTCTTGGAAACATTTTGTTAGTTGTGGCGCCTTGTGATGCATTTATGTATGTGATCTGTCAAACATATTGTTTACATTATGCTGTGCTTGGAATTGTTGGCTCATTACATTCATAGAATATCATTGGGAATGTCAATGCAATGATAGGGTAACTTAGCCATAACCTTGGCCATAAATTAATATTTAGAACACATGTACTGCATGTTGCTGCAAGTCACAATGCTTGTTCTCTTAATAAATCAAATTTACGTTGCATACTTTATCTGGATGAAACGCTTATTCTCTGAGGTATGTGGAAAACTACAATGTGTAAGGTACGCCATTGGTGCGTCATGTTTTTATAGTTTATATCACCGTAATTGAATTCAGTGTTAAAGGAAGTGTAGGTTTAAGTACATTCAGATGGTGGATTTTCTGGAGAGCGTGTGTGTGTGTCCACCTGTGTGACAATGTGTGTGTGTGTGTGTGTGTGTGTGTGAGTGAGAGAGAGAGAGAGTAAATGACAGAGAAAGAGAGAGAGAAGAAGAAGAAGAAGAAAGGAGAGAAATACATCCCCTCTTGACTGTGCTGCTTTGTCCTGCTTGCTGTGTCTCGTTATGCTTCAGAGGTCACTGCAGTTTTGAGCAGTGTGATGTCTCAAGTTACCACTGAGAGAACAGGCCCAGTGAGGACGCAACAGGTGATGGGGGAGCATGGTCAAGATGGTGGGAGGGAGAGAGAGAAATAGAGAGAGAGAGAGAGAGAGAGAGAGAAAGAGGGAAAGAGAGAGAGAGAGGGAGCGTCAGCAAGGAAGAGTCAGAGAGAGAGAGAGGGAGTGAGAGAGAGAGAGAGAAAAAAGAGAAAGAAACTGAGCTGCTGTCACAACCATTCTTCCTCTGTCCACAGCAGGGATCCCCTCGTCTGAAATTAATTATCATTTATGATGACCTCATGTGGTTATTTATAGCGACTCCCTTGGACTTTGAGGCTCCTGACGTGCAAGGAGTGGAATAAGCAGAGGGTGGTGGTGGTGGGGGGGGGGGGGGGGGGTTAGATGGGTAGAAGCACAGACCTGGGGGGTGAGGAGGAAATCTAGTCCTTAAAGAATGAAGGTATCTGGGCTCGCAGCCTCAACAGAATAAACCATATAACATTTTTCTTCCTGCTCTGATGATGAAGGTTTGCAGCCAGGGGAATTGAGATGTGATCTTTTCCATGTTGAACAGTGTGCTATTTATTTTTTGTCTGCTTGTATATCTTTGTGTGTGTGTTTGTGTGTGTGTGTGTATGTGTGTGTGTGTGTGTGTGTGTTCTTGTCTGTGCATATGTAAGTTAGTGAGAATGTGAGTGTTTGTTTTTCTGCCTGAATATGTGTATGTGTATGTCTAAGCACCCCTGAGCACCCCTGAATGTCCTTGATTAACACTGACGACCTGCCAAGGTCATCTCACAGTTCTGTGAATGGAGTTCAGCAGCTCTGTACTTGGAAAGATTAAATAACTGTTCAAGAGACAAAGTGCTGCAGATTCTCTCTCTCTCTCTCTCTCTCTTCAAGGCAGCCAGCTCTTTTTTCTTTCTTTCTTTTTAGTCTTTTTTTATGTTTCTCTCCATCAAAGCCTCTCTAGGGTTACAATGGAGAGTAAAAGGAACTGAAACAGCTCAGTTCTAGGTTGGGGTCAGTAAGGCATCGGCTGTCCTGTGAAATATGAAAGTGGAGATTTAAGATGACATGATGCCAGCCCTCCATCTCTCTCTCTCTATCTCTCTCTCTCTCTCTGTCTCTCTCCCACTCTCTCACTCACTCACTCTCTTCCTCTCTCATTTTCTCCATCTCTCTTGTTCCCTTGATTAGTAGGAGAAGGGAGTGTTCCAACCTGGCACTTTGCGAAGGACGCACAGCTCCTTCCTTAAGAGCAGATCGTATGGCATAAGACCAGGACAAGTCCTCATTTATCTGAATTTTCCAAAGTGCGGCTGACATTAAAGAATGCTGGGAGAAGAGAACTTCAGAAATGGACAGGGGGGGAGCGGGGGTGGGGGAGGGGGGGTGTCTCCACAGGTTCTCCATGACTCCCATATTGGATCATGTCCACAGCGCTGATAAAATGGTTCCAAAGCCGAAACCCGAGCCGTCCTCCCTGGGTTTGGTGATTGCCGGGGAGGGAGAGCTCTTTTGCCCTCTATAAATTCTCCACCCGGCAACGCAATCTCGGCAACCAGACTCCCCAATTTGTTAATGATAAGGCAGCGCCCCGCTGGGGTTTGTACTGGGTCCTACTCTACATGGACCTCGCCACACACTTCCCCTCCCCAAAAACCTCCCCTTGTCCAGCTGCCCCCAGGGTCCCTCTGGAAATGGATTCGTTACCCGCCGTAGAAGAACACTCGTGTGTGTGTGTGTGTGTGTGTGTGTGTGTGTGTGTGTGTGTGTGTGTGTGTGTGTGTGTGTGTGTGTGTGCGCGCATAGATATCGCCATGAAGCCCCCCGAGACTACCGCCACTGTTCGCTATGGCAACAATAACATTCCAAGCTATTATGTGCCTTTGAACTCCATTGGAGATCATCACTCCTACACCCTAAGAAAATAAAAGTCTCCGCTGGAGAACCACTTCTGCTCTCAAGAACTCTTTTATCTTTCAAGGGTTCTTCACTGAACTCGGCGTGGATCCTCATGGAGTTTTAAGGTACTAAAGCGAAATGGTCCCTGTGCAGGGATGTGCAGAGTTCAGACCACAACTACAGTGCCAAAAAGGGCTTCATCTTTTGTACAAAGGTTTGTTATTGAATGATATGATGTAAAATATGATTCTCCTGGTGGGTCGAGAGGCTTATTAAAACAAGTGGTGGTTTTAAAGTGGTGCCTCTGCTGAAATGTCTAGTGTGATAGCTGTTCGGCCTTTATTGTGCTTCATGACAACAACTATATTCCTAGTAGTTAGGATGCTTTGAACTCTCTGAGATCATGACATAGAAATGTTTTGAAAGCCAATAAGAGAGAACCAGAGAGATTCTATTGTGGCTGCAGTAGTTGCCATTCATCAAAAAACCCTCATCATTCCACAGTTTTCACAAAAGCACTTTTCTCTCTCACAAATATGCAGGCGGGGGATTGCTATACTTCATTCCTCTCTCTCTTTTTCTCTCTCTCTTGTTTGGTTTGCTTTCCCACCAGCTCCATCACAAAATTAATTTGCTCTTGCCGTAAATCAGTGCACGTGAAATATGACCGCTGCGATGACAACGGTGATCTGAGCTGCTGTGTTTTCACTGCAAACAGCAGCTCTAATCCACCCCCCCCCCTCCACACACACACACACACACACACACACACACACTCACAGCCTCCCTCACTCTGCACTGTCAAGCCAGTCGCTGTCTGGCAGCAAAACAACCTCCGCTGCTCAGACCCACATCCATGCAGGGGCCAGTCGCAGGCTGCCACGGGTGTTTTGGCTAAGAGAGCGGAAGCTTGGTCTGTGCCCCCCGCCCCATCCCACCATCTCGGCCCTGACAGCTGGGGTGGAAGCTCTGCCCAGTAACTTCACACCACATTTAGGGACGGTCTGTTTATGGGCCCCACTGCACGAGAGCCCAGACGCCTAAGAACCCGGTTCCCACTGCACGAGAGCCCAGACGCCTGAGAACCCGGTTCCCACTGCACGAGAGCCCAGACCCCTGAGAACCCGGTTCCCACTGCACGAGAGCCCAGACGCCGGAGAACCCGGTTCCCACTGCACGAGAGCCCAGACGCCTGAGAACCCGGTGTCCACTGCACGGGAGTGTAGTATGTGTGCGTGTGTGTGTGTGTGTGTGTGTGTGTGTGTGTGTGTGTGTGTGTTGTGCGTGTGTGTGTGTGTGTGTGTGTGTGTGTGTGTGTGTGTTTGTGTGTGTGTGTGTGTGTGTGTGTGTGTGTGTGTGTGTGTGTGTGTGTCTGTAGGCGTTTGTGTGTAGGTGTGTGAGGGCGTTCACATTTACGCACACGAGTGTGTAAGAGAGGGCGAAACCCTTCATTAGTACCCTGCTGAGTGTGTCCGGTCATCCCCGTGGGCGAAGAGGTCAGTGGTGCTCCTGTAATCACAAATTACACCCTCTCTCCCCTGCCCCACTGAGAACTCACACTCACACACACATGCACACACACACACAAACACACAAACACACACACACACAAACACACACACACACGCCCTCTCTGCCCTGCCCCACCAAGAACTCACCACAGGCACTCTCTACACCCAGCACCCCCCCCACACCCAGTACCCCTTCCCCCTCCAGACCGCCTATCACTGATGCAGGCCACAGGTACTCCCCGCCGACATCATCACCACCCGCGCCCCCCCCCCCCCAGACCTGCATCTCTGTGGGCTCTTTGTGAGGCCAACTGAGGGTGTTGCTCCTCCTGCTGCTGCCTCTGATGGTTCTCCTTCATGTAGTGAGAGCTCCCCTTTGTTTGCAGTTTCCAAAATGGCCGACAGCGCACCTGCGTCAGCGTTCATTACCTTTCATTGCCTCCAGCATAGTCTTAGCGTGTACAGAGAGGAGCTGTTCTGTGCTCTGGGATTGTGTGGGAGTGTTTCATAAATGGTCTTGTGTGTCTTGTGTGACTCGTGAGTAGATGTGTGTTCTCTTCTCCATAGATGAGGGGCGCGGTAAGCCTTAAATGACCCTGGAAATGAACAAGAGTTATGATTTAGGTGAAACTGACAATTGAAATACACAACTGAAATGCAACCCTGTTGACAAAAAGGTTTACAAAAATGGCAAGACTAGGCAGTTAGGATTTATAGTGTAGCTAATAAGATTTGAGATGAGTGATGGACAAAACTAATGATTCTTTTTAATTATATTTAAATACACAGGGGACTCTCTCTCTGAAAAGCTGAACAAACACAAGCTTGGAAACTGTCCTCTCTGGTGGAAAGGAGACAAGTGAAGCAGAGAGAGGGGTGGGCCACGGGGGACTCAGGAAACGGAGGGTGAGGCCGAGGACAAAAACAACTCAGGATTCCTTTTGACAGAGGGCTGTGAAAGTCTGGCCCCCCCCCCCCCCCAGGGCACGGGGTGATAAACAAGACAACAGAACCATGTTGAGTTAATGAGAGGGGACCGGAGCACAGTCTCTACCCAGCAGGAGTGTCCTCTCAGTGGGCAATGATGACGGGAACTGTGGCTGTGATGGTCCCTCATCCGCACACAATGGGCCTGTGACATTCCAGCCAATCATTAACTCTGTGGAGGGGTTTTCAAGGGCCAGGGTTGACCCTACCAGGCCATTAAGTCTCCAGGCCTTCTTCATCTATTTGGTGTGTGTGTCAAATTCCACAGGGGTAGATAAAAAAAGCCTCTGTGTTAAATGCTGTTATTTAATCATTCATTACGTTTGGAGAGTTGTCCAAAGATAGGTGATAGATTGGTCTAACAAACAAGATATCCTTTTGTAACCAACCCTTTTGATGTCCAGATCAAACAACCACCATCTCATTGATTACTGCGTATTTTGGAGTAACATACATGCTGTTGTACACTGTCCTGCATATCCCCCCACGAGATCCCTGAAAAGTCCCTCCAACTTCCCTGGACACCTCGAACCTTGAAACCAGATCTCTACCATCTCCCTGTCTGCCAGCCTTGAACCTTGTGCCTGCTCTGGGCATTCGTGTTTATCTTGTGGAATGTGTTGACATTGCGGGGGGAGCCGGGTAGCCCAGACATGCCATTTCGGTGTAATCCCCCCCCCCCACCGATATGATGCGCCGTCAGGTCGACGACCCCTGCAGTCGACCTGCGTGACCTCCCCGGGTCAGAAAAACGGGCTGTTTATGCTCGCGCCAGCGTTATCTGCGCTGAGGTTGGGCAGTTATTTCACTGTGAGGGGCGCATAAATACCCTTAAGTGCTGTGGGCTCCGAGAGGGAATAACACACAAACATTGTGAGAAGGGTAAAAGTGGGAACGCTTGAGTGTGTTTCTTTACGTTCTCTGGCCTGGGATTCTTGGACGACGTGTGTGTGTGTGTGTGTGTGTGTGTGTGTGTGTGTGTGTGTGTGTGTGTGTGTGTGTGTGTGTGAGGAGCGTACGAGTGCGTTCCATGTGAGAGGTTTTGCTTGCGTGTGGGTATACCATAAATCACACAGACTGCAGGCACACCATCTGCACTACCTCATCACAGCTCACTACAGTTCTGAGAGAGTGGGGAGGGGCTTAAATAAATGAACTGGGCCTTGGGACGATGCTCATGAGTGTGTGTATGTATGTGTGTGTGTGTGTGTGCGTGTGAGAGAGAGAGTGTGTGTGTATGTATTTTGTATGTGTATATGTGTGTGTGTGTGTGTTTGTATGTTTGTGTGTGTGGGGGGGGGGGGGTATGTATGCTTGTACATATTTGCCGTCTCAAAATAAAGCACTGCTTTGACTCCAGACCCCCATGACCCCATATAACCGTGACCTCCCCTCTCCGCTCCCTCGCTGTCCCCGCCACGAAACCGGGACACTGAGCAACTGAGCTCGGGCCCAGCACACAACTGAACAAACACAGAGGACACCGGACCGTGGGGAGGTCAACACAGGCATTTCATGAGGCGAGGGCAGAAGTCGGGCAGTGGCAGTGTAGTGCCTAAGGAACTTGGCTAGCATGCTGTGTTGACAAAAAAGTCATGAGTTCCACTGGTTCCCATTGTGGTGCCCTTGAGCAAGGCCCTTGACCCAGTGATTCTGAAACTTTTTGGAGGTGGGGGATTTCCAAGCCCTGAGCCTGAACAAACCTGACCCCATCACCCCAGCATTACAATATAACATTAACTGGTAACATTAAAATATTATTTTCTAAATATTATTGTTGTCCCACGTTACATTTCCCATCTCAGTCCCCTGGACCTGATGTTGTTTTCATTTTGTTTGTGGTTATTGTGTTTTGAATGTATGATCTTCATTAAGACATTCATAAAAAAAGACACATTTTCTCCTGTCCGTGGCACCCCACCTGTCATGTCACTTTGAGAACCACTGACGTAACCCAAAGTTTTTCCAGGGAGACAGGCTCTTTCAATCAGTATCTGTAAGTCGCTGGGAATAAAAGCTTCAGCTAAATCCGCAAGTAAGTCTGTCGCACGGCTCATTTGGAATGGTTACATCAAGGGTCAGCCAATCTGCAAATGATTAAACATCAATAAATCAATCAATCAGTGAAGTGAACTGCAATTAGCTGGAGTGAGCTTGGCCTGGAGCAAGGCTTTGAGTGTTGTCATTCGTTTGCACTGGTCTGTTACGCATATGGTTTGACAGTTTGGACAGTAATCTGCACTCCATCACAACCACTGTGTGTGTACACTTGTATCTGGGCAAAGGTTCCGCATGATTCCTTGTGCCACGTTAACAGAGGATATTAATGTCCTTCAAATGTCCTTCACTTTGGACAGTGTGTGGTGGTGATGTGGGCATCTCAAATGGCCAAATGGCTCACAGTAGAGAGGTGTGGCACAACATATCTCTAGGCGTCGTGTACAATTCAGTTTCCTTCCTGGTTGGACATGTGTTCTGTGGACGGTTGACATCATGACTGTGTCCAGGAATGTGTGTAAAGGCTGGTGGGGAACATTCTTTCCCTGCCAGATGATTGTGAAATGGACACTCACACACAAGAACATTCACACCCTCCGATGCAGAAGGAGAAATACACATTGTTTTGGTCTGTTTTGGTCAGTGTGTGCTTGTTACCATGTGCCCTTGACTCCAACTCCCTTGACTTTTATGAGCCATGGGCGCACACACCCAGAGTGAGAGAGAGAGAGACCGATAGATAGAGAGGAAGGGAGGGAGAGAGAAACAGAAAGAGAGAGAGGGGTAGAGGGAAAGAATGAGTGAGTATCACAATGATTCCAAGCTTTGGAAGACTGTCGTGCCAATGTCTTGCCGTCATCCCCAATGTTTCTCTCTCAATCAGCACACTCATTTACACCACATTTAAATAAGTGGATGGATTTGTGTGCATCTGTATCATTTTCTGTGCCTACGTGTGTGTGTGTGTGTGTGTGTGTGTGTGTGTGTGTGTGTGAGTGTGTGTGTGTGTGTGTGTGACTGTGAGTAATTGTATGTGTTCATCAATGGGCATCTGTTTCTGATAGCAGCTATCTGCGACGAGACAGGAGGAGCGATGAGGTGGCGACGTCCAGCTGGCGGAGGTGGAGGAGGTGAGGAGAGATGGTGGAACTGGTCACTTCACAGCCTTCACCTCTGGGCCGCTAAAACAAAAACACATCTTCAAACACACTCGTCATTTCGTGACATGCTATTTTAACCACTCCAGTACATCCTGTTCATTGGATAGACGATTGGCTACCATGTAGTGTAGTGTTAGTTTGGTAACCAGTTTAGTCAGGCACTGTAGAAGGCGTTACCAACAATTGAGAGATTGGTACTTATTTACCTATTATCAGCTATGTACCCCCCCTAAGATCATAGTGTAAATTAATCAGTCCACGGCCTTGTATAGCTGTAGCATAGAACTGTCAGAAACACTCCCCCTATTTATTTGAATATGTTGAGTCCAGTTTTGCATTCTGTTCCTAGTTGTCCTTGTTAGGAGTTTAGCTTGTGGGCCAAACTCAGGAAGTCGACACCATAAACCGTGTGGGAAAGCCTCCCCCATTCTGTCATGACATTTTCCAGGTACGAGTCTTAATGTAATACTGTAGTTGCAGCAGTGAATCAGTCCAACACCGACCCCCCACTACCCTCATCACTGATGATGACCACCATCAGCACTTCCACCACAACCCCCAGAGAGTCAAAGCAACCCAGACCCCCCCTCCCTCCCTCCCCCCGGCCGTCACAGAGAGTCCCAGCCAGCGTGGTTTAAAGAGCAGCCCAGCTGAGCAATGCCATGTGGAACTCAGCTGTGACTCATCAGCTGATCCAACTCACTCACCACAACAAGGTTTAACTCACTGCTTGGGGGAGAGAGACAGTCAGAGAGAGAGAGAGAGAGATGGAGGGAAGGGAAAAATGAGGAAAATAAAAAAAAGGGTGGTATATGTGTGTGAGCGTGTGTTGTGTGTGTGTGTGTGTGAGCTCGATGGTGTTTTATGCCCCCAACGTCGTCTTCCAGGCAGCGCTGCCATCGCTGACTTAAAGGCCCCTAATCCTAAACCCAATCCTAACCCTAACCCATGCCTAACCCTAGTGCCTTCCAGGCAGCGCTGCCTTGAAGACAACGTTGGGGGCATAAAATACCAAGAAACTGTGTGTGAATGTGTGTTGGTTGCATGCATATGTGTGTGTGCAAATGTGTTTGTGTGTGTGTGTGTTGTGTGTGTGTGTGTGTGTGTAAGTGAGTGTGTGTTGGTTGCGTGCACGTGTGTGCGTGTCTGGTGTGTGCAAATGTGTTTGTGTGTGTGTGTGTGTGAGTGAGTGTGTGTTGGTTGCGTGCGTGTG
>NW_027468881.1:26392096-26407096 GCF_046254945.1 Alosa pseudoharengus
TCCCCCATCTCTCTCTCTCTTTCCATCTTTCTCTCTTTCACTTCCTCTCTCTCTCCCCTTCTCTCTCTTCATTTGAAAAAGAGATAACAATCTCAATTTGTTCTATTGCCTGGTTAAATGAAAGTAAACAAAATAAAACAAATCGTCCTTTCTTTCTCTCTCTCTCTCACTCCCCCCCTCACCCTTCCTCACTTCCTCTCTCTTTCTCTCTCTCTCCTTCTTCCTAGTATTCTCCGGTCATGTGTCCAGCTGTCAGGCGAGAGAGCACAGGACTGCTGTCTTTCTGCACTCACGCTCTCAGAGAGACTGTGCCAGATTGCTGGATACGCTCCAAGGAACTCAGGGGACTAGTGGTCCAGGAATGACACCGATTAGAGCGACACACACACACACACACACACACACACACACACACACACACAAACACACACAGTTCCATTTTTAGAGCATTTGAAAAAGCCCCCCAAGCTGTGAAGTGAATGAATCAGTATCCCGGCAGTCCAAAAGATCTCTTACAGTGTTTAGCTTAGTGGGCTTGTTCAGCACGGGCATAACCATGAATGGTTGTGTTGTGGAGGTCGGGAGAGCGATGCTCAGACGCTAGACTGAACGGAGGAGATGATTCAGTTTAAAAAGCCTGAAAAGGCGACCTCACTTCCTGCCCTCAGGGGGGTAAAGAACGAGATCATCCGCATACGATGCCCCCCAGCTAAGAAAAGCAAGAGAAGGCTTCTTTAAATGTGACTAATCCTATTTAGCTGCACAACCCGACAATTACGTTAAACTTATGTGGGATCATGTAATTACTACATAAATCTCTAATTAATGGCAGACTGCACTCTGACAAGCAGGGACGCAGCTCCATCTGGAATGTGGTCAGCACTAGACCTCAGAGCTGTGCGATCCACATTGAGGTGGTAGGAGAGATATTCAGGTGAGCGCACCATCAAAGGGCAAACACACACCGTCACCTCTCATGTACGGGAAGACGTGGGTAGCTCGCGGCGGAGTGTAAAATGACCTGTCGTGAATCATGTTAATTTATAAAGCAAATCCAAGTTCTTTCATTTTGGTTGTAATTATGAATTTCGCAGCCAATAAACACAAGACCTGATCTATGAATACACAGATTTATTCTCTGGTGGTAAATGGAGCAGACATACTTATCCAAGCACAACTGTCAGTCTGCCTTGGGGAGTAGGGTGGGTCTAGCTGGCAGTCACTGGATCATTGAGATCAGCTGACTAGCCCTTCTTTGAAGCCAACAGTTGTTATATTTATTTGTGTTTCGCTTCGCTTGCTTATCTCAAAGTGTTGTCAGTTCTCACCTTTCGCTTTACACTCTCCCTAGGAAACAGCTTCCTGTAACATCAACTGCTTTTAATCAGTTCTGTGATGTCCCCAAGTCATCACAGGTCCAACTGAGCGCGCCGCTTATCTCCTGGCATCTCCTTGGTTCTAGTGCTTCTCTAAAACATCACTGAGGCGGGGCTCTGTTTGCCTTGGACAGGCCTAGTGCCTCAGTGCTCTCAACTACCAGTGCAGTGCAGTGCTGGTGGTCTGAATGCAGTGGACGCAGCAGTATTATTTCAGTGTTCACCACCTACACTTCTGGGTGTTCTGGTGCGGGAGAGGGAGGCTGATGATAAGGGAGCCCCAGAGCGAAGTGCGGCTCATTCCTCAAGCTGCTGGAGACGCAGCAGCTGCCCCTGTTAGATAAACACCGGGGCCGCCAGGTTTTATTTACCTATTAAAAGAAAGGGCAACTGTGCTATCAAATTAGACGAGGCTAATGCGTTTGACTTGAGATGTTTGTTTAAGCTGTTGTGAAACATTCTGCTCTGATCGCCACACAGACATGAGAGAGAGGAGAGCAGAACTGAAAAAAACAACAACATCCTCCACATTAGAGATCCCATGGTCCCAGTAGTTGGGCAACTTGGTTCATGGTTTCAGAGGTCAGAACAATGCAAGACCACAGGCCACTTTTTACTAGTGATGTCTCTGAACAAGGTCTGGTGAGTATTGTCATGCATACATAAATGTAATGCCCACGTCCATAAAATAGCCCCCCCCTCTCCTCAGCCCCCTTTTCCAAAACTGTCAACACCTCAGTTGAAACGTCCGATTGCTCACTGAAGTCAACTATGAAATGGGCCATTTGCAGAGCAGTTGAAACATTAGCATTAGTGAGCGAACTAAAACGCAACAACAACATTCCAATGCACAAAAGCAGGAAGGGGGGATTGTTTTGCTCAGTGCGCTTGCTAACACAATGGCCCAGGGCTACCTCGTCATGGCAATTTTTCAGTGATAGCATGTACCTACGGTAAGATGTAATTCATTTCAAATGCCTGTCAGTGATAAAAATCCCCCACTGAATTCCAAACTGATTAGGGTTTCACGGCATTTAAACCAAAGTGCCATTTCAAGAATGTGCGAGCATTGGTGAAAGTGATTGTGTGTGTGTGTGTGTGTGTGTGTGTGTGTGTGTGTGTGTGTGTGTGGTGTGTGTGTGTGTTGCAGGGGGTCCTGGGTTTAGTTTGATTTGAGAAACCTACATATCTCTCAGTGTGTGTCTGACGTGGTATGTGCTTTTGTATGCATGAACCTGTTGGCCCCTTATAAAATGATAGTCTCTAACAAGAAAGAGTCCGGGGGGATATTTTTAACCCACTAGAACAGACCTTTTGAATTAGCATTCTCACAACCAGCTGTATGTTCCAGCGAGCTGTGGCTGCTTTCACATACAGTAACCCAGAGTTGCCCAAAGCTAAGCTAAACCCCATACTTTGAAAAGTGCTCCAATGGTCTAAAAACGATTTCTCATGGATCGCTAGCTCTTTTTTCCTAAAATGTCACTAATCCTTCTGCTTATGATCATAGATTATGCATGACCTTCCATCTTTCAGACACTTTTAAAAGAGACCCTTTGAAAAAGTGTGTGAAGCTCAAAGCATCTATCGGCTAATTTCATGCTGTAACTATAAATCTCCTTTTATTGATTTCGGAATTCTTTTGGAGACAGGCATAGATATACCTCCACCCACGCTGGGCTCCAGTGTATAGTGATGGAGGGCAGAGAGAGAGGGTGGCTCACCATTCACCAACAGGTGGAGATTTTGCCTGAACCCCAGAGGGCGTACAAAGTCCCCGACGTTATTAGGAGTAGGGATATATCTCGTTACAAACGCAGCCATAGCAGTGATCCCAGCATAAGACCTCTTAATGAGAATGCACACCTCTGTTTGCTTGTGAAAACCATCTTCCGTTTGTTTACACTGTAACCTTAGCCTGTGAAAGGGCAGAGTGTTTGGAAATCGCTTTCACTCCCTCTCTCTCTCTCTCTCTCCATGGTCCCGATGCCAAATGTATAAACATTACAACACCAATCTTCCCATTCCACTCCCTTCCCCTGGCTGTTTGAAAGGCTTCTTGCAAACTGGGATCATCTTCCAAATCATTCCTCCGGAAGTGACTGATGTTGGTCTGACCTTCAAACAACTTTCCGCTGCCGTTAATGGCATTATACCTTCACGGGAGACTCTCCCATTCTGTAATCTCCGCCGGCGATTACATCTATATAAGGTGCTCTGCCTCATGTCACTGTAAACGGTTTCAACGGCACAGATGTCAACATGCTCTTATAAGGACGACGCTGTCATGATTGTGGGGACAAAGTGAATGCTCGGGGAGTAGATTGGGGTGAGCAAGAGCCCGTTTTAAATGACTCAGCTATAGCCGAGCTGTGTTTCAAAGCAGGATGGGATGCTGTGACGGTTGGGCAGCATTGGAGGACTCCTGATAGGAGCAGCAATGGCTTTCCCATCTAAACAGCCACTCAGCCAAGGCTAAACAACGTCTGCACAGGACACGGAGGACAATAGCCAGGATTATGGAGCAGTGAGACAGGTCTGGGATCTGGGTGGAAGCCAAAGGGCTGCTCAGCATGTTTCAAGCGTGACACTCCTGTCCTAAGGATCATTTGAATGATATATGAGTTTGGATGCAACTGGAATTTCATTTTATTGACTTTATGGTTTTATTAATGTGGAATTTCCCTACATATTAACGGCAGGAAATGTTCTGTCAATCTCGTTTCAATTACTTTTACATTATATCATATACAACTTTCAGCTCCATTTTTTGAGGACTCCATGGGGTTATAACATTGACGATTGATGGAGTATATATCATAAGTGACATAATCTACAAAGATTCAAATAACATTCTAAAACAATTATGTAGAAATATTCTCGACATAGAAAGTCTTATGTTTTGGCATCTGGAGCAAAGTTCTGATGAAGTGTTCTAACTTGAAAGGTCAAATATTTCACACTCTTGGACTGCTGAATTTGGAAGGAAGTAGAAGGCAAAGGGAATGCTAGCGGTTAACATCGACAAGGCTCTCTACACAGATGAGATTGTTAAGTCAAAATCATCAGAGCCTGTTGTAATAGGTTTGATGAAAAGCCAGTTTCCACCTAACTAAGCTACCAAACAAATTGAGGAAACAGGAAAAAATACGCTGAAAAAGAATAAGATCTGGCACAGTTTCAGACCGCTATTTACAATCCACTCAGACAGTCTGTGAGAAAGAAATGGTGAGTGTGTGTGTGTGTGTGTGTGTGTGTGTGTGTCTGTGCATGATAAAATCTACGAATGTGAGTCAGGGAGCATGTGTGTAATGGGATGTTTGAGTGACTGTGTGTGTCTGTATGTGTGAGCATGTGTGTGTGTGTGTGTGTGTATGTTGTCTGTGAGAGAATGTGTGCATGCTCATACTCAGACATAGGCCAGTGCTTGAGTGTGTGTGTGTGTGTGTGTGTGTGTGTGTGTGTGCTTGCGCGTGTGTGTATGTGTGTGTGTTTGTGTTGTATGTGAGAGAATGTGTGCATGCCTTACCTCTGGCAGAGGCCAGTGCCTGAGTGGGTGTGGGAAAGCTCCAGCGAGGTCTGGGGGTTGGTGGGTCGTTTAGTGAGACTGCGTCTCGGCCGTGGCTAGGCCAGTCCCTAGTGGCCCTCTGTTGGTCCCTGATTCACTGCGAGCTCCATCTGCGCCCCCTGAAGCCCGACTACTTTTTACGGCCACATTCCTCCACCGCAGGGCCCCACGGCTGCCCCGAGGAGCGCCTGCCCCAATAAGAAAACACAGGAGGGGGGTCAGGGGTTGCCCATTACTCTCGGAGACGAATAGACCATGCAAATAAAACATTACACGGTCAGTGGCAACTCCATGGAGGCCAATAGGGGAGGCTGGTCCAACACTGCCACTGCTGTGGTAGTTTTACACACGGGCTGGACCGTCTTCCTGGCTAGGCTAACATCCAGTATGTAAGTATATATACTCTTTTGATCCCGTGAGGGAAATTTGGTCTCTGCATTTATCCCAATCCGTGAATTAGTGAAACACACTCAGCACACAGTGAACACAGTGAGGTGAAGCACACACTAATCCCGGCGCAGTGAGCTGCCTGCTACAACAGCGGCGCTCGGGGAGCAGTGAGGGGTTAGGTGCCTTGCTCAAGGGCACTTCAGCCGTGCCTACTGGTCGGGGTTCGAACCGGTAACAAGTCCGAAGTGCTAACCAGTAGGCCACAGCTGCCCCTTTTTCTTTTTTTTTAAGTATATAACATGTGTGTTTTTCAAGTCTGACCTCATTCCTGCATTCACTGGCCGCAGTAAACACACTGATGGAGATGTCTGGAGGTTGCCTGAGAGGGGTCACCCAGGCGCCTTGGGTTCGTTTGGGTTTGTGTCTTTTAAATGAACTTCGGTGCGAGTCCCCTCTTGTGACCCCTGCGGGTCCGTAGGTGCTGCGCAGGTCATTCACAAATCGCTTTTTTACACGCCGTCTGTCAGCACGCTCTCCTCGCCAGTGACTCGGGCTGACCTCGGGCAGACCTGTGAAAGCACGCCGGGCGTTTTTTACACAGGCCTTAAACATTTGTGATGAGGCCAACATTCCTGGAGTGAGGCCATGGTCGTCTACACGCTACACACACACACACACACACACACACACACACACACACACACACATACAAGTACAAACAAAACATACAGAAGCATGGTCACACACTCTTTGGCCACAAGGCTAAACACACACAACCCCAGGTACACATTGGAATAAAGCAACGTCAACCCCAAGCAATCACCAGAAGGTTTATTCATGCCTCCTGTTAAAAGGGATTTTGCCACTGACACCATATTTTGAGTTACTGAGAATGACTTATTATGCAAATGTTTGTTTTCCTAAATGTAGCTAATTTAACACCAACGTTTCTACTATCATTTCTTTACAAAAAGTATTAGCAAACACCGTTAAGAGTTCAGTTCTCCTATAATTGTTGGTCTTCTCTTGTGTTTACCTGAAAGTAAGCCCATAAAAGTAAACTACCCCGTAAGCTAAAATTAAACTGTGCTTGATTCACCAGGGGTGAGAGTCATACAGTCTGGAACATGTAATTTACAGAGCACAGGCCTAATGACCTAACTAAGCAGTAAAACTGCTGCAGTGAGACACAAGCTGTATTCACCCGTCTCAGCTCCGGTTTCAGCACACCAGCACTGGTCATCGTGGCAATGGCAGAATACACCGCAAATGGGTGTAAAGATTTAACACACTCAGGCCTATTTGTTCACTGACTCCCTCAGCGGACGAGAGAACAACCCAATGCACGGATAGGTTGTGATGGGCAGTAGCTTAACTACTTGTAGCGAAGCTAGGCTACTAGCTTAACTACATTTCTCAGTAGCTTGGTAGACTGGAGAAAAACCCATACACTGGTAGGTACAGTAAGCTCTTCCTCCTGTTTAACAGGCAGGCTACACCAGACATGGAACTGAAGCGGTTTCCGTTCATGGTGTGTCTGCTGTAACAATTAGCATCCAATGGAACTGGCTACACCAGACATTATAGTGGCGTGTACATATGAACAAATTAGACCAGTCTTTTAAAACTGTTCTTACGCTTCACAAACGGAGCGCTTCAGTTGTGGATCTGGAGTAGCCCAGACTGGAATAGTGAGAGTAAGACAGTAGTCCATGCATGGTGGTGGTGTGAGTTTTCACAGCATTACACTGCATCGTGTGGTTATGACAAGCAGACTGAGACCCAAGAGATTAAAATAGGCCACAGACAGCTGTAGAACAGTGCTTACTTCCTTCCTCCTGTGAATCAATAACGCAGCAAATGGTATACTGTTACCAGAGATTTTCTAATGAGGAAACACAGCCCTCAAAAATCCGCAAAGAAATGCATGGGGTTAGTTCCATAGATATTAGAAAGCTAGATACCGCATTGGGCTTGAGTTCTATTACGTGGCATATGTAAACGCAGCCGCCATATTGCTGGGGGCAACACGTTTAGGCTACTGTCTATGGGCAACACTTGCCGGCAATCAGAGACACCTGTTTGATTTCCAGTCACATGATTTTCCATTGGCCTCCAGTTATTGTTGCCGCCACCAAGATGGCGGCACTATTTACGTACGGTCTGGAGCCCAGTGCGGTATCTAGCTTTCTACTATATATGGTAAGTTCGTAACGCCAACATGGCAGCTGTCTACAGATATCCCGGCCCTTCTGCGGCCAAAAGTTGACATTTGAATACCTCGTGCCAATCATGTGTTGTGATCTCGACGTTGGTGCGAGGTTGGTGTCATGAAGCATTGCGCATGCGCAGTTCTGCCCGAAATAGATGCCTGATAAGTGCCCAAAGTACATTGCAATATGGCCGCCGAGTGGGGGGACTTGCCTAAAAGGACTTTGCTGTTACCTTCAATAATACTTCATTCATTTGGTCATTTCATTTGACCAAATAATACAAATTCTAGCTGCTCTAGGTTATTAATATAGGGCCACAGATTTCAAAGATTTCTCACTCCTTCCTGGAAGGTGTGTGCCTTTATATGGATTACTGTGGTAGCGTACTCTCTCAGTATACTGCACAGTGGTCCACACCGATGCTCTGTGGTAGCGTAGAGTGTGTGTCCATGTAAACGGGGCTAGTGACTCAGTGCCCTGGTCTGTGTTGAAAGGTCCGGCGAAACAATGGACAGGAAAATCCCTTCATCCCCGTGTCCCACTGGACCTGGTCAGTCCCACTCCTGATGGACATACATGGAAGGCCTTTCTTTCTTTCTAACGTCACCAGACCATCAGACTAATCAGTGCACACCTCCCCACCCTTCCTCTCTCCCTCCCCAAAGTGGGAAAGGTTTGGCAGGAGAAAAGACAGAGAGAAAGCAAAAGAAAGAGAGGAAGAATGCAAGTGTGAGTGTGTGTGGTGTGTTTTCGAGTGCTGCTGAGTGTGAGAGTGAGAGAAAATCAGTAGTAGAAACAGGAAAGCGCAGCCAGGTCTTTACATCTGAGGAATTTCCTGTCTGGGGAGATGCGTATCGCCACGCTGGACGAGAGACAGGGTGAGGCCGCTGGTGTGTGTTAAAGCTGATATGAAGGTTACCTAAGCCGAGGCCCGTACCCATGGGTAGGAAACCCCCGCCTCCTTTATCACAGAAAAAATAGCCATGCTGAGACCTCTGTGCTTTTTGAAGCAAAGCAAAGTCCTAACACACTAGATTGCATTGCTGCACCACCCATAGTGATGTACATTTCTCTTTGCACTTTCTTTAGGGTGCAAAATTCACAGGTCAGATTACCTTCGACTCCGATTCCCTCCATCCAAACTAGAATGATAACATAAAACCTAACAAACATTACTTGTGTTGAGATATGACATACTTATGACGCCTGTCATTACATCCACAGCAACTTCAGTGACATCTTATTCTGTATTCATAGGTACTAATATGAGTTGTTGTTCCCTAAATCGCTACAATAAGGCTAAAAACTTTTATTCTTTATGTTAACTTGCTCACTAACACTCACGGCTATTACCATGGTGACGTAAAGTAAAGTAAACAGAAGGGAGAAAGTCAGGGAGGGAAGGGAGAAGGGAGAAAGTCAATCATTCCGCTTCCAACAATGTGGTTGGTTAATTACATTACCGGAAGGGGCAGGGTATGTGTAGACAACTGCCATATTGGCGTTACACACTAACCCCATCTCTATGGAGGATTCTTTGAGTACTGTGTCTCCTCATTACAGATTAGTCTCTGGCTATACCTTCCTTCTTCATTTCTTTGATGTGCAGGATAGAAGATTTTGCTAATTATGAATAGAAAATAAATTATAGTATATATATATATATATATTTAAATATATATAAGTATAGTATAAGTATATATACTTTTTTGATCCCGTGAGGGAAATTTGGTCTCTGCATTTAACCCAATTGGTGAATTAGTGAAACACAAACAGCACACAGTGAACACACAGTGAGGTGAAGCACACACTAATCCCGGCGCAGTGAGCTGCCTGCTTCAACGGCGGCGCTCGGGGAGCAGTGAGGGGTTAGGTGCCTTGCTCAAGGGCACTTCAACCGCGGCCCACTGGTTACAAGTCCAGAGTGCTAACCAGTGGGCCACGGCTGCCCCCAAATTATTCATGTATCCCTGCTTTCTTTACAGAAGGGGGGTCAATTAAAACATTTATTTCTTTATGAAAACTTTCATAAAGGTTCCCTGTTAGCCTCACTAGTACCATATCTTTCTCCCTTGGTCATGATGAAACCATTGTTGATACCTGTTACTGCCAACAACATCCTCTTTACATAAACTAGCTTGAGCCTACAAAGCAAGTGGTCAAACAGTTGGATGGCAGGACAGGAGAAGGAACAAACAAACAAACAACAAAAGCGTGTTTACGGCTTTCTGTGGTCTATTTAGAAACGTGAGCTTGTGTACACCTCGTCCTGCGGTGCTATGTTTGCGGTCTGATGCTGAGGAGATCATTCAGTATTTACTCTTAAACTTAAAAGGAAAGGCCTTCATCAGTCTTTATACTCTTTAGCCTCTCTGTGTGTGTGTGTGTGTGTGTGTGTGTGCGTGTGTGTGTGTGATACAATAAATATCTAACAGAAGTATGTGGACTTGTCTGTCGCTCATGGTTGGTGAATGTAAACTTCCCCCGATTTATAAGACCAAACTTTTCAACACTGCCCCCTTTGTCCGAACAGTTTCAGAGTATTACTGAGGATCTCTGTGCAGTTGTCCAGACCACTTTGAGGACAGATTTATCTGTATACACAATCTCTTTGCTTTTAAAGTCTTAAGAGAAAAATCATTCTCTCCTACAAGCACTGTTTTCACAGCATGGCGTGTGTGTGTGTGGCTATGCCTGTATAGTTTGTGTGTAGCTATGTCTGTCCCTATATATGTGATATTTATACTCTCTGTTTATAAAAGTCAAAGTTGAAACACTGGGTGTAGTGCGCTCCCTTTGTTTTGTTGAGGTAACGACTGGTTGCTATGACACACTGTTCTGTGCTGTCACAAAGGAGTCAGGAAATTTGGGATTGAACATTTACAGAAAAGCATGAGATGTGATTTAATCAGAACACGTTGTAACCTGGTTGTAACGCTCCACGTTCTCTGGTCATTTGCGACTAAAGGCCGTTTCTCAGTCTGTTGAGTGTTGATTTCTTTTGCCGCTGTAACAGGTTGCTTCATAGAAACTGACAAACCATATTACGTTTCCTTCACTCTAACTGTAAGAATTCTAAACATTTTCCAAAGAGCTAACACTCCCCTGTTTGTGCATCGACAATCAATCCTAGCCACTGAAAAGCATCTCATTCCAGCTTGAGAAGCCCACAAGCCACAGAAATGTGATTCCACATCATAATCCACTGATGCTAATGGCCCGTGTTTTGTCATATGTTTTAATAAGCAGGCGTCTCATGTCTCCTGAGTGTGCTGTGTCGTGTAAACAGAAATGTTCTCGAGCGTCTGCGTGAGTCAACGCTCATGTTTGAGGATTACTAATCACATCAGCCGTCATTTACCCTCCATTTCCCAGACATGCAGTTTATGTCTCTCTGGATCTGGCAAAAAATAGGCCATAGATGTTACTATAGATGGAAAGGATTTGCAGGGAGACTCTCTCTCTCTGTGTGTGTGTGTGTGTGTGTGTGTGTGTGTGTGTGTGTGTGTGTGCGAGTGTGTGGTGAGTGTATGTGTGTGTGTGTGCATGTGTGTGTGTGTATGTGTGTGTGTGTGTGTCTTGTGCCCCTTAACTAGACACCCACCTCTGAGGTGTTTGTACAGCGACAGCCCTCTGAGTAGCGTGTGTGCATATGTAAAGCACACAGAGACATACACACATCCAGTATAGGGGCTTAACAGCGGGGGCCTGGAGGCGTTGGTGAGCTGTGAGGTGGCATGTTTTACTACACTCGGGAGCGAAGAGAGAGAGAGAGCAGATCTGCAGGCTCTGAATCTGGACTTTGATATATGTCACACATTTGGAGGTACATGGATATCCTGTGGGTTAAGCTAATAGGGTCAGGCCTTTGGAACAGACAGCCTTTGAGAGCAAGGCCTCTTCAAAGTGCCTGTTTCTCTTCACACGTTTCAGGCAATAAAATGTGCAGGGACAGGAGACCCAACAGAAGGGATAGATACACAGAGTCTGCTGATGCAATTGTAATCACACCTCCTCAAGAGACAAGTCCTTGCCAGTCTCTTAACAAGTAATATATGCTGTAAATGTCTCTCCACTCATCGCCAGAAGGAATGACAGAATTATAATAATAAGCCTCAGATTAGATAGAGTGAAAGGGGAGGAGGGGGGGGCTTGACCGTAATCCAACCACATTACCTAATCTTTTCCTGTTATTTTAAGTGGACATATGCAACCCTTGAATTGTGCTCTTTCAGTTGCTGTTGGGCCATTCTTTCACTGGAGGGCCATTTTCATGCTGGCTGGAGCACTAACGCTCTCATGATTTGCTGTGTGGACCCAGAAGTCTGGGACCCTTTGGATAGGCTTACCCCCTCTATGCACAAGGCACACTGTATTTATATATAAATGCACAGTCTTCAGCATGTGTGTGTGTGTGTGTGCGTGTAAGAGAGAGTGAGAGAGAGAGAGAGAGAGGGTTGACGCCACATATTTCAGTGTTTGAGTGTGTGTGGTTGTGTGTTTTCAGAAGTGAATTTATAGTCTGTCATGTAATGGCTAAGCTCAGGAGGTGCACTATAGGAGAGGCTTAGTCACAGAGTCCTCCTGACCCAGACGTGATGACCAAAAAACATGCATTCATGTTCCTGCTGCCTCCAGTCTGAGCCAGTGAGTGTATCCCTGAGCCCCCTCTGAGAAGAGCAAACTTTTGACCCCTGTAGGTCAGTGGGTTAACATGAGACTGGGTCCACCTGGCTCCAATAATTGATTTCCTCATCGACTAGGATGGCACTTAGCCTATGCAAGATAAAAAAAGACAAATAAATTCAGGTCCTGGAGTGTTTTTACATTTCATGTAGAAATTTGATGCTATACAAGAAGACTTTCCAGTGATTCAAATGTTTTTCTTCCACTGTTGTTGTTGAACTGATCGATGGCTAAACTTTTGTGTAGACTCGTCAGTTTAGGCATAACATATTAAATATTCACTGCTAAACACAGATGCGGACACTTCCCACATGAAATGACAACAGTGAAACTTGATCAGAAGTAAGTGAGATCATTGGAGTTGTAAAACTTTCTGTATTTTGTCTTGTTGGAAAATAATGACTTGTTTCTATCTTTAGACAGAGATTGAAATATAAGCTAAGACTGAGATGCATGTTGAACATTGTACATGATGGTGCCATAACATGTTCTGTGTTTCATCACATATTCTCTTTAAGTTGGACACTATAGAGATGAAGGATGATACAACTATCGACATTTTTGTTACAACTGTACCATGTCTCCTCTATATAACTATATAAGTACAGCATTATAAACCTCAGCCAGCAACTCTGGGACCTAGCGGCTAAAAACAGCTCACAAAAGTGGACTACAGAGAACCAGCCAACGCTGAGAATGGACACATAGCCCTGAACAGCTGCGACCATGCTCTGCTCCAACTCGACACCCCACGACTCTCATCATTGCCACTTTCCCAAATAGAATCCCCTTCCCTTCCCAAACACACAGTGGGAAATGCTTGGCCCCTCTGAGTCCACTCGTCCGCACACCCTCGGGTCCGCAGTCAAACAGCCAAATTTGGCTTCCTCATTCGACCCCAAAACTGAGGGCCGACGGTGAATCAGCTAAAGTTAACCAACATACGGTCAATCCCGCAGAAGCAGGCGAGGCGGGTGGCTCTAATTTAACAGAGGTAGCCTAATATATGCGTGCAGATCATAGAGCGCAACCACCCTCCATGTGCGTATGGTTTATATGACTCAAGGTGCGAAAGTAGCCTGCTATCGCACTGTTCCATTACGCGCTTACATAGGCTACGTCTTTTTTCCCCTCAGCGGTGAGTTGCAGGACGTTGAGATCAGTCTATAATAAATAGGCTTACGTTCCCATTGTTCGGTTGTGATACTGGCTTAGACCAGAACACTCGAGAAGATCTTCCGACTCTATAAGATATGTTTAACGCAACAATTCCAATGCCTAGGCTATTATGCCATATTAATGAATTAAACAAGATATATATGTGACTCTCTCAACCCCCCCACCCCCCATCCCTCTGTGTAAAAAAACATTAAAAGAAGGATATGAATGGAATGGTTAACAATGTCCACTCACAGAAACTAGCGAACTCAAACTGACAAAAAGTTTTTCTTTTTTTCGGGATCATTGCGTTATCCATGCAAACTCAAGCAAGACTGACAGGGATTCCTCCCTCTTTTGTGAATCAGTAAGCTGGCCCCACCTCTCCAAAAGTTTGTCACGAGTCAAGGAACTCCCTCTTTCCAATATCCCTTCAATTAAGCTGCGAGAGGGAGATAGAGACAAGGGTTGAGGATCTGGCAAGGTTGAGAGAGAGACCGACGGAGAATCAGAAATAACGTTACGTGCACTGTGGATGCGTTTGGGACAAGAGGGCTTGGGAAGGAGTGAAGACACTGTAGCCCCTCGAACTCTTTTGTTTTAGCAGATAACACAAACGACTGCAACAAGATAAACCACGAAAAGGATTAATAAGATAATATGGGGTCCACAAGGCATCGATCGAAGTCGGAATCAAAACTTACTAGTCAAGGCGCTTGGCTCCTTTCATTTGGACTTTCAGTCATAGTTCTACAACTATGTGCCGCATTCAACCTGGACGTCGAGAACCCTGCTGTCTACAGCGGACCAGAGGGTAGCTACTTCGGATATGCGGTGGACTTTTATTTGACCAACAGCTCAAGGTAAAATGATAGCCTACTGTAATGGAGATATTTGTGAATGTTTTTATTGATAAGGGATAAAAATGTAAACGTGTCTTAACAATGCACAGTATCTTTCTTTTTATGTAGAATTTATTTCAAGCGACTAAGAACCGACATGAAATAACCTATCTGACAAAGTCCAAACAAGAAAAGAAAAGGTGTTTGACAAGACAAAAACGTGTTCAATACCAGTCACAAAGAAAGCGGGTTACCTTTGTACTGCTAAGCCTCTTCACACCTAGTGTAGCCTGCCCCACCATCCTTTGAGAAAACCCCAGGCTACTTAAATTAAGTTAACTTAGATTGATCGAATAAATGAATTCAAGTGTTGGGTGGGAAACTACTTGTCTACCGATTTAGCCTTTTTCATACTAAGAAGTTCATTCATTTAAGCTGTTTGCCGTTGGTGTGGATAGGGACCAGCTGACGCTGTCCGTGTCATTGTTTGGGGTTTGCCTTTTGTGATGCCGCAGCAGCGCAGCTTCTCGGCAATAGTGCAATCAACTTCACTATCATAGGCTGTTATTTACTGTTTCACCACAGGCGTTCGAAGGCTGTCGAAAAGAAAACATGCCACCATGCAGAGGGGCTATAGTTTATTTATTTATTTTATATTTGTTTTACAAATAAACATATATTCAGGCATGAAGGGCCATCTAGTTTGTGTGTGTGCCTCTGTCTGTCTGTGAATGTGTGTGTACACGTATGTCTGTCTTGTATGTGAG